>NC_052626.1:77777587-78080618 GCF_016161935.1 Mauremys reevesii
GTCATTTAGTTCTCAACGCTCAGCAGTGCCTACATCTGACTGCTGTCTGTCTGATCAAAAATCAGATGCCCTCCAGACCCGCATGCTGTGTGACCATTGTTATCAGCAGGCCAAATCCTGTGGTCCATGCACCTGTTTTACTCACTCTGTGCCCAGGAAAAAACTCCCCTTCACTTCAACAGGAGTTTTGTCTGAGACTAGGTAAGAACAGAGTGAAAACTAAGATTTGAGGATTTGATTGAGTAGGAACTGTGCAGCTATATGTTTATAATGTTACTCTTATTTTAAAAAGTAAAAGATTCAGAAATTTCATTGCACATTACTGAGTATGATCCCACATGATGCTGATTTCCCGCAACTCTTCCACTGAGAAGGATGAGGCCTTATTTTCCTAGACCCATAGTCACTAAGATTGCTGTATTCCAAGTGGCCAACAATATTTGAAGCACTATACTGTGATAAAGACACAATAAGGTGTTGATTTTATTAATAGTTTTTATAAATATACATCAATGGTTTGGGGCCTGACTCTAGGCTGAAATGTCTGATTATAGGTCAAGCAGCACACTGCTTCTGCGTTTTACAGAGAGGAGTTAGGCTGCATTAGAACAGCTGGCTAGATGAGATAGCCACAGATGCTGTGAAATTTTCATAAGGTAACTTTTTTTCTTTTACATAATATACTTAGTTATTCATAATATATACTAATAGAGTAAATCACATGCTATTATACTTGATATAGTTTTGCAGAGTGAATATTTTTATCAGATAATTGATATCTGAAGAATGTTGATGGAACTAAAGAAATTATATAGAGTTAAGCTATTTAAAGCATCCTGCAATAGTCCCCTGCAGTTTGAGGAAGTTCTGTTGCCAAGACAACTGTAAGAATAAGTGTTACCATAGTTTGGACAGGGCTATTTTTAAAATAAGAAATGTGATCAATAAGAGCATTTACCTGAATAATTGGCAGAGGTATAAAGATTTATTTTATTTTTTATTTGTTTTTGTAATCTATTCAGTTCATATGTCAAATAAAACTTACCTTTGAGACTTTTACTTAACAATTTTATCAAAATGTTGTTCTAAGGTTAAGTGAGTACAATGCCTGTCTAACTGATTGATTACCAGCTAAATAGATACCACTTCATAATTCTAACCTTACAGTTGAGGTAAAGAAAAGTTACTAATACAGAGGTGTAAACACCTGTTCTGTCCAAGTATTTCATGATCTGTTGGATCATAGTGATGGTGGACCAAGTAAATTACCCAAATTGTGTGTACCATATATGGCTTAAGAGTTTTGTATGTGAACATTGTGGACAAAGAACACATTACTGCAAGCAAGAGTAAATAATTACTAGAATAAGGAGCCTAAAAAAATCGTGCCTTATTCTTTCATTAGATAGTGGGAACATAACCTAAGGTACTCAGTATTCTGGTTGGGTCATTTCAAATCTGCATAAGAAGTGCGAACTGTGTGCTGATTGGTCTACATAAACTTTTAAAATGAGAAAAATTTGTAGGACTATTTCAAGTCTTCACCAGAAGCACAGGAAGCTCTATAACTTGGTCCCATCAACAAGAAAAAACAGGCTGCAATGCCTATCGGAAACTGGATCTAATAAAATCTGATGTCCTCAGAACTTCACTCTTGAGCTGGAACATCTGGACAAAAGATTGAGGGAAAGTCACTATTGGCTGGCTGAAAATCATACCCCTGTCTAGAGACAGCTAAAATCTTGTCCTAAATTAATACCTTTTAAACTTTTTTTCTGAGAAGTCCCAGAGAGACATCTGTGAAATTCTGATGTAAATTCAGAAACTTTAAGGCCTTTCTTCATTATCCTCTGCCTATCTATTTGCTCTTTGCCAATCTAATAAGGTCCATTTCCCCACTCCACTCTGCCAACAATGACAGGATTCATCAACCATTTGTTTCTTCTTTCACTATCACCTTCATGTTTTCTCCCATGCTAACTTTGTATTGAGCACCTTCTCTGAATTGGTGCTTAAATCCACACTGACCTCCTCAAAATGCTGATCGCATCTAACTAGATGGCAAATAGACACTTATGAATGATATTTATCTTATTGTTTATATATAATCTGATAATTTCAATTTAACTGAAAACTATCCAACTGTGAACATATCTGGCTTTTGTCCCTCATTACTCCCAAATCTGTTACACTCACTTGGCTTCTCTTGTCACAATTAGATTGTAAGGTCTTCAGGGGAGCAGCCATCTTTTATTCCTTGTTTGGCTGGTGCCTTGCACTATGTGGTCCCAATCTTGATTGGAGCCAGAAGGCATTACAATAATATAAATAATAAATCACTAATGATAATATATGAGGTAAACAAACTCATTTTACCACATCCTCTTCTACTGCATAGTACTGGTCTAGCTGAACACTGGGTACTTGCTTATTTTCTAAAAAGAAAATGCTTTCAATATTATTATTTTTTTAAATTGCCTCATGGGTGACTGACATGTTAGCTACTAGTAATTTGGCATTTGGCACTTCAGAAGCTGAATTTAAAAGGGAACATGATTTACATGCTCCGACCTGCCACTTTCATTCTGCCATACAATTATGTCCTGAACATGAAGTCAAGGTGGCATCAGAACTTGTCAGCTCTCTGTCTGCTGTGATCACGTAGCTTGCACTGCCCAGTGGAGAAAAAAGCAGAGGCATTTTTGACAGTGTGCATAGTGCTGGAATGATAGCAAGAAATTATGAAAACCTCTAATGCAATTAATTTTTTTAATTTGTCATCTGGATATTCAGCTCGATTGCAAATTTAGGCCTTCTAAATTGAGAGATTGGTCATTCTAATTATGGAATTCTATACAGGAGTGTTGGAACAATTTGTATATTTGGGGAGGGGGTGCTGAGAGCCATAGAACCAAACTATGAACCCTGTGTATAATGAAAACCACTTAAAGCCAGGGGGTGCAGCAGCACCCCCAGCACCCTGAGTTCCAGCACCTATGGATCTATATATACAGATTACTGATAATCCCTGAAAAGTTATAGGCACATATGCTTAATAACAGTAGTGAAAAAGTGCTAAAACTGTAGAATACATTTAAATGATTTTTAACTGCATTAGTTGAAATTGGTATGACCCTGGGTATAGTTTGAACCAGTTCATGTAAGAGGAGTATCTGGTTTTTTTTCTGTAAAGTGTGTGTTCAGTAAAATGTTCTTAAATATAGTAAGTCTATGTACACCTTTCCCACAACAACAACAAAATGTTCACTTTATTGGTTCTGAATAAAAAAAATTTTGTGGGTAAGGGTGAAAGAGAAAAGAGCTAGTTCTGCGAAGACCAGTGAAGAAGGTTTCTAGGAATTTTTTCTATCTCTTACCAAAAGGAGGCAGAAGAAAACCGAAGGGAAATAAAGTGAGGAAGAAGAGCGTGAGGTTGAAAGTAACAGGTATAATTCAGCAACTGGGCCAATAAGTGAATATCTAAGCTGGAGATTAAAATTCCTCACAACAAATGCTTAGGACTGATAACTCAGCAGTTTAATGAGAGGCAGAATCACCTATTATGTTACGGAAAGACACTTCTTTGCTTTAAGGATTAGTTACGACATCTGGAGGTGTCCCCAGTTCCTGCTGAGTCCAGAAACTGGATCCAGATGGAGAAAGCAGTGCATATTATACCTTAAAAAATCAGTACAGAGTGAAAAAAAAATAAACATGCCAAGCCAGATTTAAGAAGTGAGGAATCTTGTCCTATATCTAAAGCCAGCTGAATCATTATGTATCTGGGACTACGTTTGGACAGAGACTGGGTATTACCTCACAGTCCTTAAATATTAAAAGCCTTGCTGGAGTAACATCTAAGCCTTCCCACCTTAAATCCAGCTAAGCATCCTTGAAGATACAGACAGCTGAAATCTGAAGACAGCAGAAATAAAAGAATAACAGTTAAGTAACTTTTATGACCCAGAGGTGTTATATTTTCCTTTCCACAGTTAGTAATAAAAGTAGAATTTACTTTAGCATGTGTTGATCTTGACTCCTCTGTCTTCAGGTATATCAGATACTAACTAATATAGGCTTTCTGAGAACTTTAAATTGTTATTAAGACATTGTTTTGCCTGGATTTCAAGTATCTACTAGTTGCTGCAAAGTCTCAGTACTTAGCAGATATTTGATTTAGTGTTACGTGGCCTTACAAATAAGCTGGAAATTTCTCTGAGAGCAGGTTTCCATGAGACATCTGTACCACTGTACACTGTTTCTGGCCTGACAGTGCATTTCTGGTTAACAAAAAATTTGTTTTCAATAGTAAAAGACTAAGTTAGTTAAACTTTTTTCAACCCCCGTCAACAGTTCGGATTTAATTCCAGATTTGGCCAAACATTTGGGTTAATTCTTATAATATCCAAATGGATTTGCCTATCCTTAAGATAAAGGCACTGGCTGGAGTCTTTTTTTTTTTTTTGGAGTCCCTGAAGGATAAAGGCATCAACATGTTTACTATAGTAGCAATGCTTATTGATTTCTGTTGGCAAAGATAAAAATCAAGCAACAGTATATTGCAATGTAATAAGGAACAACATTATCATGCATGGGCATTTTATGCGTAGAGATTACAAGGTCTTTTACAAAAGGTAGAAAACCTTAATATCCCCATTTCATAAAGAGAGCACAGAGATTAAGGGCCACATTTTTCTTCAGGGGAAGTTGTGGTTACTCCTGTAGCCCTAGATGACTAAATAGTTAATTTTGTTTAATGTTATTCCCAATAATTAAGACACTCAAATGAAGAGGCCATTTTGAAAATTTGAGCCTAAGTGTCTTGCCCAGCATATTGCAACAGACCTAGGAATAGAACCTGGATCTCCAGACTCCCAGCCCATTATTCAGTTGTTGTTTATTTGTATCTTTTTTTCCTCAGATCATCTAATAAGAACTTTCCCAGTGTATCACCACTTTTAAAGTCGATATGTGTTTTGACTGAATTCCACACATTTTTTCTTTTTAGAAATGGCAAAGGGACTTTCTCTTCTGAGAGTGACATACCAAACCAAAGATTAACTTTTACCAAGGTGGAGAGGTGCACAAAAAATCATAGTCTGTTTTCCATCTAGAAGTTGCTGCTGCTGCTGCTGCTGCTGCTGCTGCTGATGATGATGATAATAAAAAGGAAAAAAGAGCATATTTTTAAAACAGTAATTCCTCAGTCTAAGATAGTCCCTAGCAGGATGGTGCTGCAGCTAGACTTCTGTAAAGAAGGCTACCTTTGAGTAAATGAAGAGGCTTTTTACCTATTAGTGACAACTGTATTTGATAAGGAAGATTACTGCTCCATGGTTCTTCGTATTAATGACCATGAATGATTGTAAGGTGTGAAGGCCAATAAATAGGAAGGTGGTTATTGTGTAAACACCAGGGATGCACAGTACTCTCCTTCTACAGCTGCAATTGTTTGAAAAATGTGTTTAATAAGACCTCACACATTTTTCATGGTTAGTATTTTAAGGAGTTATTCAACAGCAAAGGTCCGAGCCATTGAGCATAATGGGAGGTTATATGTTCAGTTTCTTAGCCTAAAATGACTGATAGTTTAGATTATGTTTTGGAACTGTTGTTGGAAAAGTATGCAATAATGACCTATGGTTCTGGGCCTGTTTAGCCTCCCGCTTTTTGTGTGTGTATGTACACACATCAATGCAATTTACTGAATTGAATGTCAGCCCTCCTCAAATGTATTTCATCATGTGATGTATGACAGCAGAGTCAGAGTTTAAATAATATGTGCTTCAATACAAGTTTCTCATGAGTTGCTGCAGGTAGTAATACAGTATATTATGCATACATAGTGTAGTTGTTTGGGATCCCAGTGTCAAAATACTGTCATACCTGCAGTGGAAGACAATTTGTGTGAAGAACACCACACAATAGGAGTTAAAGAGGAATTTTGGGAATTACACATAAACAAACCGATACTCTTAAGAAAAGAGCCAGGGGATCTTTAATATCCATGCAGAGCAGAAACATTTTTTAAAAAAACCTTATCCAGTGGATTCATATACAGCAAACTCTATGGTACTTTAAAAAAAAAAGGAGCAAATTGATCCTGGGGAGGTTTTAATACTTTTTTTTTCCAGATTTCCAGAAAATCTAATCACTACTAAGCCAAACTTTAGCCCAGTGAGGCATCATCCCTCCTGTCAGTTTCACCCACGCAATTTTTGGTTGACTTTTGTAGGATAGTAAATGGGTGTGAACTAGGAATGGGATGATTGATTTAGACAAACATTCTACAGATCCAAACTAGAATAAAATCCAGTCCCAGCATTTTTTGAGGTATAGAAATAGATACGTGTTTTCTCAAATAAATTAAAATTTTAATTTCTATATCCCTTTGTAGTTTCTGGTAGTAGCCACAGAACTGCAACAAAAGCCAGGTTCTGAATGTCTGAGACTGCTGACATTTCTGCTGTTGAAATAGCTGCAGGCTTTGTGTGGCAAATGTGAATTTACAGACACCTGTTGAGGCTCTGGGACAAACTGCTTGGAAATACGGCCCTATGCCTATGGCTAATACTACAAACAAGGGTAGCAACTTTACTGATATATGTGCGAAATCAACTGTCCACTAAGATTGTTAAATAGGAATTTATGTTCTGTACAGCAACCAAGCCTGCTGCACTGTTTTTTTTTTAGAGTTATCATTTTCGGTACAGGTAGTTTTTCAACATTATGGGCTCAGCTGTGGAGTTTATGCAAATTTCTGTGATAGGGAACGATCTCATGAAGCACGTCATCCTTGGATGGTGGGTAGTAGGTTAGATTCCCTACCACTTATCGCTGGTTCCATTTTGGGGGCTTGTGTGAAGGATGGTGAGCCCTGGATCTGGCTTAATCTCTTTCAACCACTGCTTAGAGCAAGGACCAAGTAGTCCATACTAACAGGGACTGCTATTATGCTCTGTAGTTGAAGAGCGAATGTAGGATGGGGAGATGCTCCTTGCATCCACAAAAGACAAATCACAAACTGGATTTAGTTACCATGATTCTCCATAGGGCATATAGTGAGCTGTGTCCTGGAGAGTTCTTAGGGGCCAGTGGGGTAGGGCAGTGGAGCTATTCAGTTGTTGCTATTGCAGCCTCAGGGCTGCAGCAACCATTACACTTGTTCTTCCCATTCATCAGTCTTGCTGTAGCCTTTTCCCACTTTTAAAGTCTTTCCCCAAATCTCTCTGCTGTTGTGGGTGTGGGGACTATGAGCAGGGCACAGCTTTGTGATGTTCCAGGGGATCTGCATGCACACCATGCATGGTATCTTATAATCTTGCTTCTACCCATGCAATGGCACAACACTGATTGCAACCAGAGCTATCTGCACTCGTGGAGAGTGGCCAGGATTTGGCTTTTTTTGACAGGCAGTCATGATAATCTTTAGGACCCAATCCTGTAATTGTATCGCCAAGGTGGACTCTTGCACCTGTGAGGAGCCTTGTTGATTTCTCCTGGAATCCACACAGGTGTAGAGGACTGTCCATGAGGATCCAATTGCATGGGTGAGACCTTATCTGTTACATAGCATTTTATAGTTTCAGAGTGCTGTATAGATCTCAGTCACTCATTACTTCATTATACTTTAAGTAGATGGATAAAAATAGGCTGAAATATTGAGGCAATTGGCAAGAAACACAAATATATTTGAGTACCAGCACCAGAAAAATAAAATTATACAAGATAAACCCAAAAGTTAAAAAAATTTCACTTAAAATACAGTTATGTTGTTTTTCTCGTATAGTCTGTAATTTCCAATATCAAGTTAAATCAAATTGAATTAGAATAGGACACTTGATTATTCCAGTGTAATCTGGTAATTTAAAAGAATGGGTATGACATTCTGGGTTGCAGTCCAGGCCACTGAAGGGCTTTGTCACCTCTGCCCTGAAAAGTTGGGTGCCTCACAATGCTTTGCTGCTATAGTTCCCAGCTGGGCTGCTTACAAATATCCAGAGAGCATGCAGGTCACACCCTGTGTGTCTGTGTATAACTGCAGCTTGCCAATCATACAGTGATCACACTCTGGCTTCTTCCCGCCTTGGTTACCACTTGCAGGGTGACCCCAACACACTCCCAGTCACAGATTTTCCCCCAAAACATGAGTTCTTGGCTGTCCAGATATATTAGATCCATTGCCCCCCTAAAGGGATCCATGTAAAACAGTTTGCTGCCCTAAATGGACTTACCCACACTGTTCAAAACACTGAATTAATTTTGTTTAAAGAATAAACCAAGTTTATTTATGTAACTATGATGAGATAGGTTTTAAGTGAGTATGAATATAAGGCATTAAAGTAAAAAATAGTTACAAGAAAAATAAAATAAAATTAATTTTTAGTACTAAAACATAACAAACTAGACTTGGTTCAAGGTGAAGTCCCTTACCATGTGTTCCCCAGTAACATTGCTGACCAAATTCTCAGGCCAGGATCTGCTCCTAAAGTCCAATGGCTTTCTTTTGTCTCATCATGTGAAAGAGAGATGGCTAGGGAGAGAGAACTTGGGGTGTTTTTGCCTCTCTCTTTTATACTTCAGTCACCCTTTGAAATGCATTTTCCTAAGGTTTACCCCTAGATAAAGTTCATTCCCTCTGTGAAGATGGAGACAGTCTTGTGGTGAAAGAAGTTCCATGCTGTTGTTTGCTAAGATGCAAATCTGTTTTTCCTGCCCCCTACCTTGCCAAATAATGCCCATCATCTTTGATGACACCTGGCTAGAGGCATGACCTTGACCTTTGTCTTTGAGAAACTGATTTATCCAGACTTGTGTGGTAAACACATTTCAGACCTAATTTCAGCTTGTTTATAACTTCACATACAATATTGCCATACACATTTCATTATATTATTGACCAGTGAGTTATTAATTTTCAAATGATACTTCCCAAGGCATTACAAAGGTTATTACAATAGTGTGTAGGGTGCAAATACAGGGGTGCATTCAATCACAGTGGGTGTGTCAAGCTATTACTGATACACTGGTTTCATGTAGTCCATACTGAGAAAACATCTCTTCATCAAATGAGAAGGGAATGCCAAGGCTCATAAGGTCACCATTAAAAACAGACACTACTTGCTGGCAGTGATACAATGTGTGCTCCTGTGACACAGAAAGGAAATCTGCGTGTTTGTATGTGTTTATATTTATATAGTCAGTGCTCAGCCTTAGAACTGTTCTTTCAGCTCGTTTGAGATCTCCAGCTGAAATAAATGTCACCTGCTGCTGAATTATTATAAAAATAATTCTGTTTATTTACAAATATGTCAGCAAGCTGATAACTTACATAGACTCCCTAAAGGATTGTCAGACTTTGCAGAGGCATTCCTAATGGAATATTTTCCTTTATGCTTGAATGACTAGTTGTAATGTTTTAAGTTCAGCTATTAACTGCTTGTCTAGACATGTATTCTCTCATTGATTTGGAATAAAGACACTCTGAGATATTAGGATAATATTCCTTATTAATGATCAACATCTCACTCTGTCCCTTTTTCTCTTTTTATAGCCTTTTTTGAAAGTGAACTGTTATCTGGATATCAGTGGGATTAAAGCAGGATCAGGAAATGGAACAAAGTCTAGATAATGGGATTTAAAAGTAAAGTATCATATTCAAAAGACCATGATGTTGAAATGCAGGATATTGTGCTTCTTGACAACACTTTTATCACTCAGTAGAAGTTGTTTTCAAATTAAGTAACCACAGCAAGATTAAAAATCCATTCCTACTTTTCAAAAACCTTTATTAATTACAATTCAGAATAAATATCTACTTTAATTACATAGAAAATATTGTGGTTAAAGTAGCACTCAGTTACACGGAGGTCACCATTGTGGTCATCTAGACTGGCCTTCTGTTTAACATGGGCTATAGTGTAGGCTATAGAACTTCCTCAAAATAATACCTAGAATATATCTTTTAGCAAAAGATCCAATTTTGGTTTAAAAATTGTCAGTGATGGAGAATCCACCATGATGCTTTGTAATTTGTTCCACTGGAAAATATACAAATTATTTCCAGTCTGTATTTGTCTAGCGTCAATTTCTAGTCTTTAGATTGTGTTGTACCTTTCTCGGCTAGATTGAAGAGCCCAATACTAAATACCTGTTTAGTTGTAGACTTTAATCAAGTCACTTCTTAACCTTCTCTTTCTTAAGCTAAATAGATTGAGCTCCTTGAATCTAGTACTATAAGGCGTGTTTTCTAATCTTTTAATCATTCTCATGACTCTTTTCTGATCCTTCTCCAATTTACCAACATCCTTTTTGAACTGGGAACCACACAACTGGTGTTCCAGTCTTCAAGTAGTGGTAGCACCAATGCCACATACAAAGGTAAAGTAACCTCTCCATGCCTATTCAAGATTTGTCTGCTTATGCATCTAAGAATTGCATTAGCTTTTGGACTACAGTGTCACACTAGGAGCACATGTTCATCTGATAAAGTTTGCGGATGACGCAAACACTGGGAGAGTGGTAAATAATGAAGGGGACAGGTCACTGAGACAGAGCAATCTGGACTGCTTGGTAAGGTGGACTCAAGCAAATAATATCTGTTTAATTATGGCTATATGTAAATATATACATCTAGGAACAAAAAGTAGACCATACTTACAGGATGATGCACTCTCTCGGAAAGCAGTGACTCTGAAAAAGACTTGGGGGTGGCACTGGATGCTGATTACATTTTGAGACCTCTCAGCCACTTTTTAATCCATTTAACGTATGACATATAAATTTTATACATTTCTAGTTTCTTAATCAAAATATCATAAGGTACCAAGTCAAATGCCTCTCAGAAGTCAAAGTATATTATCTCAACACTATTACCTTGATCAACTAAATTTGTAATCTCAGGGGGAAAAAAAGTTAGTTTAACAGGATATATTTTCCATAAAGCCATGTTGATTGGTATTAATTATATACCCCCGATTTAATTCTTTATTCATGAGTCCCACATCAGCTGCTATATTATCTTGCCCAGGATCAGTGACAAGCCTATAATTAGCTGGATCATCCTGTTTACCCTTTTTCAATACTGCACAACATTAGCTTTCTTCTCGTCTTCCTGAAGTGCTTTTTTTTTTTTTAACCATAACAACAAAATAGAGAAATATTGGAGTTTGGCTAAAATATTAAAAAAAAATCTATTTCATTTTTGTGGGAAATAAAATACATTTCTGCCCCATTTTTTAACCTTTTAACCTTTTTAAACCCATTTTTTAACCTTTTTTTTAACCTCTGGAAAAAGCAGAGGGGAATAAAATGAAAGGCTTGTTCCTCCCACTAAGGTTAAAATAAGGTTGTGTTTGTTTTGTTTTGTTTTCCCAGAAATTTCCCACAAAATTCATTTTGAAAGTTTTCTTTGAGGAAAATTAAAAAAGTCAACTGAACATTCAAGTTCAATGAAATATATTCATTTCTTTCATTTTCTTCATGAAATATATGTACCATTTTTCAATCAGGTATAATACTACAAATAAAATTATACATGCTCATAAGTATTGAAGGAATTTGCAGTAGTTCACATATCTCTTATGCTCTTGTAGCACTAAAAATGGGCAGTCATAGTATTTTGCACTTTTATTTTGTAATTCATGTGACAAATTATGTGAATTTCATGACATTGAGATACATAAGTTTCTTATTTAGGCAAACCATTAATAACTAACTATTAACTAACTATTTTACTTATCGGCCATAAAGAGGCTATGACTTTCTCAAGTTTAATCATTATGCAAAAGTTTACCAAGTAACTTCTGTGAATAAGTTCTCGTCTGTATCTTGTTTATGAACAGTTCAATGTAAGTATTCTATATTTAAAATTAAACATTTTGATTGGATTCATAGGACACATGTCTCTGTTGGCATATCCTGGAATAAGAATATTTACATCAATTACCTGAATTACAAAGTCAGAAATTGCTTCTGTGAATATTCACAACATTTGTCCCCAGATTCTCTCCTATAGTGATCGTTCTGCTAAATACATTTAAAAATGCAAGCAATACTGAGGTACAGCGAGATTAAACTCTGTGAACTAGTGGCAGGATTGAGAACAGAAAACATGAATTCTGACAGCTAGTCTTCAGCTTTGACCACCCAGCTATATTTCTTAAATAAGTACAGAATGGAATTTATAAGTGTTTGTTTTAAAGGGTAACAAATTTAAAGCTAACTAATCTAATCTAAAATGAAGGAGATTAGGTCAAGATAGACAATCTTAATGTATAAAGTACTGTGTAAGGCAACACATACAAAACTTTGTCCAGTGCTGGGTACTACATTGCTAAAAAAAAATCAAAATTCGTGAAAGGATGCAGAAGAGGCTGAAAGGATTAGAAAATCTATTTGATAATCTGTGCCTGTAGAGTTTTCTTATGTATGGACTTGAAAAAAAGAGTAGGGGATTTGATTAGTGTATCTATATTTATTTAAGAAGGTTTCAGAAAGCCCTTGAGAAGGCCCTGTTCCCTCTACAGCAGGGATCGGCAACCTTTCAGAAGTGGTGTGCCGAGTCTTCATTTATTCACTCTAATTTAAGGTTTTGTGTGCCAATAATACATTTTAACATTTTTAGAAGGTCTCTTTCTATAAGTCTATACTGTATAACTAAACTATTGTTGTATGTAAAGTAAATA
This sequence comes from Mauremys reevesii, assembly GCF_016161935.1. NCBI lineage: Eukaryota > Metazoa > Chordata > Testudines > Geoemydidae > Mauremys > Mauremys reevesii. The sequence goes on from NC_052626.1 coordinate 77,790,274, forward strand.
AGGTTTTTAAAAATGTTTAAGAAGCTTCATTTAAAATTAAATTAAAATGCAGAGCCCTCTGGACTGGTGGCCAGGACCCCGGCAGTGTGAGTGCCACTGAAAATCAGTTTGTGTACCGCTTTTGGCATGTGTGCCATAGGTTGCCTACCCCTGCTCAACAGTGAGACAGCAAAAGGAAAAGGCATGATCTGAAACTTGTAAAGAAGAAGCCTGGAGCTGATGACAAGATGGTTTCTTTTCTCCAATCGGAGATCAGCATGTGGAACAGTCAGAGAGGTGTGACTGTTATTGCATGAGGGATCTTTATTTAGAACATTTGGGCCAAAAATGAGGGCATATTTAGACACAGGGGTGATGTGTTCAGAAGGTCATATCAACCTGTTCATTTACACATTGAGCGTCCTTTGATGTTAATTATGGGACCTTATGCTTCATAATGTAGTGCCTAATAATATTATTGGATCTTTATGAAAAGCAGGAATTTCATATCACGTGTCAGGAGCACCAACCAAATGGATAAAAGTTTTCTCTCTCTCTTTCTATTTAATGCACCCATCATGGTCTCTGACAACCAAATTATAACCACAAAAGTTAAGATATTAAAAAATAAATAGATCCTTGAGTCTAAATTACACTCTGCCTCCAGCCCTAGTTGACAGTCAGTAGAGAGAAATGTTCAGGGGGTGGGGGCATAGCAGTTCATTATGACTCTTACCGTTCTCAGGGCACAGTTCCAAAGCTCTCCCTTTGCTCAGTCTCGCCTCAATAACAGAACTGTAAACTGACCAGCAACGTCCATCTGGAAGACAAGCTCCAAATAATAAGCCCAAACAGAAGGGATGGAAAGAATGTGAGGGAGGGCAGGAGGTGGTCAGAAGCAAAGTGATTCTCATGTTGGGCTAGATCATCTTTGCATCTTTTATGCTGTACAACAGGGAGGAACTTAGACATGTCTTAAATGAATGGCTGAAGAGTCTCCTGACACAGAGCAATCTCCAAGCAGTGTTTTCACCTACTCTTCCTGGCCCCTCCCATGTGCTGAGCATAGGATGCTGTGGGGCCAGAGCACTCTGACTTCTGGTGATGCATGCTAGCTTAATGGCCCCTAGGGGGGAGTGACAAAGTGGCACAATCTGGGCCGCTGCTCTAAGTTGGTCTACAGTTGCCTAGAGAATCAGAGTAGAGGGTAGGGTGGTGGAAAGCCTCTTTTGTATCCCCCCCATTAGGTATGATAACAGTAGCTCCAATGCATCTGAGGATCTGGTCAGGCATCTAGCTACTAAGTCTTTTAGAAATGCATATAAAACATGAATGACTTGTTGGGTATTAAATACAATTCCACTGCAATTAAAATATCTATTTAAACCATTTCCCTTGGAGGCTGAATGCTGAAAAACCAGGCACACCAGTGTGGGGAAATGTACTAGAAACAGAGATGGGGAAGAGGACATGGGCACAAGCAAATGAAGAAGAGGACAGAAAAAAGTAATAAAAGAAATAACAGAACTACTGTACGTATGCAAGAGGGAAAGTCAGAACAGTGTTTTGCTACTGAACTCACGTAGGTGTGGTAGCAAATAACACATTGACCTTCTTCTGGCAGCTATGTATGTGCTGGAGTGGAATTGTTGAGCCAATGTTTTTTGTAACTTTTGAACTAATGACTATTAAACTGAGAAAGGTGAAATCATTACCAGCAAAACTAGGACACATAATATTATGTACTTCTTTTGGAGATAGCTAGGAGCAAGCTAATGAGTAATATTGGCCCTTGACCTTAAACTGTAGCATTATAAAAAAGAGGGGAAAAAAAGAAAGAAATACCATATGAATTTCCTAAGTAAAGTCTACATACTTAACTGTTTAAGCAATCTACTAGTACATTTACACTCTGGGCTGACTAAACAAAGCCAAAAAAGCCTCTTTGTAGGCAGGCAGAATACTCTTACGAGGATTTCGGATCCCTAATTGAATATTTTTGGCCTCATTTAGATCAACATTTTAACTCTGTCTTGCTAAAGAGCTTTAAGTGCTTTGTCTGGGTCACTCTTTTCTAGCTAATTTATAACTAAACTGCACAATGTCCACTGATAATTGGTACTGCATTAGAAGGCGAAAGGAGACAGTATGTCATAAATATCCTTTTTCACTAGAAAGGGACCCTGGAGATAGTAGTAACTCTGAGCTGCTTTTCTGCAGTTATAAAGAGGCATGCTCCATCTTCACTGTCCTGCAAACAATAGCATCTGAAATAAATTCCTTAATATATGTGATAGGATGATATGCTTAATGTGCTTAAATATTTAATTTCTTGGAGAATGACTGAATAATTGAACCCCCTTGCTCTGGCCCAGGCTTCCTCTTCTGTACTTAAAGAAAAAAGAAACATATGTACCCCACTAGATTAAGGGAACTCAATAATTGCCTGCTTCCTAATCCCAAGAAACAATAGATAATGTCACATTTTGTGTCACAAATAAAATGAAAAGCAGCTTCTCCAGTGTCTTACAGCTACATTGGCAAAAATCATCAAACTGTCAACCATGCTAACTTACTGATGAGTTAGACCAGGGGTCGGCAACCTTTCAGAAGTGATGTGCCAAGTTCACTGTAATTTAAGGTTTCGCGTGCCAGTAATACATTTTAACGTTTGTAGAAGATCTCTCTATGTCTATATTATATAAATAAACTATTGTTGTATTTAAAGTAAATAAGGTTTTTAAAATATTTAAGAAGCTTCATTTAAAATAAAATTAAAATGCAGATCTTATCAATTTAGTGTGATCCTTGCTGGGATCCTTGTCTGGGGTTCCAGCACCAGCCCCGCTCAGCCTGCTGCCGGTTTGGGGTTCCATTCACTCAGCCGGCAGCGGGCTGAGCGGGGCTGGCAGGGGCCTGAGTGGCTCAGTCCACTGCCAGTCTGGGGTGCCGGCAGCACTCAGCCTGCTGCCGGTCTGAGGTTCCGGCTGCCGGCCCTTTGCCAGTCAGGGTCCCAGCCGCCGTCCCGCTCAGCCTCCTGCCAGCCTGGGTGAGCAGAACCCCTCGTTGGTCACGGGCTGAGTGGTGCCAGCAGCTGGGACCTCAGACCGGCAGCAGACTGAGCCACTGAATGGAACCCCAGACCGGCAGCGGGCTGAGCAGGGCTGGTGGCTGGAACCCCAGACAAGGATCCCAGACCCTGCTCAGCCCGCTGCCGGTCTGGGGTTCCATCTGCCAGCTCCTGCCAGCTGGGATCCTGGCTGCCGGCCCCCCTCAGCCCGCTCCCAGTCTGGGGTTCTGCACACCCAGGCTGGCAGGAGGCTGAGCAGGGCTGGCAGCCGGAACCCCAGACCAACAGCAGGCTGAGTGCTGCCGGCACCCCAGACTGGCGGCAGACTGAGCCACTCAGCCCACCGCCAGCCCCACTCAGCCCAGCTGATTGAATAGAATCCCTGGCTGGCAGCCGGCTGAGCGGCTCAGCCCGCTGCTACTCTGGGGGTCCGGTCACTGGCTCCTGTCAGCCGGGGTCTCAGCCGCCAGCCTGCTCAGCCCGCTGCCAGCCTGGGGTTCCCTGGGGGTCCCCAGGCCAGCAGTGGGCGGTGAGTGGGGCCGGCGGCCGGGACCCCAGCTGGCAATGAGGCAACAGCCAGAACCCCAGAGTAACGGTGGGCTGAGCTGCTCAGCCCGCTGCCACATGCCGTCAAAAATCAGCTCACGTGCTACCTTTGGTTGCTGAGCCCTGAGTTAGACCATCTTGAAGAAAAAAAGAACAACATTTATCTGTGCATATAAACTTCAGACCATATCGAACAAGGCAGCAGGAAAACTCAACGGCACACAGTGACAGATCCAAAATGTTGGGATGATTATTTATTATATTGCCTTATTAACAGTCGTCTGATATTTACACACACACTTTTCTTCGAGGTAGGACAACTTGGCAGATGTGTTGATGAAAGGTAAGGCCTGCATTATACAGGATGTTAGACTAGATGATCTAATGGTTGCTCTGGCTGTACATCTGCGAAATACACTAAAGATTACAAGGTGCTCACATATTAGGGTAATGGAGGCCATACAAATACCTTAGATATGTAGAATGTGTTTACTGCCCGTATGTGGTACATTTTTCTTGTCAGTACTGGTTGTGTGAATTAGTAAAATTAATTTTTTTGTTGTTTCTTTTCAGCAAGTTGATGAAGATTTGGAATTCAAAAATAAATGGCAAAAAAAAATCCCCTGAAGTCCCCATTACCTTTTTTGGGAGGGACTATTTCTCTGGTTTAGCAATTATTGAGAAGTATGATCTAGTAGTAAAAGTAGGGGGACACGTGCTCTTTGGACTCTTGGTTCTACTTCTGGCTTTGCCACTGATTTGCTATGATCTTAGGCAAGTCATGCAACATCATTTTTTTTCAGTTCACCTATCTTTAAATCTTAGAAGCTATGTGATAATACTTTATTTCACACAGGTGTTGTGAGGCTGTTTTAATGAATATGTAGAATGTGCTGTGAGATCCTTGGATGAAAGATGATTTCTAAGATTAGAATAGGACAAAAAAAAAAAAATCCGATCTCCTCATCCACCCAAGGGACACAGAAATACTATTTTCCCAGCTGTGCTCCAATAAATGTGTGTATTTGAATATCTAAAACTCAAGGGCTTCTTTTTTGTCTTTTCAAATCTCAGCTGGAAACATTAGTAAAGATTTATGAACATTTCAAAAACCAAAAATAAAAACATTCAGACCTATAGACTTCTATAGACTATAGATGTCTTGTACTTTCTGTACAGTTTCTTATTATAATTCCAGATAAAGAACCCAGTGGTGGCAGATTTATGATTATCAAACTCTCATAATATCCTTTGCTTTTACAGTGAAGGAGTCAGATTGATGCTCATTTAAGTTAGTATAGTGGATCCCCTTAATTGACACAGACCCTGCAGAAAAGAGAAGCGTGCTCAGTTAGAAGTAGTGCAAGGTTGTCAGAATCTCACAGAAATACATAATGCTTGGAGACATTCACTGTGATTTCCCTAACTGGTTCTAAAATAAACACATACAAAATTAACATATTTAAGATACTGCATTAAGGGGAGGCTGACTAATTTAGAAGCCATAATACAGCAGGGAAGGAGCCTGTAACCAGCAAAGGGCTGAACTGTGGGAGGTTTATGCCATCAAACAACAATTTACACCTGTTAATTACTGTGAGGAGACTTGAAGGCAGCACTAGGCATGACATGTATCCATTGTTTAGAGGCAATAATAATGTCATATTTTACATAAGTGATATATGATAACTGAAATTCTTGACATGAACTAGTTTCCTGCATGTCATTTTTCAGAGAGCCTATCATAGGCCTCTGGCCAGATTTTTAAAGGTATTTAGGCACCTAAACATTAAGATAGGCACCAAGTGGCCAATTTCAAAATTCCACTGGGCCCTTATTGTCAACCTTAAGCATATAAATAGATTAAAAAATCTTGGCCCAGACCCTCAAAGTGGTGCACCAAGTTAGATGCCTCCCATTGACTTCAACAGGAGCTTTGGCTACAGAACAATTGAAGGCTCAGGTCCCAAAGCCATATTTACTTTAAGAACATAAGAGCTGCCATACTGGGTCAGACCATAGTTCATCTTGCCCAGTATTCTGTCTTCAGCAGTGGCTCCATCAGAGCTTCAGGGAGGTGTAGAAAACAAGGCTTTTATGGAGTGACCTATCTCTATCTTCCACTTACGGCTTCTGGCAATCAGAGGTTTAGAGTTGCCTAGAGCAGGGATCGGCAACCTTTGGCACGCGGCCCACCAGGGTAAGCCCCCCCGGTGGGCCGGGCCAGTTTGTTTACCTGCCGCGTCTGCAGCACCTGCAGGTGCCAGGGGAGTGCATAAATCCTCCCTGGCCACCTATGTGCCTAGCGGCTGCAGGGACCTGGCAGCTGCTTCCGGATGCCATGCAGAACTAGGGCAGGAAGGGAACCTACCTTAGCCCTGGGCCCCCACTGTACTGCCGACTGGACGTTTAATGGCACCAGGGTCCCTTTTTGACCAGGCATTGAAAACTGGACACATGGCAACCCTAGACCAGTTATACATCAGTATAACTACTGTATTAAACTATGGTACTCATAGCCATGGGATGTCATCAAGGACCAAGACCTATAAGATTCAACAGATGGTTTCCATGTTGTTTATATGGATAACAAGAATAGTCAGAATTATAATAGTTAATACAATAAAAAGAAGAGTTTTTGAAAGGATATAAAACCTTATGTTTTAGGGTTTAACCCAATGTCTAAGAATTAGGAATTAAAATGGGGCCTTCGTGTGGGCAGATTATCCCAGATCTGCCCACAGTTTAATTTATTGTACCTTCTTTTGGAACATCTGGTGCTGGGCATTGTCAGGGACAGGATAGTGGATTAGATGTACCATAGTTCAGATCAAGTATGGCAATTCCTACTTTTCTTTCAGTAGAGTTACTCCTGATATGCACCAGAGTGACTGAAAGCAGAGGCAGGCCCAGTATTTTTTTGTTGAGAATGATTGTCAGCTGTGGGTGCAGTTACATGGATACTGAGTGTGGTCTATATCCAAGGTCAAATTGTATTCAGTAATAATTCAGAATCTATGACTGACCTTTACTTTGAGTAGATGTTAGCCATAGTTTCTGAATTGGTGCTGAACTCCATTTGTCCTCAGCTGTACTTGAAGTTAAAATGTATTCAGTTCTTAGTCAGCTGTACCCATTGCTGACACAGTGGAGATAGTGTTTAAGTAGATTCTTCTGTACTGATATCTTATTGATATATTAACACTGAAATAGATGTTTCCTTTATAGGCAAAACCATATCAGAATAGACAAATGGGATGTCTAATAGTGTGTCTTGCCTCTGGCACAGATGTTTCAGAGGAAAGTGACATCCTCATGCATCTAAGTATGCAATATTGTATTTAGGGTGGGAATTATTTTCCTGATCTAAGCTGATGATCAATTTATGCCCTGAATTATGAAGATTGATAGCTCTTGTTATTTTATCGTAGCTGTGGCAGTATCACTGCAGATGAAATTCCTGATCATATCTTAATTTCAGTTCTTAATTATCTACCTACCCCTAATTTTCATCTGACTGGGAAAAAAAAATGCTGTTCTACTTTACATATCCCATTTTACCTATCCCTGGAGTTATGACAGTAATTATTCAGTAACTTTGCCATTGTTGCGTCTTCTAAGCTGTGCTAGAAAATGGAGGCTATCACAATCCACCATAGTCATACACAAATAAAAAAAAATTATAACCAACTGCTTTTTTACTGAAGCAATATTAAAAAGTGCTGTAATGAGGGAAGAGCTAATGCCCATACCTTTCAATACAGATGCCTCTAAAAGGTTAACGACCAGTTCCTGCTAACAAAGGAATGGGTCAGCCCACATGTGAGTGCACTGCATTGAGAGGCAGCCTGAGGTAGAGAGTAAATAAAATGGATTCCAGATACTTGTATATAACTGAAGATGAAACAAATGAAGCAATAATTAACTCATATCTTCGTTTCACTTGCAGTTTACACTAGTTCCATTTTTTACAAAAAAAGACTCGTGTGAAACTTAAGAGTTGTATATACCATATGATTTGAGACCTGGTTTTTCCGAAAAGATAAAAAAAAAAACCATCAACAACCCAAAACAGATTTTAGATACAGTGAAGATTTATTAGCTTATCTAATCTGTCCGTCTTCTAATTCTAGAGTGTTCCTCAAAGTAATATGCTTTGTCAAGTCAAGTTTTAAATTACCTGATCAATGGGCTTTCACTGTTTCTCTTAGAACTCATACAATAGGGATTTTACAGCTTTCCTTAGCTGATGGATAAAATCCCTCCATGATAGGCTTGATCTCATTAGTGAGACTACTCACATGCCTTAAAATCAAAAGGCATGTGTCAGATCAGAGCCAGAATGTAGGAACTGACCCTCATATGCAGTGACCTTTTACAGATTCCCCATCCTCCCTCTTTGTAGACTTCATATCATCAGTGGCTCTTGTTGAGTGATCATTGCCCTGTCTCTTATGCTGCACTTTCATTGACAATAAGCAAGACTGAAAGCCTTGCACACAAGCACCACTTCTCTTTTTACAAGTCATCTGCATCTTTGTGCTATCTCAAAGGAGAGTTTTATTTTATTTTTCTTCTCCCCAGTGGAATGTATTTTCCTACAAGGTAAAACCTTTGGCTCGATTTTTTTCTAGAAAGACTTATAGAAAAAAGCATTGCTCAATAAAGGTCTGGAGGCTAACCATGAAAAAAGGCTTCTAACAAATTCTGGCTGGCAAAGTGTAAAGAAAAAGTCTCTGTACACCCACAAGCAATGTCCAAAACCTTTGTCTGTTGCCTGATCTCAGAGTTTGATACTGCTATGAAACACTAAAGAGTTATAAGAATTTCCTAAAGGCTTACATGCAAACACGTCTCACCAAACCTTCTCTACTATATTGGAATACCTGGACCCTTCCCAAGCCCTGTTCCTAACCTGGTAAATACACTGGGTGAAATCTTAGGCCCCTATAAATCAAATTTTGCCATAGGTTTCAATGGGGCCAGGATTTCATACTGTTTACATTGTGTGAGCCTGTTGGTGAGGCCTTTCTTCTCAATAGACCCTTTCTATTATATAGTTGGATTATAGATCTCAAGAGGTTTTTCTTAATAAGATTAGGGGGATTAGTCTGGTGTCCTTGATGAGTGGTTTCCTCTTCCTCCACTCACTATTTTCTAGATTTTCCTAACTGGGACAAGATTTCAGTAATATACTTGTGAGAATCCATCTCTCTCTCTCTCCAAGAGCATTCTGAATTTTGCTATGTAAACATCCTTATCCAACTAATCTTTTCAGGGTCCATCTACACTTGTGACTGTACATGTTCAGGTTACATATGTGTTGTTGTGTCATAACCCCCCTTTATTTTCTTCATCTGAAATATGTTCCTGAGGGACAGCCTAGCATGTGAAAGCTAGCATGCATGAAGAGTGTGGGTATCTACATGACTCTGCTGTGGCATGGCCTGGTACCCATTCTACAGTGCAGTGTGGGCAAATGAAAGAGGCATGGGTACCCATAGTGCTCCAGGGCCATTCCCACAGTGCATTGATTCCCTTATTGCCTGACCATTGCCCAAAGGTATAGAGGTCCCTGACCTCCCCCGACCACCAGCAGTCACTGGTAGTAGCAACCTGTGCTGAGCACTTCAGAACAGTTTTCTGCTGAAATCTATTGATCAGGTAAGACAATAATGAATCACGGCCTGAGAGCAGATATCTAGTCTCTATAACACAAACAAGTGCTGCTCCATGTGTGGTCAGAGTACCCTTTGCCTAGGATGGCAGGAACATTCATCTGTACCAGGAGATTTTACGGAGGCTGGACGATGCTGGTATTCACTGGAGTCTGTTCCACTGTCCGGAGCACATGAAGCACCTGACGCTCTGTACGGGAGGGTGAAAGACTCAAACAATCACTGCAGGAGGGGACCTAACACATGCCTCTGCTATGATGAGCTGGACCAGGTGCTCTACAGAGCTGAGAGTATGGAGCCTCACGTGACTCACGACCCCCTCCTCAACACTGCCAGGTCTCATTGTACAATGAGGTGTCAGTGAGGGGCAGTTGAGGAGACAGCAGGGACCTCGGAGAAAGTCCTGGAGAAAGCCCCAGGAGACACTGAGGAAGAGGAGCATGTGGTTCTGCACCTCTACCCAGCAGACCATGTCAAGGAACCCTCCCTAAGGAGCCTCAGGACCCAGAGCCACTGCAGGAACCTGAATCTAATGCTAGTGAGCTTTACAATGGATCCTGACCCTCCCCAACAATATACCCTATTTCTCTGGTGGTACATGCCTCAGCCCATCCCTCCCACCACATCCCCACACACACCCCACACTCCACGCAGACATGGTCCCAGAGAAACACACAGCTGTAAATTAATCATTTTATTGGTCTCCCATGAACCACTGTAAAACATTTGGTAGAAGCTATATCAGGTAATTAAAAAGTAGTCACTGTACCTCAGTGGGTGAGGAAGGTAAAAGGAGGGAGGAGGTGGGTTTTAAAAGAGCCCAGGTAGGGAAATAATAGTTTTATTACACTTATAGTTGTGCAAAGACCCAAACCACCCCAGTCTCCTCCCTCTGCCCCCCTGCCTTTCCTTTTCCTTATGACAAGAGCTGTGCAGAAAGGGTATGGGAGTAACTGTTGGCTTGTGTGTGAGAGCCCACCTCTGGGAAATGAAAAGGAACCACTTGGTTGTCCAGAGAAAGTCAGAAAGGTCCATTCTCTATGTGACCATTTCAAAGGTTGTTTTTTTTTACCATTCACTGTCCCTGGTATCTGTCCTCTCCCCATGTTGAGTCACTCTGCAGAAGCTGGGAGAAGCAGGAGAAGCATCCACTGCAGCAGTTGCATAAACACAGTGCTGTGTCCCTGAGCAGTGGAGAGGTGATTGACTTCCGGTATTTAGCCAAAAATGCGTGGAATAAATATACTTCTGGAGTCTCTGTTTCCCTGTCCTTTTCAATGCTGTTCACTGGACATGGTGGCTGGACTCTCTGGCAATGCAAGAGGGGTTAGGGGTGAATGGATGTTTTCTGTGGTTCTTTGTTCCTCTTTCATGGGAGTTCCATCTGCTAGCTTAGAACATAGTCAAATTTCTTTCAAATTGCCTCCTAGTTCTGTTAGCATAATTCAGCAATTTTTTGGTGTAGAAGAAATTCAAGCTGGTTCCTCAAGTTTAGCTGCAGGGCAAATGAGCTTTGTACTCATTTGTAAAAATGTGTACTTCTGTAGCTCACCAAACCCCTCCACTCAACAAATATGTAGAACGGTCACCATTAGCAGAAACATCTTTCTCTAGGTGTCCTCTGCAGTACTGGAAAGTCACTTCTCTTTTCCATTCTGGTATCTTCAAAAATGCTATGTTCTATAATACATGTCCAGCTGTTGAAGAAGAAAAAGGTGACCGGTAATGATACCGTTGAAAGAACAAAATCCCACCCCAGTTGGCCCCTTGATGCACTGTAAACATTACATCATTTTAATAAAACTAATACAGATATCTTACCATTTATATCATCAGGTCCTTTTTCATGGGCTACAAAAGTAGTCTGAAGGAAGAAGGCTGTAGCAGTTGCATTCCTGGGATTCTGAAAAGTATCAATACAGCCAAGTTGTATTATATGAGGGGAGTCAGGTATCTTCCATGGACAATTAAATATAATGATATCCTTGTCTATGACTTGGCAGGACGTTCTGATGCTGACGAGGAACCCATTCTGGTGGTATGGCAGGAGTAGCAACAGGAGAAGAGGCAGAAGGACTGGAAAACCTGCTTCTTGGTACAAATAGGAGGAGTTAAGAGCAGTTTAACTTTCTCAGGGAGAAGAAGAAATTGGCTCTTAGGGAAGATGAGGCATTCTGCAAATGGAGGGACAGCACAGACAGTGGAAGTATGTACAGAGGGAATGTAATCATGCACTCAGGCAGTAGTGGAATGCTTTTTTTATCTTGCCTGCCTCTGTGGCCACTGATCTTGTACAGGAACAGGCATCATCTCCTCCTCCTCCTTCTCCTCTTCCTGCCCAAGATGCTGCTGAGGTCATAAATCTGACCTTCCACCCGTGCCAGGAAGGAGTATGCTGGATGCCTGGCACAACATCCTCTGCAGGCACCAAAACCCCTTCACAGGGAAACCCCACCAGAGCATTCATGAGGGGAATGCTGAGCCCAATACAGTCACTGTAGCTCAGCCTGCGTTCAGCCCCCAAAGCCCATGCAGAAGATGTCCCTGTTTGTCCCTCCACACAACATTCCACAGTTGTTCCTTCTGGCCAGGGGGAAGGGAAGAGTGAGGAGACATGCCACAGACTTTAATGTTTGTCCACTTCCCAGGGAATTCAGCTTTTTGTTTTTGTTTATTCGTTCCTTTTACAAACCATTTTAGCTCTATGTTTGATGTAGGTATGTAAATAAAATATACTGTTCACTTCACTTGTGTGTACTTCATTTTACAAGTGTGATCGATGTGATACTTCTCAGTGGTTTGAGATGGAGTAGCAGAATCAACAGCACATGAATGATTTCTTAAATGTCTAGTGCCAAGGAAATACAAACAGTTTCCTCCCCCCTCCAACCACTTCTCCTCCCCCACCATCCATGAATTTGTTTTTTTTTAAAGGTTATGACAATGAAGTAAGCTCTGAAATAACTGAAAGAAGAAAGTTTAACTGAAGCATCTTTATGGCTTTGTTAATGATTTAAGTGATAATAGAGACAAGGGAAACAAAACTAAATTAACACGAAAGATCTCTGACACTGAACAGTGTTTTTATGACCCCTCCTTCCTCACCCCCACCAAACAGTGACCACTGGAAACCATGGGAATAATCATGCATAGCACCTGATAAGTGCTGTCAGAAAATATTGTGAGGATGAAATATGTGAAATCCCTCCCAAAATTTTACAGAACTTTTAAAACATTACTTTAACAACGCTTAAGTGCCCCTGCGATGCTTTATTTGGGCATCCAGAACTATAGGTCACCCTGTTACCCTCCTGCCTCAGCGAGCGAGAGACTTGCTGGTGCTAAACTGGGTGACAGTTCCCTGTCCCTCAGTCTGCTAGTTGCCCAGACAAACTTCTCAGGGATCTTCCCGCCCTTACTTTGCCTTGCAAGTTAACACTTGGTGTACCCAATTCCTGAACTACCCAGAAGCATCCCCCTGTAGCATCTAGCTCTCATAACTTAACACGCTCAAGTCTTCTGCCTCCAGAGAGACAGTGTACACACCAGCTTACTTGATTCAACTGAGAAGGCACTCGCCTTAATATCACAGCAGTGAGATGACTGTACAGTCAAAAGAGAACAAGTCTATTAACAAAGAACAGAGATTCACATATTCAAGTGAGTATTGAGTAAGAATAATGGAAGCAGTAATAGTTACTGATAAAACAAAAGGATAACACACTTCTAGGAGATTAAACATAATTTAATGTTTAACAGGCTAAAACTTTATGCAAGATTAGATGCTTACTTAAAGCAACCTCTCAGTATCTCCAGCTGCCAGGATCAGGATCCAACTTTCATGGTTGCAAAAAGCACTGTCTAAAGGAGTTCCTTTCTTATTATAGCCCAGCAAACCTTTGAAGTGTATCCTTTTGAAATGTACACCCAGCTAAGGTCTTTCTTCCCCTTTGCTTTGCGCTCTGGTGCGCTGACACCATGCTGCTTTGTCATCCTCCTGTTGACTTGTTCATCCTGTTTACCTGAGATACAAATGAACTTAAATTGCATTTGGCTTATCCTGCTTAATTTACATAGGCAGCCAGGTTAATCAACATTCCTTTGTCTACCAAAAATATGATTATCAACTCTGCCTGGTTACAAATTTTAAACATATTTTTAGTACATGCATACAACGTCTTGACTGACACCCGTACATACTTCTCACAATGTTTCTGATGACTAGTATGCTATAAGCCTTCATTGGCCACTCCCACAAAGCATTATTTGTAGAGGAATACTATGACAGCAATGTGTTAAATGTACTGAGTTTGTCAAGTCTGATAGCAGTTGCTGTTACATGACAAAGCCCCCTTAGCCAGCTGGCACTGAGGGGCTCTTAGTGCCATAGCTCCCAGTAAAGCAACGCAAAACAGAGAAGTTAACATAGAACAAAAACATCATTAAATGATGCCCTTAAAGTGCATTAAAATTTAGCTTTCCTATCAGCATCGTAGTGCATAGGCGCAAACTCCATCTGTGCTCTGGGACTGGAGCACTCACAGAAAAGAAATAGTGTGTGCTCAGTACCCACTGGTAGCCTCACGGATCAGTTCCTCCCATTCCCTCCAGCACCTCCCGCTCACCAGCGGTTCCTGCTTATCAGCTCCTCTCCCTCCCACCCAGCGCCTCCTACCTGCCACAATCAGCTGTTTAGCAGCATGCAGGAGGCACTCAGGGGAGGCAGGGGAGGCGCTGGGGCAGGGTGCTCTTGGAGGAGGAGGTGGGGGCAGGAAGAGGCAGGGCAGGGGGCTTGGGGAAAGAGGTTGGGTCGGGCGGGTGGGGGGTGGCGGAGCGATGGCCCAGCACCACCCGGCAAATTACAAAGTCAGTGTCTCTTCTGGAACATCACAGTAGTGTCCTCGACACAGTCCAAAGACACCTTCTGGCTCTTTGCTATTCCATGATGTATGAACACATAGCATCATGAATATCCCTGGCCCACCGGGAGTCAGGTGATGTGTGCACATGGGTAGGATCTGGTTGCCTATATAGGCTTTGTAAGACAGGTAAATCCTGTGTCCACTCACACCATGATAATGCAAACCATGCTGGCAACATTGCATCCAGAAGGGTCCGGAGGCATTGCCCACCAGGCATTCAGCCATCTAAACATGGACTCCATCACCATTCTGCAACTACTCAGTCTCTAGTTGAAGTCCCTTTTTCTTAGGTCAGTGATGACAGGATACAGCTTCATGGGCCATGGTAAGAGCCCCCAAAGTAAATGTTTGCACAGACACACCATACATAATTGCAGCATTTCAAGGAAATAAAGTGTCTTCTTTCCCTGTGCAGTACAACCCCAACCTCCTGGCACCCTTACCTTATGGACCTTTCCCATGTGTCCAGTGTTCATGAACTGGCCCCTCTGGTCCACTAACCCTTGAAAACTAGTACAGAGTAATCTTTTGGTTCATGTATTCACTGGCTCCTTTTGGTGGGCAAAGTATAGGGATGTGTGTTCCATCGATGGCCCCTATACAATTTGGAAACCTGGCCTTGGAAATTTCAATAATTTCAGGAACTGGGATTATGGCAGCTACATCACAGTATTGATAGCTTGGCAAACCTGCACAACCACTGTTGACTTCCCAATCCCAAACTGGTTTACAATTGACCAGTAGCTGTCAGGTGTTGAAGGGCAATAGACACACATTTCTGCACTGGGAAAGGTTTCCAAAATCTAGTCACGTGATGCTGGAGGGTTGGTGGAAGCTGTTCACACAACTCCATTAAAGTCTCCTTCACAGGCATCGGCTTTCTCTGGGCCCTGGAGGTGCTCATACTCCTGCTCCACCCCAGGCCCTGCCCCCACCCGACCCCTTTCCCCAAGCCACCACCTCCGCCCCGCCTCTTCCCACCCCAGCTCTGCCCCAGGCCATGCCTCAATCTCACCCATTCCCCCAAGCCTCCACCCCCGCATCTTCCTACCCAGTTCCACCCCCTCCCCCGAGTGCACCCCATCCCCACTCCTCTCTCCCCCCCCCCAGTGCCTGCTGTACGCTGCAGAACAGCTGATTGTGGCAGGTGGGAGGCACTGGGAGGGAGGGGGAGGAGTTGATCAACGGGGCCACCAGCAGACAGGAGGTGCTGGGAGGGAGGGGGAGCTGATTGCTGATCCGTGCTAAGTACCCACTAATTTTTTGTGGGGATGGAGCACCCACAGAGTCAGTGCCTATGGTCACCTTCCTCATTTTGAAGACACTGGCTTTCATCCCAGGTTTCCAAGATGATGTGGTCCCACCACATCTTGCTGGCTCTCCAGAACAAGAAGGCAATGGTCCATGGGGATATCATTGCAAACCTGGCACTCAACACCTTGGGACCACAGTGAGTTTTCATGCCCCACTCTGGTTCGGAGGTCTTCACCATCTCAAATTTGTCTGGACTGAGTGCATCCAGTATTGCACCACATAAACATTTGTCCAAAGAGAAGGAGCACAACATATACTTACTCCATGTTTCCAATCCAGTTTGGCAGAAGGCAGAGATGACTGGGAGTTGTCATCACCAAATGTGTGAAGGTGGCAAACAGTGCCAGCAATGAGCAGGAAGGCCGTTCCCAGAGGGTCTCCACCCTGAAATGGTAGCAGTTCTGCGACATATCAAAGGGCTAATGTGGCTGTGTGTATATGCTTGTGTACAGTGTGCCATGCCCAGTTTGGCATATGTGGACACTTGGTGCGGATACGGGGTAGATGTACTAGCAGTATACAGAAGAGAATCTGTTAATTACGCAAGTATAGATATAGCCTAACTCTATCTCTCTATTTATTTAATCTTTCTAGTTTCTCTTTCCTAATCCCTCTAAATGTGTATCTATCTAATCTATCTTCATATATTTTTCTAAGGTACCTAGCACCTTTCTCTGATACACTACAGGGCAAAATACATGTTCTGTTTTCATATTAGGCCTTAGAAAATACTGCTTTTTAAAAATCAGTGATTGGTGTAGCATCAGTGGATAGAGGAGCCATGTGGGAGGCTTTATCACTTATTTATATATCACTACCTAGAATGCCCTTGCAGCTATTTTGCAAGCAGTCTTGGTTTCTGGTGGCACAATGGATTGGGTGCACTTTTATGAGTTCATTGAGTTCTTTACTATAGAGTGCTTTGCCTGGAAAAGCATATAATTTGCCTAGTCTTCACAAAAGAAACCTAGGGGAGTCCTGGATTTCCTGAGGTTAAAACAATTTAAATTAGAATTGAACATTTTGTCACTTGTTCATCTCAATAGGGTGCAGATAAAGCTGGATGGCCATCTGTCTCTTGTTTCAGCTGCCAGCAATCAGCCACTTGGCAGGGCTAAAGCAAAGAACATCTCTGTTATATTTAAAGACACTGGATATTTCATGGTGAGCTTCATACCAGCACTTATATACTTTAGGAAACCTTCAGTCTGGAAGAAGAAAAAAAAGGCAAAACTGAAGGCAAGTAGACTGGTTCACACTCAGACCTCAGAATAAATGCTGAATTGAAGTGAGCCGGGGGGATTTTTGAGGATTAAAAAAAGTTAGGTAAACTTATTCACAGACGTCTCATGCCTCAGCACTTCAAAACCCTGGCAAGAACTGTAATTGCCAAATTATCAGGAGAGAGTGGTTTAGGTAGGACTAAACATTTCTTGTAAAATCCCATTCTTGCGAAGCAGCCAACCCAGTTTCCAGATCAAAGTAAGATGGGTCTGAACTCAAACTGCATCTAACTACACCTGCAGTTAAGTTTGTATAAATTTCTGCACTTTGCTTCTGGCCCTTAGCTCCATAATGAGTTGGTCCAAACCTCAAATAAGCTGAACTTTGAAGTTGTTCAAATATGCATCTGGACTTTGGGACCCAATCCTGAGTTGTAATGATTACTTATCACTCCCACTGGGGTTAAACAAAGTTGTGCTTCTTATCACCCCTCAGAATTAGACCATCTGAAGTTCAAAATCATCTTTAGTTTAGACAAATTAAAGCTAGACATTTTCTATTTACCTACTTATGCAACAGTTAAAACCATAGTATCTGAGCACCTTGCACCACCCAGTGATGTAAGGAAGTATTTACTGTCCTCCTGTTACTGATGTCGTACTGGAACAACCCACCTAGCCTGTACCTTTTAAGACTCAAAGGCTATGGCTACACTTAAACTTCAAAGCGCTGCCGCGGCAGCGCTTTGAAGCGCTAAGTGTAGTCAAAGCACCAGCGCTGGGAGAAAACTCTCCCAGCGCTGTCCGTACTCCACCTCCCTGTGGGGAATAACGGACAGAGCTGGGAGCGCGGCTCCCAGCGCTGGGGCTTTGACTACACTGGCGCTTTGTAGCGCCGCAATTTGCAGCGCTGCAGAGGGTGTGTTTTCACACCCTGCTGCAGCGCTGCAAATTTGTAAGTGTAGCCAAGCCCTCACCTATCACTACTTAAAAGCCCTTTGGCAAACAACAGTTTCAGCTTGTGCAAGATAGTAGGGATAAGAGTCAGTAAAAGTGCTACTATAGACTGAATTATAGATGTGATAGATGTGATATAAATACATTTCAGAAATTGTCATGGAGCATTTAAATGATATTGCTTCAGATGTTACTTTTCAGACCTCAGTTATTTAGCATTTTGGGTAGAAAAATAAACCAGAGTTTGAATGGATTTTCCCAAGGAATCTCATAGACTTTCCCTCTCTCTGGTCATTTTAAGGAAGGACAATTCTGCCCAATTTTATTTCTATAGGACTCTTTCTGCTTCCCTACTGATACATAGCATAGTTAAAATATAATAACTTGACTTAATGAAGAACTTGTAATGATAATATAATAATGTGAGGTCCATGATTGGTTTATCAAGTGGCCTAAGTTACAATATCATATTCTTTTGAATGGGAAATACCAGGTAATGGTACAGCATTGGAGTATTAGAGTTCATCTTCCAATAGGAATTTATCTTTAAACTTTCCCCTCAGTGAAATGTTCTGTGACTCCTGAGGGCATGCCATTCACAAGATGGCTTTCCAAACCTCCAAAAGCATGAATCTTAGGAAATTATCAAACAAGAAAAGTACATTTAATGAGCTTCAATTTTCAATTGCCAAACGAAATTTCAGAACATTCTTTTGGTAGGTAAATGATCAACATTTCCACAATGTAAATATATTGGACCAAATTTACTGCTGGTTTAATGCTGTTAGAATCGATGGCGTTGTACTAGGAATCAATTTAGCTTGCTGAAGGATAAGTATGTGCGCATGTGTGGGGACTTGTCTTGACTCATTTATTCAATGGAGATGTGCAATGAGAATTACAGAGAAATTCCAAAGCAAGAAAATATGTGTGTCTGATCCATTAAGGATTAACCAATCTTCTTCTAATTAAATGGCATCATGCCGAAGCCAGGACTATCTTGGGAATATGAAGGTGTTGCTTTTTTTTCTTCCTCCCTCCCTTCCTTTTTTTTTTTTTTTGAGCACTTCATAATGTTGCCAACAATTTCACTCCTGTGCAGTAGCAAAACTAATTGCCATATGTTACAGAGATACTTGCCTACCATGTAACTGCTTCCCTCATCCTTTATCTGTCGGTTGTTATGCGCTAATTGCAGGGTTAGAATCTGTATTATTCCCCTTTAAACCCTCTAGACAATGTGTAAAAGGTCAGAGTTAAAAAAATAACATCATTCCGGTGAATGGTTCTGGCTTGACAACTCCAGATCGTGAGGTTCATTTTTATGCAGTCAAGAACATATCCTTGCAAAGTTCCTCACATTGCTCTACTAATGGGCTTTCACCCTGCCTTAGATGCATGCCCCCAAAAGCCTGAAAGACTAGCTTAATTTCATCATACTTTCAGTTAATGGCTCCTCTGCTCAGACAACCAGTATGACAGTGAAATTTTTGCTCTGTGAGTACTTGTGGACTAGAAAAGGGAATGGGATCACTGGCTACTTTCATATAGGGTCTGATCCAAAGTCAGTTGAAAGATTCCCATTTACTTCAATGAGCTTTCGATTAGGCCCATAGTCCATCAAATACTCATGAATTGGCAAAGAATTTTCAGTCATTGCCTACTTGAGCTAAAATAGATCAGTGACCTAGAGGTGAAACATTCCAAAACATATTAACTAGATCCCCAGGGCCATTGTCTAGCCTCTTAGTGGAGGTTCCTGGTTTAGATAAACTTTTCCCAATTCCACCTCATATATGTTCAGCTTATTACAAAACAAATAAAAAACAACCCCACCCCCGCCCATATATTCAGTTTCTTTCCCCTCTCAAGTTGCCAGCCTACTGTAGCTTAAATAAATCAATTTTGTCCTTGTGTCCTTTTAGCTCATCCATCATTCATTGCCAGTTTAGAATCTGCAGTTGTTTTTCACTAGTTGACTATTCTGATGGTGATGTACTGGAGGTCACAGAGAGGAGACAGACTGATTTTCATAAACTCTAACACTGAAAGTAATGAAAGAAATTGTTTTGTTTCTTTAATAAAGTGTTGTAAGTAAAGATGATATGGGATTATATAGAAATAAAGTGTGTGCAACTACAAAGTTTATACTTCCAGAGTTTCTTTCTGTCATTCTTGGGAAGGCTTTTTAAAGAAAATAAATAAAAATATGTTTATATATTCAGCCTGATGGAAAGGGCCAGATTCTCAGTAGGTGTCAATGGTTATAGCTCCGCTGATAATAAATATATGCCCATTTACTCCATCTGAGAATCTGACTCGTATAGGCTAAAATCTGGCCCGTACATCAGACTAGATTCAGTTCAGGGTGTCTACTGGAAGAAGTCCTCATTGGTGGAAAGAATACTGGGGTATAAGGTTACAGTGGTCATAAGCAGCTGCAACTTCATACTCATTGGGTTAATGGGTAGGGTACTGTAAGGAGCCAGGACTGCTTGAAAAATGGGTGACCACTGAATGGTAAGAGCACATGCCCAGAGCCGCCATGCATTCAAAATGTCTCCTCAGTTTCTCTATCTAATCTATCAATCTAAGTTCTATATCACATGAAGCTGTTCTGAATCTGCCTAGGAACTTTTAATAACAAAAGAAATTTTAGTTGACATGGTCACCAAGCTTCCTATTGATTTCCATTTGTATACTTATTTCATAACCTCTGCCTCCATTTTAATCCAGGGTGACATAGCCAGGAATGGGGTAGGTAAATTGACATTAGAAGAGTTAAGTATCAGAGGGGTAGCCGTGTTAGTCTGGTTCTGTAGAAGCAGCAAAGAATCCTGTGGCACCTTATAGACTAACAGATGTTTTGCAGCATGAGCTTTCGTGGGTGAATACCCACTTCTTCGGATGCAAGCAGTGGAGAGTGCATTAGAAGAGTTGCGTCTGCATGTGCTAACAGTGGACTTAACCCAGTAGATATAAGGTTAAGCTGAGAAAGCATATTATTTGCTCTGCTTTTTAGTCACATGTAAAGAAATCAGGAATAAACAGGGAAAATATTTCTTGCTCTCCTCTCCCTACACCTTCCCAGTTCCCCTACTTTCCCAAATAGAATGAGGTCAATGGGAGCTACTGGCATCCTGTGGTGGAATAACCATCCCATGATATGTATCCTGCCAAATCCGTTTCTTTCTTCTGAAACTGACATCTCCTTTCTTTGTCTCCTTTTCTGCTACCCTTTGACACTGTCTATCCATTCCCCTTCTAAAAGCTGTTTTCCTTATAGGGCATGGCTACACTTGCAGATGTAGAGTGCTGTGAGTTAAACCAGCCCTTGGAGAGTGTGGGTATTCGGGGGGCTGAGAGCATGTCAGCATGCTATCTTGTAAATTCAGACAGCAGCAAACCCCCTACTCCCCGCGCCTCTCTCTCTCACACACACACTCACAGCAGCAGCATTCCACACTAATGGTTGCTTTGTCCCGGAGCAGATAAGCATGCCGGATGTCAGAAACGGAGCTTTGAAAGGGCATATCTGCATTCCTGCAGCCGATTCCAAAACAATGAGAAGAGTGGCCACTTGACTTAAGGGGATTATGGAACGTTTCCAGAGACCGATCACAGCACAGTAATTGCAACACCTAGTCTACACTGACGCTGGGGCATTTCAGCCAAGGAGCAGCAAGTGTTATGCTTTTCGTGGAGGTGGATTACCAGGTGCTCTCCATCTGCAGAGTCCAGGTGCTCTAAGTGCCTTGCCAGTGTAGACGGGTCGTGAGTTAGGTTGCCTGGGGCTGCTTTAATGTGCTCTAACTTGCAAGTGTAGCCAAACCCATAGGCAACCTGCAAGAGTGGATTCACTGTGAAATAAAGGATAAGACTGTTCATCTTGTTATCTTTAACTAATGACAAATTTACTGAGTGCAAAGCATCTGTTTCTACATTGACATAAGGTTAGTGCCCTAAATCACTGGTAATCATTTATATCCATGCTTCTTTTTCCTTTCTATGGTTGAAGACGGTAATAGAAATCTACCGTAGGTAAGCCAGCAAGACTACTTTTGATTTTTTCAGAATTACTCAGCTGAAGGGGACAGCATTTCTCATTCAGAGTGCACAGTGACTATGAAAAGCAGCTCTCAGACTGGGGTGAGGTCAATGGCTGGCTGGATATTAATTTTTCTAGAGGTTGGGCAGTTCAAGCATCTTTGCTTTGATCAACTCGACTTGTTGGCTGCCAAACTGAGCTTTTATTTCAAATCTTCATTTCACTGGGAACTATCTGAACCTGTGCGTTTCCACTTAGCAACCCCCAAATCCAGCTTCACACATCTTCATTGCCTTCTCATCCACTCATCAGCGGTGCATTGAAATTATAACTGAGGTGTGGGAAGAGAGGGGAGGGAGGTTGTTTTAAAACAATTGTTGGCAACTCAGTTACCTGCTATATAGAGAGTTGTCACTAAAGAGTTAAGAAATATTTTTGATGGGGCTAGGTATCCCCTCCCCCATTTTTTCCTGTTTACTGGTTTCCTAAAAATGCACTATATGAACAGTAGAGAGCTTCAGAGAAAATCATTTTGCCATAAAAAAGTGCCCATTACAGAGTGTCAATTGATGTGATAACATGCATAATTTATCTTGGGGGAGTATGTAATTAGAAAATTAACCTTTTACATTTCTCTCTTTAATCAGCTACAACAAATGACTGGGATATAACACATTAACAGTACATTTACTGTATTTGGATTTTATTAACAAGAAACTCAATATGGCCAAATTAGGGAAAGAGGAGAACATAGTGTGTGACCTTTGAAAGTGCAGGGATTTGAAATGTCTTTATAGGAACTGACATGATCATCCTTTCTGTTTCTTTCTTTCTTTCTTTTTTTCTTGTAAATGTATGGTTCATAAAAGGTTCAGAACTGATTTCACTAAAGAATGATGTTTTCTGTTTATCCATGAACAGCACAGCTACAGGTAGCGTAAGCTTCCTTTGTATGCCCACACATTGTCCTTTGCCAGTGGGCTTCAAAACTACCAGTAACTTGCTGGAATCTCTGCAAAAGTCAAAGGTCTGCATATCATGGTGAAGGGTGTCTTAAGGGTGAAGGAAATACTTAAGAAAAGGTGGTAATTAGTACTGATTTTGGAGGTGGTCTTTATGATGTGTGCACTTCTGTGTTAGGAAATGGATTGACACCATCAGTTTAGTTTACATATTATGGGCCACTTTTAGATGACTTTCAACCACAGACAACTTGATTTGGAGTGGGGGAAACTTGAAGTGAAAGACTATATTCCACTACCAATCCCCCGAGTCATCCTGTTCCCCCTGTTGTCAGTCACATGAAACCTCATTTCTGTGGTGACTCGAGAGGAATGTTGTGTAATAGCAGGAAACATAGGCACTAGTAGTGGAAGACTTACTGGGAGCCAAACTGATAAGGCATTTGCATGATCTTATGTCATAGCTGTTAAGGAGGCTGAAAGACTCTTCTTCTCTTCCCTTCTCTTTCCAGATGGTTGACCAAGTTGGCCTCTGCCACTCTGCAAACCTGAATACCTCCTACCAAAAGAAATGTTCATAATTCTTTGCACAGCAAATCTGTTATAACCAGAGAAACAAAATGAGAGTGAAAAGCAGCAATCAGGCTATGGCTTGAACATGAAAGCAGAGTTCTTGAAATTCCTAAGGAGGCATATACTGCTGTCTATGAATTGTACCCATGACCCTCATGGATGGTAAAATCCTGCAGGGAAGAAGACCTCAGTCTACCACTGATCAGAAACATTAATGTCCCACCCGTGGCTACTGGGCCTCCTTCCTTAGTAAGAAAAATTAGAAGACAGTAGCAAGATGACTCCAGCAGCATTGGATCTGTCTAGGTCCTCTGTAATGTTGGACAAGTCCCTTCACCTCTATAAGCCTCAATTTCCCTATTTATAAAATTAGAATAACAATTCTTCCCTATCTCACAGCGGTGTTGTTAGGCTAAATTCACTAATGGTTTTTAAGTGCTCAGATGCCATTACAAAAAGCATCATAAAAACACTTATAAATAAATATGCACTTTTCTAGACATCTAATTATGAAGGTCTAGGATGATTTTCTGCCAGTATAAGAAATGTCATATACAGCATTAATGCCTCATATACCTGATATTCAAATTAGACCCAATTAACACCTACTGCTGTACTCCCTGCAGATATAAAATGGATATGTTGTCAATCTTCCAAGATCATTCTACCTACCTGTCTCTGTTTCAGTCTCTTGTTAGCATATAATATCTCCTCTGTAAAGCCTCATCATGCAGTAAGTGACTCTCCTGTGCATTTGTGTGTGGCAAGGAGAAGTGTGTGAGGAATCATGTAACCATACATTCGTATCTGTGATTTGTGCAGTGGCATATTTCCTTGTTCAATTACTAAATTAAAATCAATCATAACTAGAGCACACAGATACAGCAAAGATGAATTCACACTGAACTGCACAAATATTTGGACTCGCGTATCTGAAAACAATCAGTCCTTTGATATGTGGAGAGTAGAGGCTGATGGGAATGATACAGTATGTGGGCCAATGAAATGAACCTAATGCATAATGCAAAATTTTATTTTAGGAACATTGAAATGGGTAGGATAATCTAAGTTGCAACCACACACTTAAAAAAAATCTTCCCAAATGTGACATTTAATGAAGAGATTTTATTTATTCAGAGTAGTTATGCACCAACTTTTCAGATAAGGTCAATACGTACTACTCAACCTTTTGTAGGTAACTCATGAGTGGGATGATTTTAGGCTTGGTGTTGTTTTCCCCTCTACCTGTGTTATGTCTTACGTACAGTCTGGCCCCAAAATGGAATTAACCTGTGTTCTGAAAGTTCCTGAAATACTGTTTAATTTGGAAGGGAGATTGTCATAAGTAGTTAGTTAAGGGTTAAGGTCTACCTGTAAAGGGTTAACACAGACCTGGTGAAACACCTGACCAAAGGACCAATCAGGGAAGAGAATTTGAAAATCCCAGAAGGCACTTGGGTCTCTGTGTTCCTTTGTTCTGAGTTCTCTGACCCTGAAGTCCAGATGTTTAATCAAGTCTGCTCATCTTTCTGAACTAATTTCTTCTATTCAAGCTAGTGAGTATTAGAAGAACTGGGTAATTTCATATAAGAATCCTGTGTCTGCAATTCTGTGTGTTTGCATTGATTATTCGTAATTTTGCCTGTATTGTTTGTACTGAGGAAAAGGGAGAAATTTCTCCAGGGATTAATAAGATTAGACCCTATGAATGTCTATCTTGGATTCATAGAGATTGTGTATTTTTTCTCTTCTTTCTTTTATTCTTTTAATAAACTCTTTTAATTTCAGGACTTGGTTAAGTTCCTTACCTGTGGATTCAGGGGAAGGAAGCTAGGCGCCACTCTGGGGAGACAAGAGTTGTCTCCAAGCAGAGAGAGAGCAGGAGAGGGAGGGGGGAAGTGGGCTGCTTCCCTGTGTGTAGAGATTCAAGGGATTTGAATCTGGGTTCCCCAGGGGAAGCTTGGGGGACAGGCCGTGTGTCAGACACGTTAACCTGACTGGTGGCAGCGAGAAGGAATCCTACCCTAAGGGTTAGGGTGGGGGGAGAATACCTGCGGGTCCCCATCTTTGAACCCACAAGCTCAAAGTGGGGGTGAGATCCCATGACAGAGATTGATACCAAACAATAGCAAATCTTGAAATGTTTTAATCTATATTGGGTGGTGTCAATCTGACACAAGCGAGGAAACAGAGCTAGTTAAGGAATTGAAATTTGAAGAAGAAAATTAAGGCACTAACTGGCTTTATAATGTTCCTATTGGAGTCAATGGCACTGACTTCAGTGGGGGAAGATCTGACCCTGAAATTCAGTTTCATTGTAAGGGTGCTGGAAACACAGCACAAGTGTGTTGGATTTCAATGTGATGACATTAAGTTAGAATAAAACCAATAACTTCCCTCTATGGATAATGTGTGTAAAAAAAAACAAACAAAAAAAACTGGGCCCAGTGCTGTTTTTTACAGATTTTTCTGCTCTACTGAAAAATCAGGCTCTGTATATTTACATATCTTTAAAACAACCCTTGTCTATATTATTTTAACATCTATAACCTTGATATTGCCATTATTCATATCATTTTTTTTCATTTATTATCTTTCTCTTGCTCTTGCTAGTTATTCGTTCAATGAATTTTCATCTCTTGTCATCAAATCAAATGCTGCATGCTTAGAAGCTTATTCTAAAGGGACACTGGCAGGTATATTTTATAGTTATTAATTTTGTTTTCTACACTTCATTATTTATGATATCCTCTTAAAAGCTTGCAAATAACATTTTGTCCCTGGCTGGTTTTTGTCTTTTTGGTAATCATTGATTTTTCTCTATTTTTTTTCCACATCTATTGTTCCTGGAGCACACACCACAGAAGTTCCACTTTATTAAATTCTCTGGTATGTAGTCTGACCTCAGTTACTTGCTTCAGTGGAGTTACTCCAGATTTTCATTCTTCTAAATGGGGTCAGAATCTGGCTCTGTGTTTGTTTATCAGCATCATTGATACTAGCATTAAAATACATGGATAAGAGCTTAAAATTTGACCTAACTTTTTCATGTTCCATCAAAATCAGTGAGGTTATATGGCTGTAAATAAAAGCAGCCTTTATTTCAGGGTTATTAAGTGTGCTTCAGTGGCTATCTGATTTACTCAGCTTTAACAAGACAATATTTAATTAAACTAGACCCTATATAAATGGAATATAATTTTGGTTGTTGTATCTCAGCAACGGAATGCAGAATATTTAAAATGTGCCTGTGCACGCACGCACACACACACACACACACGCACTAAGTCCTAATAAGTTATAACAATTTAACATAGATCAAAATGTTGGTTTCTACTATTTGACAGGCTGGCCCCGAAATTTAGACTAATGGGCCTAAAATAAACATCAATTCTGTTTGGTTGCAAAAGGCTCCTGCCCACTGGAAATTGAAAGTAAATTGTTATTGTCATATTCAATAATATTCAAACCTCTTTTTTCTATCGAAGAGGGCAGAAACAGTGGCAAACATGATTGCTTAGAAAGTAGTTTTGTAGACCCTATTCCATAATCTTTATGGCCTATTAGGAATTTTGACAGCTTTCAATAGAAGGGTTGTGGAATTCATATCCTTCTTCTTTACAAAATAATAGGTGAAACAGAATCCTGTGTATTCTGCATTAGTGTCTCCATTCAGCCAAGCACTGAAGCATGATCTTAATGTTAAGCATATCCTTAAATCAATCCCTATTCATTAAGGCATTTAAACACATATTTTTACTTAAGTATCTTGTTTATTTAGAAAGTTTAAAAGGTTTCTTTTACAGTTACATAACAGGGACCACTAATACTGCAGCCTGATTGTATTAAAGACAATTATAACTGGCCCAATATTTTTCCCACACAAATCAAAGGTCAACCCCACTGTAAACTGCATTCCTGTTATTACAAAAATCCTGTAGTTAGTACCATTTACTCAGGATCTGGAGAATAGAAACATCTGTTCCACTGAGATGTGTGGTCCAGAGCCAATTTCATATAATTAATTTAGTAGACTTTTCGTTTTGTTTTATTGGGACCCCATGCTGATCACTGGTGATGTCTGAGAACTTATTTAGTAGCTTGTTAGCACTCAAGCTATATGAGTGCTAAGTATTAGTATTGTAACCCTTCTGCCAGGCCGAATTGATAGCAGCAAGGGCCGGGTTCAATACATAGGGGGTCCCTTCCCTACAACGTAATGCAAACCAGCTCGAGCCCCCACCCAGCGACCTGGGAAAATCTTACACACACCCCTGGGCGCCTCGAAGAGGCAATACTTCCCCTCTTGCAAGCACAGAGTCTCGGTGTAGCAGAAAAGTTTTAATTACGTGAGATAAACAACAAGCATTAAATTGGGAAAACACCTCAACTAGAGTTCATAGACCAAACCGTGAGCAAAGACCCACCCCAGGAAATTGGGCCGTGTCCTTTTCCCTGGGCTCTTGAATCCAGCAACCCCCAAATCACCCACAGTCTCAAAAGTCCCACAATCCAAAAGTCTCTGTCCCGGGTCAGTGCAGCCCCAGAGTTCGAGAGTCTCTCTGCAGAGGTCCCCCTCCCCAGCCTGGGTAGAAAGGGGCACCTTACGTGGTCCGGGGCCAACTGCCCTGCCTCTCCATGGGGTTCTGCTTCTGCCTTCTCCACAAACTGCTCCGCTCTACCAGCCACAGCTGCTGTGCTCCACCAGCCGTCCCGTGATTCGCTCCAGCCATCCCCGCAAACTGCTCGGCTCTGCTCACTCCGTGGCTCCACAAACTGCTCCACTCCACTCTGCCAGCTGCTCTGCTCCACAGTATTGCTTCAGGCTCCCCCACTAGTTAGCACAGTACTCAGTGCTCTCAGCTCAGCAATTCCAGCTCTTTAGTGATTTCAGCTCTTATTGATTTCAGCTCACAGTAGGGGAGCCCCAGTGCTTTGGGAGAGCAAAGGGAGATAGTGGCAGTGTTCAGAGGGAATTGTAGCTGGGAGGAAGATATAGAGTCAGAGGAGGATCCCAATGTATCCCCCCATTATTGCAATTATGAGCTGACGGACCCTGGTGAGTTCACCCTGGATCCCATCAGGCAGTCTCCATATAGCCCCTACGGGAATCACTGGAAGAGCTGCAAAGGCCTCCCCCGATGGCCCACTAGTCAGTACCTCTGTCACAAAAAGGGGACCTCATGGAGGTCAGGAAGGTACAGAGGAGTGGGTGGAGACTAGACCCTTTACCCTGACCAGGTTAGGGCAGTAGGGAAATCAGTTGGCCTGCTGAATAGGAGCACAGCCTTGGGGTGGATGGTAAGAGTATCTGGCATGGCTGGAGTCACTCCAGCTGATGTGGCAGCTATATGCAGGAAGTGTATGTCCCCCAAGGATTTTGCAGGGCTCCCTTATGATATCCAGATTCCCCACCCTCACCCCAGAGCAGATGATACAGAGAAGCATATAAATGTGCAGAGGGAAGTAATACACATCCTCTTCCCAGGAGAAAGCTCCACAGTTATATTTCACCAGGAGAAGCAACAGGCTGGGGATAGAGTAGAAAGTTATGAAGCCAGAAAGAAATTGGCATGGAGACATTCTGGGCTGACAAATGTCATTAACCCAGACTTTGCAGCCTTCCCTTTCAAACAAGCTTTAATCCAAGGATTTCTTCCTTTAATTCTTATGGCCTTAGTGGGTATGGATCTGGCAGCAGTTTGAACAAGAGTTAGTGAGGCTAGAGCAAAGCAGACCTATGAGGTCCAAAAGGATATGCACCCTCCTAAAAGGAAACCTGATAAGATGGCTGCTATAGCCCCTCCAAGTAGCATTCAGGGAAAAGAAAAAGGAGACAGATCCCATAAGGGTCGAGGCAGAATCCCTGACCCATGGCGTGGGGAAATTTGGAAGCAGCTTTTAAAATACAAGCAAAAGGAAATGATAGACCGGCTGCCTACTGCTGAACTTCTAGTGAAATTGGCAGAACATGAACTGGCCGAGCATCGAGGAAAAAGCACCAGCACACAACCGATTGCTGTCCTATAGGGAGACCGGGTGCCCCAGGATCCCCCAATTGTGGCACACTTAAACACCGATGAGTGGGGGAGGTTCACAGTTTATGTGAAGTTTGCAGGAGGGGTGCTCGGACAGAATTTACTAGTGGACTCAGGTGCCATCTACTCCCTAATTAGTACCCAAAATAAACACCTGTTTGGACCTCTGGCTGGAGTCAAAAGCTTGCAGGGATTTAATGAAGCACAAAGCATCGTCCCCTTCTGTAAGAAAATCCCATATATTGTGGGGACAAAGAAAAGCCAAGGGCAATATGGCTTGATGGATTTGGGGAGAGAAGGTATTCTAGGAATAGATGCTTTGAGGGAATTGAGAGTGTTGGTTGATTGTGCTAACAGGGTTTTGTGGGAAATGCCTCCTGGCCCCCCATGGGAACCTGTGGAGATTTCAGCCAGCTATCGCATAGCAGTCCTTAAGGCATCTGAAGAAATGGAATGGCCTGCTTGGCCCCCAGCAGTTTTGGCAATTGCAGAGAAATACCAGGAGGTGTGGGCCAAGAATAAAATAGAATGTTGTAAAATTGATGCAGAAATCCTAGTCACAGGCCCTGATCCTCCACTCCAGAAGCAGTATCAATATCTAAAGGAGGCAGAAGCCAGCCTTAAGGAAACAATAGATGGGCTTTTGAGCCAAGGAGTTTTAGTGGAACAGTCCAGCACTAACAATACTGCCCTATGGCCCGTCCTTAAGAGTGATGGCAAAACCTGGAGGCTTGTGGTAAATTTTCACCCCCTTAACTGGGCGACTGCACCTATGGCCCCCGTAGTGGCTAAATATCAGGAGGTAATGGCTTCCATTGTAGGAGGGGCCCAGTGGTTTTCAGTTTTAGGTTTGGCTAATGCAGGATTCAGCAACCTTTCAGCAGTGCTGTGCTGAGTCTTCATGTATACATTCTAATTTAAGGCTTTGCATGCCGGTAATACATTTTATCATTTTTTTTGAAGGTCTCTCTATAAGTCTATAATATATAACCAAACTACTGTTATATGTAAAGTAAACAAGGTTTTCAAAATGTTTCAGAAGCTTTATTTAAAATTAAATTAAAATGCAGATCTTATTAGTTTAGTGTGAGCCTTGCCCTTGCTTTTCCTTGCTGAGTTTTCCAGTGTCTGATGGCACGTATTTAGATACTTAAAGCTGCACACAGGCTTCTGAGTTATCAGTTGATAACTGGCTGGCAGGAGGTCAGCGGCTGGAACGCTGGATCGGCAGCTGAGGTGAGTGGAGCTGGCGGCTAGAAGGGCTGAGCAGGGCCGGAAGCCTGGACCCTGTCTGGCAGGGGGCTTGTGCTGGAAGCAAGGTGAGTGGGGCTGCGGCGGGGACCCCGGCTGGCAAGGGGCCAGCAGCCAGAACCCCAGAGCGGCAGCGGGGTGAGCGGGTCAGCCCGCCCAGCTCTGGGGCTTCAGGGGTGGGCTGAGCATCTCCGTCAGCCCCCATCTGGGGTTTCAGCTGCCGGCTCCTGCCAGCCGGGGTCTCAGCCCACTGCCAGCCTGGGGTTCCTTCACCCAGGCCAGCAGCGGGTGCTGAGTGGGACTGGCGACGGGACCCCCAGCTGGCAAGGGTCCATCAGCGGGAACCCCAGAGTGGCAGCAGGCTGAGCAGATCAGCCTGCCACCGCTCTGGGGTTTCCACCACAGGCTCCTGCCAGCAGGGGTCTCAGCCTGCTGCCAGCCTGGGAGAAGGAACCCCAGGGCAGAAGCAGGCACTGAGTGGGGCCAGCCGTGGAAGCCCGGCTGGCAGGAGCTGGCGGTGGAAACCCCAGAGTGGTGGCGGGCTGAGCGGCTCAGCCCGCCCCGCGTGCCATCAAAAATTGGCTCGTATGCCACCTTTGGCACGCGTGTCGTAGGTTGCCAACCCCTGGGCTAATGCTTTCTTTGCTATCCCCTTACACCGGGACAGCAACTATAAATTTGCTTTCACTTTTCAGGAAAAACAGTTGTGTTTTGCCCGAGTCCCCATGGGATGGAATAACGCACCTGTTATCTGCCATGCCCATGTAGCAAAAATGCCTGAAATGCCTTGGAATGGAATGCCTGAAAGAGATAGTGTGATTTCTTATGTGGAAGATGTCCTGGTCTGTACACAGACCAAGGAGGACAATGTAAAGGTGTTGGACAGAGTGCTGCAAAAGATTCAGGAAACAGGGTTTAAAGTAAGCCCTAAGAAGGTCCAATTGTACTCCCAGCAGGTACACTATCTTGGGGTGACCCTGGGACAAGAGGGGCACTCTCCTGACCAACAGAGGGTTGAGTTGATTCTCAAACGCCCAGCCCCCACTGACGTAACCACTCTGAGATCCTTCCTGGGCATGGTTAACTTTTCCCGAAATTTTAAAGAAGAGTTTTTAGAAAAAGCAGCCCCGCTGCATGAATAGTTAAAGAAAGGGGCAGAATGGACCTGGACCCACAGCAGCAGGAATCCATGGCCCAGTTAAAACAAGCCTTGGCCCAAGCCCCAGCCCTATCATATCCCCGGGTAGGAGAACCATTTGTATTACAACTAGCAACTACAGACAAGGGAATGGGAGCTGTGCTAAGCCAGAACCATGGGACAGGTCTCCGACTTGTAGTTTATGCCTCCAAGAGATAGAGCAGGTACCTACCTGGTTCTAGCCCATTCTTTTCATCTCTCCCTGCACTGAGCTGCCCCTCCTCCTGCAGCAGCAGGACAGGTTCTCTTCCAGCCTCTGGGGTGAGTGTTGGGAGTGGGAGGAGCAGAGGTTAGTGTGGTTACTCCTATAAACGGACTTTTAGTTTCTAGGCAACGCTGCTAACTGGACACTCCGGTCCTGTTTTCTACTGGAGTTTCCACTCTAAAACTGGATACCTGGCAACAGGGCTGCCAGAAAAGCCAGGGGGTGCGGGGGAAGAGAGCAATCATTTTTAAGCAGGGGCGGGGAAGCAAGTGGTGGGTGGGCTAGGGAGTGGGCAGGGCCAGGTTTGCTGTACTGCCCAGGTAGGTTGGAGACTGTGGGGATCAGTCAACACAGTATCCCCAGCTCAGGTGACGTGATAGCCAGTGGTGGATTTAGAGTTAGTGGGGCCCCCCTGCCTTGTGCTCAACTTCATTTTTGGAGCCCCTCCTTGGGACCCAGCCAAGAAAAAGAACATTCTCTCTTATCTCCCCTGCCCCCGTTTTTCATTCTTTTTCTTCATCCTTCTCCTATAAGTAATAGCAAGTAAATGAAAATAAAGTGAGGTACCTTGATTGTTCTTGAGCCTAACTTATTTTTCCACAGACCACTTAAAAATCATGGAGGGTCTCGATGGACCACTTAATGATCTTTCCAAATATTGTTTGTACCATTAGCTAACTATTGTAAAGCGTTTTGGATAAGAGCGCTTTACTTAAAAAATGTAAGAAAACGTTGGTGTGTGGGGTCTGGCCAGGAGCTAAGGTGAGGGAGGGGGCTCAGGGTTGGGGCAGGAGGTTGTGGTGTGGAGCGCTTACCTGAGGCAGCTCCCATTTGGTGCAAGGGGTTCAGGTGGGAATGGGGAGGGGGTGCAGGAGCTCCCGTTTTGTGCTCAAGGTGGGGGTGGGGAAGTGTGGGGGGGTGCAGGAGTCAGGGCAGGGGGCTGAGGAGGTGTGAGGGGGTGCAGGGGTCAGGGCAGGGGGCTGGGGGTGTGTGAGGGGGGTGCAAGAGTCAGGGCAGGGGGCTGGGGTGCGTGAGGTGGGTGCAGGAGTCAGGGTTGGCAGAGAGCTGGGGGTGTGGGCTGGGGTCATGCGGGTGCTCACGGCTGGGGGCCAGAGGGGGTATGCCCCGATTCCAGCCCCTTCCTCAAGGCCCCGCCCCCACCTCTTCTCCTCCTTCTCCCCGGAGATGGCTCCGCTCTTCCCCCTCCCTCCTGCTGGCAAACAGCTGATTGGTGGCAGGGAGATGAGGAGGGGAGGGAATGGAGCACCCTCTGGGGAAGAGGTGGGGAAAGAGCTTGGCTGCTGGCAGAGCCTGCCTGCTGCAGCAGGAGCCGGCAGCATCAAGCTTTTGCCCCCACAGGTGAGAGCGGGGGTAGGGCAGAGAAGAGTGGGCCAGGGCCCCTTTGGACTGTGGGCCCAGTGCTATGGTAAATCCAGTACTGGCTCTGGACCAAAGGACAGAGTTAATGAACAAGAAAACTGGGGAAAAGTTCCTATCTTTTCACTTTCATTTCTAGCTGCATAAAATTGTCACATACCGTACAATTTCGATTTAACTATTTTTAAAGGTATGCATGCAATAAAAGTACAATTATAGC
The DNA here is from genome assembly GCF_016161935.1 of Mauremys reevesii. NCBI lineage: Eukaryota > Metazoa > Chordata > Testudines > Geoemydidae > Mauremys > Mauremys reevesii. Next base: position 77,823,835 of record NC_052626.1, read on the forward strand.
ACAATTAAAGTGCCAGTGTAATTAAAGAAGTTATAGGACAATACATGCAAATTTGGTGGCAAGTCTTTGGGATTTTAATATTTGTGCATTGATGTTCCCTGATATTATTTTATATGAACTCCACCCCTACCCCGACCGCTGTTGCTAGGGAAATTCCATTAATGGGGATAATTCTCTGTCCCTATTGCCAAATTCTATCACATTTATAGATCTGGTTAAGAAAGTGAACTAGATCCCCATGACTGCCAGAGCAGTGCTTAATGCATTTAGCAAAGGGTGAGACACAGGTGCTTTTATACCAGATTTCCACCCCCTTGGCCCTGGCAGTTACTGACAGTCAAACTGGCTTCCATCACAAACCAAAACATCCTCAGGGCTCCTCTAAATTGCACCAGTGGATAACAGTTTCCAAGTAGCCACTCCACCAGTGAGGATCACTAGAGTACATTGTGTACAGGGTCCATGTGCTCCTGTCCCTGACATGTTCCTTCCTTGCCCCTAGCCTTGTATACTGACACAGAGGGAGCTAGTCAGGAATGCTCAGCTGCTGACTTAAAGCAGTTACAAACATTGTATTGCCATGGTGGCTCACTGGGGATTTAAGAGGGACTGAGGATCTGGGCCAGTACTTTTAAAATCCTGCCTACAATGTGAACAAGGCCTCAGGCACTCCATGGCAGAATGGACCCAATTTCTGTGGCAGGTATCCTTAAATTCCAGACAGGAAAAACTCAATTCCATTAGGTTAATATTTTGGTTTTTCATAATACATTGCTGTGTCCTTTCTGGAAGTGCAGGGTGGTTTTGATAAACCAAAAGAGCTTTTGTCCTACTTTCTGGTCTCCTCTTTTTGTGTGCAGCAGGGCACAAGAATATGCTGCTTATATAGTACACTTTTACTGTATGGCAAAAGCAGCAGAGAAAGAGACTGTTGCACTCAGGTTCTAAAAGGGCAAAGACAACAAAAAAATCAGGCACCTCTCTGCAGTAAAATACCAAATTCCATGACAGAAAGGTGGAATTCCTCATCAGTTTTGCAAAATTGCCAAAGTCTGTGCAAAATTCCATGCACAGACTACACAGGGTCCTGGTTATGCCAGAAAAATACCCTAGTAATAATTGTAGTTTAGAATGTTGCCAGCAAAGTTGAGGCACTGTTTCTTTAACCAGTGTGGACAGGTGGTTGTTTTGCCTTATAGCTATGTTATTAACCTCTGCTGAAACCATGCTAAGGCCATTGCCAACAAGTTTTCAATTACAGGGCAAAATTGTGCCTATCAGTCTGCAGCCTGCCTTGGGGTAGGGTGTGGGGCTCCACTACATCAGCAGGAGGTCTGGTGCCTCTGTAAGACAGAATGCTTCATGGTACTACCTGGTGTGCAGGGAAGTGTCTGGAACAAAAGGGTCTGAGATGAGAGAAAACTACATATAGTCTACAAGAATAAACAGAGCTACAGAATCTCCAACCAGTCCCCGGGACGGGCTAACATATTTAACCGCCAAATATTTTCAGGTGAAAATTTTGAAATACTTGATTATCTGAATTTCACTTGTGTCCAGCGCATACATAATTCAGCTTGCTTATTCTTATCCTCATGGGCTAAGGCAGCTTGCGATGGTTAAAATTGAACTGATGTGTATTTTACTTTTGTCTATAGTAATTAAAATAAGCTCTTTACACCGTTAAAAGGATGCACATGTGGATCATGGTGTGCATTCTGACAAACAGAGAGCAGAGGGGAAAAGATTCACGGTAAGGTATTCGATTATCACAGAAACTGATAAAACAGAAGAAATAAAAATCATGAAGAAACCTCCCTTTTCATGAATCCATGTGCCTTTGCTATAGCAAGAGATAATCACCATGGTAAAAGCTTCAGAGACAGAATAGGAATGGGGGTAATTCTTGGAAGATAAATTAAGTAAAATCCCATTATTATGGGAATACTATGCAGATTACTATGTCAGGAGGGCTAAATAAATTAAAGGAGAAATTTAGACTGGCTAAAGCTTAGGCAGTCAAATATTTCAAATGGTGATTTGCAAAACATCACCAGTGATGCTAAACCCAATGAGATTTGAAGTTATTTTTGTTAAAATGTTCTCATTGAAGTCTGTGTCACTTATCAGATATATAGGAGAAAAAAATAGACATATAAGAGGTTTTCTGTATAGTAAATACTCTCTGCCCCATTCTATGATAAGGATCCGTGTTATTCAGCAGTATCTAAGTGGCAATGACTAGTTCTGAACTGGTGTCTAAATATTCCTCGAATATTGCAGACAGAATAGCTGTAGATTTCCAAGGGGGCTGTTTTTGCCAGTAGGGACCATCTGTGTTGTAACTAATACAGACTGTCAGAATCACCTGAAAATCAGTGACATGAATCCTCACTGACCATGCATACCCTCATATAACCGCATCACACTACTACTACTACAAAAAAAATTCTGGGTGTACAGACACAGCTGTCAAGACCAGTAGCATAAGCACATGCATGGAACACGAGGAACAAAAATCAAGTACAGTGGATTGAGATTCTTTAATTCAAGAACCTTTGCTTTTAAAGCTGTAATTCCTAAGACATATCTTCTATGTGGGCCACATGAGGGTGACATACTCACCAACACTTGAGCAAAAGAACCCTAGCAATCCACAATCCCCAACCTTCCCAATATCAGGTGCACTCTGTGATGTCTCTCAACCTCAGAGTGAGGTAAATGGCCACTGCAAAGCAACAGTAGTACCGAGAGGAGTCTTTACTGCTGTAGAATATGAGGAGGAGAACATGTAATCCACTAGACCGCCCAAGCTTTGAAGGTTAGAGTTAAAGAAAAGCATTGTCTGGTATAAAAGGAATTAAGAAACCTTGATTCTATTCCCACCAACCACTGACTTCCTGTGTGATCTTAAACAAGTCATATCACTTCTTTATGCCTCAGTTTCCCCATCTATAAAATGTGAATAATTATGCATATCTACCTTTGTAAAGTATCAGAGGGGTAGCTGTGTTAGTCTGGATCTGGAAAAAAATGACAGAGACCTGTGGCACCTTATAGACTAACAGAAGTATTGGAGCATAAGCTTTCGTGGGTTAATACATATGTCTGATGAAGTGGGTAGTCACCCATGAAAGCTTAAGCTCCAATACTTCTGTCTATAAAGTACCACAGGACTCTCTGTTGCTTTTTACTGCTTTTTACCTTTGTAAAGAACTTTGAGTTCTATCACTGAAAACCACTATGTAAAATCTTAGCACTATTACTATTAAAGAAAGTGGGAACGGTATGGAGTGAAAGTACTTCCTGAAGTATAGTGCTTATTAAAAAAAACCTCTTGCATGTTTTGCAAGAATAATGTTATTCCCAATACCCTGACTAAATTCCAGCACTTCAGAATTTCAGATTAATTTCACACTGGCCTGTTTATATTTTCTGTAGTTTGAAACTGAGCAGTTGCTTTTTATTTACTGTGATGAATTGTGTAGTATTGGTAAATGGGTGCCAACTTCCACACCAGAGAGAGCTGCATTTTAAGAATGGGTCAGCTAACTGGATAGATGAGAGAAAATAAAGTATAATTCCCAGGGGTCCAGTTGTTATTCAAAAAAGTGATATCTAACTATAAGGTATTGTTATTGTATTTCTTGTTTGTGATTGCTCTGTATTTTGTGGGTTGCTTGAATGCATTTTGACAGCACAGGGTATGGTTTATTGGACTACTAATGTGTATCTCCTGTGAGACATTGTGTGGCATGAGGAGTGCACTTAATTAAAATATAGATAAAGCCCAGTTCTTTGTTCCATGTGTAGTCATCTGCAGTTCTGCAAAATGAGCACAAAGTACACACACACACACGAGAGTTACTTAGAGTTGACCTGGACCAGAGAATTTGGAACTGGATTTCAAACACTGCAAAGTTAAAGGGAATTCACAGCTAGAGTTTCAGTTTGGGTCCAGTTCTAGATTATTAAACCCAAGCATATAGTGTCACTCACTGATGCTGAATGGATGTCTCCAGTGTTGGCTGCATTTCAGCACTAAATGAAGTGATCCATGACTATATTAAGTGCTTTGAGATCCTTTTGATGAAAAACACTCTATAAAAGCCTCAGCCATAATAATCCCATACAAAGTAAGATAGAATACTTTCTAACACTTTGCCATTGATCTTGAAACAAAAGGTGCACACAGAGCAATAAACTCTTAAACATATACCAAAGGGATGGAATTGTAAAAACCTGGTAATACAATTCCATTACTCCAGTGGGGAACAAGGATTGATGCTTACATTGTTTCCACTGAACTTACTTTTTTTTTTATCTTTACAGTTCCTCTCCAAGTACTGGATCTCACCTTCATTCAGAATGAAAAATGGAACCACCATGCAACATTTTTTTCTTACAAATTGCAAAACATCTGAGAATAAGACCCATCTGTTACTATCATGTAAACAGGCCAAAAGTACTAAAGGAAGGGAGAAAAAGGCTGGCACACTGGCTGAATCAGCTAGACCAGGTCTCTGCCAAACCCTGGCCTCAGAGCCTCTGCACACTATAGAGAACTGGCCTCTTCGCACACCCTGCCTGCAACCTGCAAAACATCAATGAACAGATGCAGGGAACAAGGGTGGTAAAACAGATTGTGCAATGAATGATGGGCTGATGTCAGAGTCATTAGGTCTTCCTGATGAATGGTCTGCAAATTAATTGGTGGTCCCACTTATTAAATCATTTATTTTGGTTGCTGAAGAGAACAGGCGAGGCGATTATCATTGGTGGTGCAGACTAATATATAATTTATGGACAAGGATTCATCCAGTACCAGCAGAGCTGAGTTTTACAACATAATGACACTGAGCAGCTCTTTCCTTTAATCCCTCTCCAAAATTTGAAAAGTGATTTATAAAACTAATTGTGATGGTCACCATCCAGAACTTCCTAATGGTAGGATCTTACACAATGAAGACTGTTTTCATCTCTGGGAAACAGTGGAAACTTCCATTGGTTTGAATATGTAAAACTAGATTGGAAAAAACAGTAGGAAAATACTGTGGATTGTAATCCTGTTCTGGCCAAAAGAATGGACTACATGCATACAGGTTTGCTTTCCAGTTCTAATATCTCTAATTCTGTGATATACAGGGTTTTGGTGGAGGAAGGGCTGAAGTTCTCAACCTTGCAATGTCAGTCCATGAGGAACTCTGTGTGGGTACATGTGCATGTTCCAGGTATGAATTATCAAACTGCTTTATGAAAACTAAATGAAAAGAAAATAGAAATGCCAGAAAGTCTATCAACCTGAATAATACATTTTCTGCCAGAAGGATTATCAATCTAAATAATAAATAACAGGCCTAATTAGAAAATTAAAGGTTTATTTTCCAAATAGTGTTTGGAAAAAATACTGTAGCTGAAAGTATAACCCTAGAGTTTCCATTACAGTATTACCATTTATCTAACTGTGTATGATTAGCCATCCCAGAAATGAATGTCTTGCTTAGATGAGATTGCTCAGTCTTTCACAGATCTAATACCAAAGTAAAGTCAATAGGAATTGAGGGTACCTGCTCCTTGCAGAAGAAATGCTCAGGGCCACGGGACAGACTGTGGCTTGACTTGAATGGCCGCCCAAGTGAGTAAGTGGGTGTTAAGCCTCCCCTTACTCCCTTGCTTTGACTACTCAGAGGCAGACTGCGAGGAGAAGAGCAGCCTCCATGGGCTACTATGTCCCCAACTCTGTGCAAGTGTTTGGTGTGGGCTGTGACATGGGCACAGCCTTAGCTCTGCCACCCCAAAGCACCAGCTAGCATAGCTACACTGGTGTGCTGGAAGAAATACTCTATACAAGCAATAGACCTAGCATGTGGTACTATCCTTTGGAGCAAGGGGAGGCCCAGAATGCAGACTTTGACTTCCAAAGTCTGCCTTCTTGACTGCTTTAGGAGTAGTGCAATAATATGCCAGGATCACAGCAAAAGACTGAGCCTAGAGTCTACTAGTTCTGGATGCCTTGAATTTGGGTGCCCAATTTGAGATACCTAAGTGCCAGATTTGCAGAGTCGAAGAACATTTACAGCTCCAACTGAAGTCAATGGGAGCTGTGAGTGCTCAGCACCTCCGAAAGTCAAATTCAGTGTGTCTTATGTTGGGCATCAACATTAGTAATCACTTTTGAAAAGATGAACCTTAATCGTAGAACATGCTGTGACTTATTATGCCCACAGTTGAAAGTTTTCATTATTGGGGGTTCATATCCCAGAATTTCAATGAACTTCAAAGATCTTTATAATGCATTAAAAAACAAACACACAAACACAAAACTTTTTAAGAAGCTTCAGATCAATCAAAGCAAAAACATATGTACGAACAGCAATCTCTTAAAATATAACCAATTGAAAATTCGCCTTGGCTTGTTAGACTGTAACTGAACCAAAAATTAACCTTTGTTTAGAAACAGTGCACTGGGGTGTTCCAGACTATAGGGAAAGGAATATCCTTGATTTATCAGTACCAGCCTAGGCTGTCACTCTGCCAAGTATGCTGTTAGTTATAGGTCAAATCGGAACACTGGACCAGCTTCCATGACTGGGAAGATTGGTTGCAGCACAAATAGTTTGGTTCCTTTATTCAAAGATGCGGAGGCATAGGATTCTGGAGGCCTGAACTAAGGGCTTATTTCCCCTGTGTGCCATGGAGCTGTGCTTAAAGGTGCCCCTCTGGCCCAAGAGATGCTGTTGTGATGCTTTCTCAGGCTGTCCAGAACCGTAAGCCACTGTGTTACCCCTCTGCCACAGCAAGAGAGCGCTTTGCTGGAGCTTAAAGTGTGTGTCAGCTTCCTGACATACCAATCTATTTGCTTTGCCAGCAAACACCTCAAGACTCTGCCAATCTTAACCTTGCCTTGCAGGTAACATTCAGTGAACACCAGTTCCCAACCCCTCTGGAAGAGAATTCCTGTGTTGTATTCAGACTTTCTCACAGGACACTCACAGAAATTTCCATGACCGTTCCCTCCAGAGAGACAGTGCATACACCAGCCTGTCCGTTTAGCTGATGATCCACACTTGTTACTATGGTAAAATTAAAAATAAGTTCCTTAATAAAGAGCACAGATTTAAGTGATAGCAAGCAAGGATAATGGAAACAGAAAATGGTTACAAATAAACCAAAAATAAATACACTTTCGTGTTTAAACTGTAATCAGATTACAATCATGCTCTTAGGCAATTTCTCATGTCCAGTCAGTTTTCAGCATGCTCCACCCACATGGCTAAGGGATCCACCTTTCATAGCTTCCACGAGCAGGGGCCTCCTTGTCCTTTAAGTCAGTGCTTCTCAAAGTTGGGCCACTGCTTGTTCAGGGAAAACCCCTGGTGGTCCAGGCCAGTTTGTTTACCTGCCGCATCCGCAGGTTCGGCCGATTGCAGCTCCCAGTGACTGCGGTTCGCTGCTCCAGGCCAATGGGGGCTGCAGGAAGCGGCGCAGGCCAAGGGGTGTGCTGGCCGCCCTTCCCACAGACCCCATTGGCCTGGAGAGGTGAACCGTGGCCAGTGGAAGCCGCGATTGGCTGAACCTGCGGATGCGGCAGGTAAACAAACCGGCCTGGACTGCCAGGGGCTTTCCCTGAACAAGTGGTGGACTGACTTTGAGAAGCACTGCTTCAAGTGATGGGTACCAAAAGGTCTTTTTGCTTCTCCTTACATTTCCCAAAACTCATTCTTTTGCCCCCAGAGTCAGGATGACCCTCTGGTGGTTTTCTCTTCCTGTTCACTTCCTAGCTCCCCTGGTGATTTTAATGTAAATGGTGCTTCTATTGTTTTGGTTCCACATCACCTAATTCACATTAGAGACAGGGAGATAGATACCTTCCTTCTTGGTATCTATCCTTCTGGGAGAAAATTTGTTTCTGCATTTGGTCACAGATTTTAAATTATAATATCAGTTAGTAGCCATAATTTCTCATATAGTGTTAATATATACATTTCCATTGATATTATTCATCAGTGTGTCCCACGAAGTTTCCTAGAAGACCTTACTTAATATACTTTTATAGTACAATAATATACAATCAGTTGATTCAGTTGCTTATTCTTTAGTATTCAGACCTCATGTTCTCTCCCTTGGGTGTCTGGACCCTGTTTGTCACAGCAGTGTACAGTTGAGCCAGAGTAATAGAAGTGGCTGTGGGTCTGCAGCTATGTAGCTCAGTGGTCCTTCCCCCTTTCTGATGGGTGGCCATGGGGGGAGTCATAGGAGTTCTGTAGTCTAGGGGGGAAGGATCCGCAAAGCACAGTGTGTGTGCTTGGTATAAGGTTTGCCTTAAAGTGCTTTTTCTAGGCAGCCTTCTTCTTTGCACCTGAAATCTAACATAACATGTTAAGAAAACAGTGAAGAGATCTAACCTATACAAAACTGTTCTTCAAATTACCTTGTAGGATTTATGTAGTCCAGCCTGCCAGATGTTGCCTACAGTGAAAAGGTGACTATATTAAACTCCCATAATAACACAATAGTGAATATAAAGGGAGACCATTTTTTCCTTTTTGTGGCCAGTGGTGTGGCCTCTGTGTGTTTCCTGCTGGTGGTAATTGGCCAGCAGCCATAAATGGAAAGAACTATTTACTCACACCTTAGGGAGATATTATTGTGACACATCTGGGCATGTGAAATAATCAAAGACTATTGCATCAACTTTATAAATGTTGCATGTATCCTTATAGGCTAGGGCTTGTATTTGGGCTCCATGGAGGAGGTACAGGGGTTTCCTGTAGGAACTACACATTTTTTTTTGGGGGGGGGGAGAATTAATTAATAAAAAATCCATAGGTGGGTAACAAATCTGGAAAAGTCTCACCTTTGGGAAAAATTCCATAGACTAGTTTGACCTAGTTCGGGAGACCTGACAAACAAAGAACTGAAAACTGTATAAACTGAGCACCCTGTGACAGGAAAGAGGTAATTCTCACCAAATCCAAAACTGACATGAAACTGTGATGAAGAGAGACAAAAGGACCTGAAGTGCCATGGTCCTCTCAGGTGGTCTATGTGGAACATGGATGACTGCCTGGTAAGCTAAGACCTTCATATAAGCTATTTATTATTTTTCAGATATGTACTTTGCTTTATGAAGGCTATTTGGTCACTGGTTATCCCCATTATTTACCCAGAGAGAACGGGACTACAGTCTGAACTAGACTGCAGAGAATAGGACTAATGTCAGACTTGCTGAGATGATCACAATGAATTTCAGTATTCTGCATCCTAAAACCCCAGTGTGGAAGGAGAGGAACATGGATTCTCATTCCAAGAAAGGTGATGGCTGGAGGCATGAGACCTTAAGGAGGTCATAAATGAGTCAGAGGTGCAATTAGCTCTGCAGTTGTGACAATTATCAGTGGTAGGATGGGATCAAATTTAAAACAGTATCAGAAACACTGAAAAATGTACAATAAAAAGGATTGCTACATTAGTAACAAAGTTCAGACAATTAAAAAAAATAAACTTAAAATGAACTTTTCTCTTAAAAATGGAGGGGGGAGAAGCTGTAAAATTCAGGTGTTGATACAGATAGATACAGATTTTGAAAACTCCAGAAGTGTTCATATTTAGGGTTTGGTCAACCCATTAATAGAATACAAGCCATTTGCAAAATTCAGATCTAGGTTCAAATTTTGAACACTTCTTTGGTTTAGGCCCATGTCTAATTTGAAACAGTGGTCTCCACGAAAAAGTCAACATTTGTCAAGAGTTACTGCATTTTTATCGGAGAAGATACAGAATTTTCTAGGAAATAACTATTGGTATCTTGTCAAATGTTGACTTCTTAATAGCAACTATTAAAAAGGGAGATTCATTTTTTTTTCCCTGAAAAAAGCATGGAAGGAGAAAATATTTTTTTCTGTGAGCCATTCTGACTCAGACCTTCTTTTTACTATAAAATGTGATGTAATGAAGAAATATGTATATCAAGGGAAAATGCCATAAAATGTTCCTGTCACATATTCGCTTGGGGGTTCCATCTATAGGAAATCTGGGCACGAGGAAAGAGAATCTCGCCCAACATATATGCATCAGTTTTGTTCATCTTAATTTCACTTCCCCACTTTTTTTTTAATGCTCCTTCTGCAAAAACAAATGTAGATGTCTCTTGAGCTCATTTGTCTCTGTTACATCATAAAAGGCTTTCTCTTGTATTTCAGCAATAAAGTTTAAATGTAAAGTACTTGGGCCTGATTCTGATCTGCCTTATATTGCTGTAGATCAGCAGTAATCACAATGTATTAACACTGGTGAAAAAACAATGTAGGGGGGGGTGTCAGAATCAGGTCCTTAGATTTCATAATACTCTTAGTCTTTAGTTTACACCTTTTACTTATTTATTTATTTATTTTGCCTACACCATTCTGTCCTTCAGAGCCTTTCTAAACTGCCAAAAACAGCTCATAAAATGGGTTGACATTAAATGGAAAAGCCTTCACTAGAGGCTGAATATTTGGTTCACTGATTAGTTCAAGATGACTTCGTTTAGGCCGTGAATGTTCTCACACCCTGGTAAGACCTAAAAGATTGGAATGTAGATAGTAAGTAAACCAAGCTATAACAACAAGAGGGTGAAAAAAGTCATCCATGCAGTTATATGTAATAATAAATAGATTGTCACAAGTTCACAGCTGAGAGGTCAGTTCATTTCCCAAGTTCCTTTTGTTTAACTAGACGCATCTTCTTAATCTTTGGGTTAAAATGAAATATTCATAACTTCTGTCTGAAAGCTCTAAATATCTATAGTAGCGGAAAATGAAGAGCTTTCAAATGCAGAGTGCAGAAGTTCTGTGCCTTTAAGGGCTCCATTACGTATTGAAAACATGAATTATTTATGGTATTTTTACAGTATGGTACAGAGGAATTTCCCCCCTTTCCCTGCCCTATGTTCTCTAGTTTTACTTAGTTACTTATTTGATGATTTTTAGCAGCAACTTTTAAATAGTTCACTAGAGTCCATTCTATGATCTGCATGTGTATCAATCTAGATTGACTGAGTCAATGTTGATTTCAATTACATGCCATTATAGTAAAGCATAGCTACCTAACATCTGATGTTATTGTCAGCACTATGCAAAATGCAAGCAATGGCTTTTTATAAATGCATCTCAAGAAGAAAGGGTACATCACTCAGAAAAGCACTATGCAACAAACACCGGTTGATTCTGCCATCCTTACTCATTTGAGACTTTCCAGCTACTTACATTGATCTCAGCTTCTTTTCCGTATTTTCAGGTTGTTTCTTCTCTTTCTGTAGAAGAATTCTATTTTTTTTTCAAAAGTATTTCTGTTGTGCAGCTATTGCTGCTCGTGGGTTTGTTGGTTTCATTGGCCCCAGTGGTGGTGATTCTGGTGGTTGTGCCTGAGGTTTAACTTGCAATATCATTAAAATCATATTTTTTTTTACTAAATGTTGCATTTAAAACAAAAAGAACAGTCAATTTGTGCAGAAGTTATGAGATGTCATCATTAGTTCCATCCCTGAATTCATTTAAAATGGGACCGCATAGCCCTACATTTAGCTCAAGGATACAACAGAACTAAGGGGGTCTCTTTTTAAAAAAAAAATGGATTCCCCATTGCCCTGCACCTTGCATATGATTTAAATCAGTACCATATGAGTGCAGAGTGTATGTAACCCCAAATCACAATGGTAACATTTTACACACACACTTTGCATTGGTACAAATCACAATACAAGGTGCAGGACATTTGCCAATAAGGCCTGAAGTCTGATTCTATGGACTAAATTCAATCTTGAGGTAAGCCCATTGAAGTCTTACATCAGAGATCAGCAACCTTTGGCATGCGGCTCACCAGAGTAAGCACCCTGGCGGGCCGGGCCGGTTTGCTTACCTGCCATGTCCACAGGTTCGGCCAGTCGCACTCCCACTGGCTGTGATTTACCGTCCCAGGCCAATGAGGGTGGTGAAAAGCAGCGCGGGCCGAGGGATGTGCTGGCGGACCGCATGCCAAAGGTTGCAGATCCCTGTCTTACATGAAGGGTGAATTTGGTTGTAAGAATATACTTCATTGGAATGCATTTACTGGATTATTTGGTTTTGTTTTTCTCTTTTCCAAGAAGTAAAAAAAAAAAAAGGGGGGGGGAAGTGTTTTGTTTTATTTCTGTCCCCAAAGTAGCAATCATCCACTCAACACATATACCGCTCCCGCAAAGAAAATGCTTGAGAGGAGAGAAGAGTCCTAGTAGTATGTTGTAAAGGTCAACAGATTCAGCTTCTGTCTGACCACATGGGAAAAGCAAATTCCATTATTTCTGGCTATGGAAATTTCCTTCCGTTTGCAGAGTTATCTTCTATATTTCATTTCTATTATTTCTAAGCATTTGTTTTATTTTTATTAAACATGATCTTTCTGAAGATCATGCAACATGTTAGGCATGTTTTCCATTATGTTTTTGCTTCATTAATTGTTCCTCTTATTACATTATTTAAAATTTTATCCTCAGACAAACTAATGCTTTCTTCTTTTCCAAAAGGTCATATAATAAAGAACTTTGCTGCACCATTTAAAAACTGTTCCAGTGAACTCCTCTCTGTGAACTGTAGCTTTCTCAGTTAAAAAAAAAACCCATAAATAATATATCGTCAAGTCCTTGCAAACTGTTTCTAGGATTCTAGAAGAATTAATCTCAGGCAAAGACTTTCTTTCCTTTACATTTTTTTTTAAAGTCTACCTATGAAATAATATCTGTGTCAGTAATTTCCCACTTTCTCTTTCCAGCTTCTTTTGTCAAAAAGATTTGGCATTAACTTAGAGTAAGGGTATGTCTTCACTACCCACCGGATCGGTGGGTAGTAATCGATCTATCGGGGATCGGTTTATCGCGTCTCATCTAGATGCGATAAATCGATCCCAGAACGCGTTCCCCGTCGACTCCGGAACTCCACCAGAGCGAGCAGCGGTAGCGGAGTCGACGGGGGAGCCGCAGCCATCGATCCCACGCTGTGAGGGCCCAAGGTAAATCGATCTAAGATACTTTGACTTCAGCTACGCAATTCATGTAGCTGAAGTTGCGTATCTTAGATTGATCCCCCCCGCCCCCCAGTGTAGACCAGCCCTAACTCTCAGCCTTAGGCCTAGTCTACATTATAAACTTAGGTCGATGAAAGCCATCTTAAGTCAACCTAATAATGAGTGTGTTTAACTTGCCAGGTCCTTTCCGCTAATCTAACTTGCCTGTAACATTGAATTAATTACTCCACCTCTGTGTGAGATGTAGTGCTTAATTTGATGTTGATGGGCTGACAGAGAGTCAGTGTAGACGTTGTTTAAGTTGACCAAATTGGCCTCCAGAAACTGTCTCACAATGCTCCGTTGTGACCACTCTGGAGATAATTTTCAACTCTGCTGCACACCAGCCAGATACACAGGAAACAACCCCTTCCCTATTAAAATCCCAGGAACTTTTGAATACTCACCCCCCATTTTATCTGTGAGGAGAACTTGCCAACCCAGCTGATCATGGCGACTCAACTCCCCAAACACATTTCATGAGTACACAGGAGGTGGTGGATCTCAATTGTTTTTCCACAGCATATGAAAGATTTAAATTTCACCATGGTCATTTTGAAGAACCGAAGAAAATGAATGCATTTCTCACTGGTCTGTCAGTTGAAATGGACAAAGCTGGATTCCCTGATCACTGCATTAAAAGCGCATCCTTGATGAAGTGGCATGGGATCTCATAACTTGAATAAGTATCTTATTTTAGAAAATTTTCCAAGATTGAATGGGTCATCCAGTGAGAAAACAGAAAAGGAAAAATATACGTTCCAGGAACATAAATGATTAATAAGATGTGTGAGGGATGGATAACTTTTCACACCGGTAAAGAGCAGTGGTACTGGAGCCAGAAGCCAGTGAAAATTTGCACTAAGAACCACAGAAGTCACTCTAGCAAGTCAAAATGCTCTGAAAGGTCTTCTTCTTCCATGGTGGGAGCTGAGATTTAAAGTGATAAATAGTTGAATAGAGCTGGAATCCAAGAGTAAAATGTTTCAAAATGGATAAAGTCTTTGTGACGATCCAAACTTGGGGGAGTAGAGAGTGTTTGGTAATCCATTTGGATCCTGCTTCCATGACCCCCTAGAGCAAACTTATGAGATGGAAACAAGGTAAAAGCTCCAATTATTACAGGAAAAGTAGTTTTTTAAAAAAAAATTAGTAGCCGGGACTATTTTTGGTGACATTGGAAGAGTAGGTGGGGACCAAAAAAAGTTGATGATAGCCGCAAAATGCATGTCAGAGGTATTGCAGGGGGAAAAAAAAAACCTGTAATGGAATCCGTCACAGACAAACTGTGTGGGGACATGCCATATCATTACATCAGATAAAAGAAGCAGCAAAGTTATAACCATTGGGTGTAGGACACGGGTCCCCAACGCGTACTGGCCAGCGGACGAGCATCTGCCGAAATGCCGCCGAAATTCAGCGCCTGCCAGATGAAAAAGATTGGGGGCCACTGGTTTAGGGTGACCATCTGTTCTTCTTTTCCTGGGATTATCCCATTTTCAGCAAGGGCATTTTAGACTCTGAATACCAGGCCTGAAGTATCTTAAGGGGTTCTGAAATAACTCAGAAGGGTCTGAAAACTACTCTTTGGAAATGCACTGAAGATTTTTCATGCTGGATAATTATTGTAAAAAACCTAGACAGGCAAAAAAATAAATAAAATCTGGTTCATTGGGGAAACTTTGATGGAATCATATTCCATTGAAATATGTAGTTGTGATTAAATCAGACCGCTTCACAAAAAAATTTAGGAAGAAATTTTTAGGAGACAAATTTTTTTGTCTTAAACAACTTTTTGGGTTTTTTTGTAATTTGTATTATATTATATTAATGTATATATGTACACACACACACACACACACAATAAAAGAAAAGTTGAAATAAAAAAAATTTAAATTAATCAAAAAAAATCCTTTATGGAGAATTTTGAAATTTTCAGTTTCACTCTGATCAGGAGTTTTTAAATCTCTAAATCCCTCACAAAACAGAACTTTCATCTTCCACCCAGCTCTAGTATAAATGTAGATTTCATATATTTGAACTAGAGTAGGAAAAAAAATCCTTCTTTCCAGTTAGATTACATTTCATCTTCTGTTCTGCTCCAAACTACTGCTTGAGCTTTCAGTGCTAGTCTAATTGTCATCTTAAAAACAACTCTAATGAAATTCCTAAAAGCTTTTTTTTTTCTTCAAAAAAGACAAGGTGCTAAAACCATCCATTATTTCAAGACTGAACTGTAAACACCAGCCAGGGCACTCATCACTGCAATGCCAAACTGAATGCTGAGGAAGGTTTGCTTTATTGTCTCTCAGATTTAAAATTGATGGAAGTGCATACACAAATGGAAAAGCTGTCAAAAAGCAGTCAGTGGTATGCTGATAGCTCATCTTCTCATGCTGACCCAAGGCTTTAATGCAATTCCTTGCCGGTGGGAAATGGCAGAGGCTGGTTTCAAATCCTCACAGTAGGACAGTATACTGAGTGCTGGTGTCTCACTGAATCCATTTTCTGTATGCTAAATCCTCTCACTGGTTCTGGAGCATCATATATATATATATATATTACCATCTGCACAAGAGCTCAAAATACTGAGGTGCCAAATTCTCTGCTGGGGTCAATGGACTTGCTCCAGTGTAACCAGTAGATAATTTTGCCCCTCGATCATAGGGCCTGCAGGATGTGTTAATGTGTGCCATTTTTAAAATGGTCTGTAACAAATGAATTAGAGGTAGGACCAAGTGTAGCTACTCATCAACCCTGGCTGCAGAGATAACTCCCTTTTGAAATGCAAACTGTAGCTGCTGGCTGGGGGCTGGTCTAATTTAAAGTTAGGTCAGTATAACTACTGTGTTCAGGGTTGTGAAAAATTCACACACACACACCAAGCACAGTTGTTAAAATGACCTAATCCCTAGTGTAGATGTGGCTAGATCAATGCAAGAATTCTTCTGTTGACCTAGCCTCCACCACATGGGGAGATGGATTGCCCATATTGATGGGAAAAAAATCCTTCAGTTGCTGTAGGAGGCAACTACACTACAGTGCCACATTGGCACAGCTGTGGAACTGTAGCTGTGTGGCTGTAGCTCCTGCAGTGTAGTCACGGACTAAGAGTTTGTGAGGTAATGGGCTAAATCCATCTCTTATGTAAATCTATTGACTTAAGTTACACTAGCATTGGATTTGACCCATTAAGTCTAATGCTTTGTTTGCTGTAAACAAAGAACATGTGACACAAAACTTTATCCTTTTTCTTGCCTCCTACTTATCATTGACCATTGCACTGTTGCAACCTAGTGGAGAAACTCTAATTGTTCATTCCCTGGGCAATTGTCTTTGTAAAGTGTGGGATACTCTAACCCTGGAAAAACTACAGTAAAATAGATAATATTTTGCTTTTAGTCTCTCTTTCATTAAACATGCTGAATCTAAAATACAAGCAGCTAGACAACAAGGTTTAATATCCTTTGTACCATATTGATTTCCTATGTAGCATTAACTTAAGCCCTGTTGAGCCTTTTTATTCATCCTATTTGTACTGATTGTCTTATCACAAGTTGCTTGCAGCTGATACTTCTGCTGTGTTCCTTTGTTTTTTTTTATGTTCATGAGCTGCTAATGTCCTTATGACACTTTGAAATAGCAAATGATTAAAAATAAACATTTTGGGAGGAAGTGTGACTAACAGTTAAACAGGGGATTGGAAATCAGGACTTGTTGGTTCTCTTCCCAGCTATTGCACTGACTTGTCTGATTGTGGACATGTCACTTAGATAGTGAGAACTCCTCTTTGTGAATGCATCCACATGCACGCGGGCTAGCCACAAAGCACCCACTGTGCTCTACTGAGACAGTTCCAAAGGAGAAGAAAGATACATTTTTTGTTGAAGATACTAAACTGAGACTCAGGAGATCTAGGTTCAATATGTTGTTCTGTCACAGATTTCCTATGTGATCTTGGGTCAAACTATATATGTCTGAACTTCAGTTTCTTAGGCACTTACAAGCTTACAGAGGCAATACCAATACAGCTGTGCTGCTGTAAGAGCATTTGTGTAATCCCGTTATGTCAAAGGGAAAGAGCTCTCCTGTCGACATAATAAAAGCAGCTCAATGAGCTGCAGTAGCTATGTTGGCGGGAGAGCGTCTCTCATCCACATCGCACTGTGCACAAGAGTGCTTATGCTGTCAAAACTTGTCGCGCTCAGGGTTGTTTTCACACCCTTGTGTGACAAAAGTTTTGCCGACATAAGTACTAGCATAGACATGGCTTTAGAAGTAAAATGCAGATAATACTTCTTTAGTTTACAGGGGTATTTTCATGACAACTTAATTAATTTTGAAGTGCTCTGGTTTTGTGATAATGGGGACCACAGAATGATCTAGATAGACAGACCCTGTGATTGTGGCTAGAAACTTCAAAGATGAATCTTTTTCTGTCTGTGGACTTGTCTTCATTGCTAAAGGTGTATTTTTTTTACCTCGGGGAAACTAACAAATGTGAGCTATCCTGAGTTAAAAACTCGGTGAAGACAAGGGACTTTAGTTTTACCATGAGATAAACTTGGCAAGGTTAGCACTATACTGTTGCCTGAGGCTGATTGGCGTGGCAAGCCTGGAAGAGAGGGAGAAGCGGAGCGGCAGCGGCATGCTCAGGGAGGAGGTGGAGGCAGAGTGGAGGTGACCTGGGGTGGGGAGTGGTTCCTCTCCCTACCCTGATAAAACGCGTTCTCACCTATAACACAGTGAGATTTTTTGGCTCCTGAGGACCATGTTATATCGGGTAGAGGTGTACATAGATTCAAAGGCCAGAAGGAATCATTATGATGATGTAATATGACCTCCTGTATTACACAAGGCAAATAATAATTCCTAGAGTGTATCTTTTAGAAAAAAAAATCCAATTTTGATTTAACAATGGTCAGACACAGGGGCGGCTCTAGAGCCCAGCGGGGCAAGCACCCGCCTGGGGCGGCCCTTTCCCAGGGGGGCGGCAGGCTGGGCCGGTGGACCTGCCGCAGTCATGCCTGCAGGAGGTCCACCGGAGCCCCGGAACGACCGGACCTCCCGCAGGCATGACTGCGGACGGTTCGCTGGTCCCGCGGCTCGGCTGGACCTCCCGCAGGCATGACTGCGGCAGCTCAACCGGAGCCGCCGGATCAGCGAACCGTCCGCAGCTGCGGGAGGTCCAGCTGAGCCGCGCGACCAGCGGACCCTCCGCAGCCATGCCCGCGGCAGGTCCGCTGCTCCCGCGGCTCGGGGGCGCCTCCTGGGCATGATTGCTTGGGGCGGCCAAATTTGTGGAGCCGCCCCTGGTCAGACATAGATAATCCATCCTGACCCTTGGTAAATTGTTCCAATGGTTAACTACCCTCACTGTCAAAAATTTACTTATTTCCAGTCTGAATTTGTCTAGCTTCAACTTCCAGCCACTAGATCATGTTATACCATTCTCTGCTACATTGAAGAGCTCATTATTAGATATGTGTTCCCCATGTACAGCTATCAAATGAAATCAAGTTACGCTTTAACCTTTGCTTTGTTAAGCTAAAGAGATCAAGCTCATTGAGTCTACCACTAAAGGATGAGAAAACATTCCTCATAATCATTCTTGTTGCTTTTCTTTGAATGCTCTCCAATTTTTCAAAATCTTTCTTGAACTGTGGGCACCAGAACTTGTCACAGAATGCCAGCAGTGGTTGCCCCAGTGCCAAATACAGAGGTAAAATAACTTATCTGCTCCTATTTAAAATTCCTCTGTTTATGCATCCCAGGATCACATTAGCTCTTTTGGCCACAGCATGACAATGGTAGCTCATGTTCAGCTGATTATTCACCATGATCCCCAAATCTCCTGCAGATTCACTTCTTCCCAGAATAGAGTCTACCGTCATGTAAGTATGGCCTACGTTCTTTGTTCCTAGAAGTATATGTCTACATTTAGCTGTATTGAAATACATATTGTATTGCAGTTTACCAAGCAATCAGGTTGCTACGAATCAGTGACCTGTCCTCTTCATTCTTTACCTTACCATCAATTTTTGTGTCTGCCAACTTTATCAGTGATGACCTTATGTTATCCTCCAGGTCATTGATAAAAATATTAAATAGTGTAGGGCCAAGGACTGAGCTATGCAGGATCCCACTGGAAAGACCCACTTGATGATGATTCCCCATTTACATTTAGAGACCTATCAGTTAGCCAGTTTGAAATCCATTTAATGCATGTCATATTAATTTTACGTTGTTCTAATTTTAAATCAAAATGCCATGCAATATTAAGTCAAATGCCTTACAGAAGTCTAAGTATATTATGTCAACATTATTGCCTTTACCAACTAAATGTGTAATCTAATTTTAAAAGTTATTAAGTTATTCTGGCAGGCTCTATTTTCCATAAACTGATATTGATATGCATTAATAGCATTACCCTTCTTTAATTTTTTATTAATTGAGTCCCGTATCAGCCACTCTAATATCTTCCCCGCGATGCATGTCAGGCTGACAGGACAATAATGACCTGGATCATCCCATTTATCCTTTTTTTGTAAAAAAAAAAAAAAAAAAAAAAAAAAAAATTAGCACATTATCTTTCCTCCAGTCTTCTGGAACTCCCTCAGTGCTCCAAGATTTACTGAAAATCAACATTAATGGTCAAGCAACCTCCTCTGACAGCTCTTTCAAAACTCTTAGATGCAAGTTATTTGGACCTGCTGCTTTAAGAATGCCTAACTTTAGAAGCATCTATTTAACATACTCCAGAGAGACTGGTAGAAGGGAAGGAGTGTTATCATCACCATAAGATGAGATTATATCATATGCTTTTTTCCCTAAATACAGAACAGAAATATTTATTGAACACTACTGTTTTTCTGCATTATTATTGATAATTCTACTATTTCCACCTAATAATGGTCCAAGGTGTTCTTAAAGGATTCCCAATCATTATTCACATTTTTCTGATTAAATTCTTCATCCAAGCTGATTTGGTTCATAATTGTTTTCAGCTTTGTGAAAAGTCTTTAGTCCGTTTGCACATAATGGAATCAAGTCATGATCACTTGTACCTAAGCTACCACTAATTTTTAGTTTTGTGTTCACTACCTCTAAGCATTTGACTTGGTACCACAGAACATTTTGATAAAAAAAACAAAACAAAACAAAACAAAAACCCTAGAACGATACAAAGTTAACATGACACATGTTAAATAGATTAAAACTGGGGAAGTTCTATGGCCTGTGTTATACAGGAAGTCAGACTAGATGATAATAATGATCTCTTCTGGCCTTAGACTCTATGGCCTGGTCTACACTACAGGGGCGGGTGGGGGTCGAAATAAGGTACGCGACTTCAGCTACGTGAATAGCGTAGCTGAAGTCGAACTACCTTAGTTCGAATTTCCTACCTGTCCAGACGCCGCAGGATCGAACTCTGCGGCTCCCCCGTCGACTCCACCACCGCTGTTTGTGGTGGTGGAGTTCCGGAGTCGACGGGAGCGCGTTCGGAGTTCGAACTATCGCGTCTAGATTAGACGCGATAGTTCGAACTCCGAGAAGTCGAACTCTCCGCGTCGACCCGGCGGGTAAGTATGGACCTACCCTATGAATCTATAATAAAGAATTCCCCCCTGTTGGCTACAACACTTCTTGAATTAGGAAACTATCACCTATAATATTTAGAAATGCCAGGGATGTTTTAATACTGGCAGCATGATACCTCCAGCGTATGGCACTGAAACTAACTTCCTCCATGATCACATAGTTTTGTTTTGTTTTGTTTTTTCTTACACATTATGGATAGGTGCATAAGGAGCTGGTCATCCTATTTCTTAATGTGATTTGGTGGTCTATAACAGACATCAATTTATATGTTAAGACATTGATCCATAAACATTCTAGATCATTTTCTTCCAATTGATCAGTGACTCAGGCTACATCTACACTACAGCCAGGATCGACGCTCTGAGATCGATCTATCAGTGGTCGATTTAGTGGGTCTAGTGAAGACCCACCAAATCGACAGCAGATCACTCTCCAGTAGACCCCTGTACTCTACCCCTGAGGAGAAGAGTAAGGTAAGTCGATGGGAGAGTTTCTCCTGTCAACCCCTTGTGGTGTAGACCCTGCAGTAGCTCGACCTAAGGTACATTGATTCCAGCTACGTTATTCACATAGCTGGAGTTGAGTAGCATAGGTAGTGTAGACATAGCCTCAGAAAGAGGTAATGCCAATTACTTAGATTTAAATTCTTGGCTTTCAGATGAAGGCTCAATTAGTATCCCTTTATTAATCTTTGCTTCCAGAGCGTTAACATGCCAAACCCAACCCTGACCCTTGGAGACTTTTAAATAAGTTCATAGAATTTTTGCACGTTCACATTTAATGACAGGAATACACAAACTGCATGCTTAGCTAGATCCACATAGTGTAAACTCATATTCAGTAGAACCTCAGAGTTACAAGCACCAGAGTTATGAACTGACCAATCAACCACACACCTCATTTGGAACCAGAAATTTGCAATTAGGCCACAGCAGAGACCAAAAACAAAAACAAAAAAACCCATGCAAATACAGTACAGTACTGCGTTAAATGTAAATTAATTAAAAAAATAAAGGGAAAATTTTAAAAAGAGATTTGACACGGTACAGAAACTATTTCTGTTCTTGTTTCATTTAAATTAAGATGGTTAAAACACCATCTTTCTTCCCCATAGTAAAGTTTCAAAGCTGTATTAAATCATTGTTCAGCTGTAATCGTTTGAAAGAACAACCATAATTTTTTGTTCAGAGTTACAAACATTTCAGAGTCACGAACAACCTCCATTCCTGAGATGTTTGTAAATCTGAGATTCTACAGTAGGTCTATTCACTTTAGTGGTTTACCATAGCTGGCCCATGCTACTTAGCTGTAATTTAAAAAATGTATCAGTCCAGTGAGACCTGGTGATACTAACTGAATGCAGGCTGACTGGACCTAGAGTATTATCTCAGAAAGGGAAATTCACAAAAAAAGAATACTTGGTCATACCAAGCAACATCAGAGTCACCCTGGTGCTTTAGCAGCTCATAATTGGAATAAACCTAAATTTTTCTCACAATAACTTTGAAATAATGGGACATCACATGTCAATAGTTTTCTATTACATAACAAAAACGGCAAATGGGAAAATATTTTCTGGTCAATCTCACAGAAACAATTAGGGGACAACTGCCTCTCATTACTATAAGATTTACACTGCACTACTGGGTTTAGACCATTCCTTCTGATCATAATAAGTTATAATTGTACGACTGTATAATGAAATGCATAGCTGAAAATGGACATTGCTTTGATGCAACAATATAATGCAAATGCCACTACCTTAGTGATGTGTGTATGGCACTAGGACCTACTGCTCCCATTTACACTAGTGTAAATCAGAAGTAACTCCACTAAAATCATTCAAGATAGACTGTGTAAAACTGGTGTAAGTAAGTTCAGAATCAAGCCCACTAGTTCAAAATCTGGGGCCGGATATTGTTGGACACCATCAGATCCAGTACCCTAAGGTTTACCTCTGCCTAAGGGAATCCTTAGGTGAAAAAGAACTATCCTAGAGGCTCCTGTGCCAACTATTCCTCAGCCTCTGTGTTGTTGCTGGGGGAAGGAAACAACAATGGAGTATCTTTATGAAATGGCCCCTGGAGGCTCTGGACAGCCAGATGATATTTAAAGCAGTTGTTAGGACTGATCCACCCTTCAGCCAGTAGTAGGATCTGAGGATTGATCCCTATCCTGATCATGCACTGAGCACAGCTTGGCCAGACTAGAATTCTGGACCCTGGATTGGAACTGAATTTCCTGACTCAACCCTTGTTTAACAGTATATATGTTACTGATGTCTGTCTCTTCTATTTCCTTCTTTTTACTTATGTTTAGAGACAAAAAAGGCCATAAGGGATTTTTATTTAAGATGTATTTAAAATTAACAAAGTGGATGTCTATACATTAGAAAACTTGTTACCCATATCACTCTTGTTACACAAAATGGAAATCCAACTGAAAGTAGAATAAAGTTACACTTTAAGTAGATTACCCTACAAAGGACATACCGAATGCACACATGAATAAGGGTGGAAAAAACATTTTCTAAAAGCATTTTTATTGTTAGGACTACAGGATCTGAAATCCAGCACTCAGGCAATTCATAGGTTTATCTATTCTATTTAACAAATTTATCTTAGGGTTTCAATGGCGTGCTACATTATGAAATCTAAGCTGGAATTTTCAAAATCCAATTAGCTTCTAATGTTATAAGGGAATAAAGATAGAAGTGCAAAGTATTGCAAAAGAGGTGAGCATGGACCTGATGTCCTGGCCAAGTATGCACCAACATTATCTTTCTAATGTCCAAGGCTGCTTGAGAGCTATTGTTGAAAGCATAATAGGTGCTCTCTTTCCCTACACAGTCACTGCAGTGCTAGCAGATCAGAATGTCCTCTTACTTTGTTAAATGCTTTTTTGAGATAGCTTGAGTATGAAAGGCACTATGGGAAACCATAATTCAATTCTTTTCTGCGTATTTTTGGTACATGAATAAATAATTAAGAAAGTGTTTTCTTGTATCAGTATCAAGCAGCTATGAACTTCTGTCTTGCAGCTTTTTAAAGTGAATTTTTATACTTTAGAGTTTGTGGAAGCAGGGGTGGCTCTAGACATTTTGCCGCCCCAAGCATGGCGGCATGCTGTGGGGGGTGCTCTGCCGGTCACTGGTCCCGCGGCTCCAGTGGACCTCCTGCAGGCATGCCTGCGGAGGGTCCACTAGTCCCTCGGCTTTGGTGGACCTCCCACAGGCATTCCTGCGGAGGGTCCGCTGGTCCCGCGGCTCCACTGAAGCCGCGGGACCAGTGGACCCTCCACAGGCACGCCTGTGGGAGGTCCACCAGAGCCGTGGGACCAGCGGACCCTCCACAGGCATGCCACCCAAGGCTGCCTGCCTGCCGCCCTCCCGGCGACTGGCAGAGCGCCCCCGCAGCATGCCGCCCCAAGGACGCACTTGGTGTGCTGGGGCCTGGAGCCGCCCCTGTGTGGAAGTGCCAGACTGAACTGACAGTCCTGGAGAATTAGTCTATTCAAGGATGGCACAAGCAGTGACAATTCAAGTCTTCAAGTTTCCACACCTCTGCCCAAATTGGTTCAACTGTGTCCTAATAGGTTGCCCGTACAGGTATGTCTACACTGGCAATTATATATGTATCTGTATGTGGGCTTGAGTCATAACCGCACTATTCTCCACACTGAAACCCCTGGACCACATGTCTCAAGGAGAATAGAGGGCGAGCAAGCTAGCATGTCTGAGGGCAGTGAGTAAGTAGATGTATGAGCTGAGGCCTGGCCCCGTATCTGTGCCAGTTTTCATTGTGGATGGGGGTAAGGGGTGGGTACCAGGTCTCAAGTTTCACTAGTCCTCAACTCCCTATTCCCACAATGCACTGAACCTTTTTCTTTTTGATTTTCATACAATCTATAAAGACCTCTGTCTCCCCCTCACTCTCATTTTAACCGGTAGTAGAATGCTGCACTGAACACATCAGAACAGTTTTCTTCTGCACTCTTTATATATCAATACAAGAGTCAATGGTCACAGCTCCAAGAGCAACCACTTGGCCCACCGAGCATACCCACACACTGATCGATGTCTGGGCAAAGTACACCATCCTCCACAATTTCAGCCTGAGCAGCAGGAACATTCACTTGCACTGGGAAATTTCATAGAAGTGGAGCCTGCAGGCATTCCACGGACTGCTCAATGCTGCTCAGATGGATTAAGAACTTGAGGGTTCTGTACAGGATGGCCAAAGTCTCACATAGTCATTCTGGCAGGGCTTGTGGCGTACTCCTTCTATGAGGAGCTGGACCAGGTGCTGTCAAGGGCCACCAGTACTGAGCCTGAAATGGCTTCATGATGTCCTCCAGCCAGTCTTATTGTCCAACAGGACACTGGGGAGGGAAAAAGCAAGGAGGCAGCCAGTCTTATTGTCCAACAGGACACTGGGGAGGGGAAAAGCAAGGAGGCAGCAGAAGACAAGGAAGACATTATTCTCTACCTTAACCAGAAGTTCAGGTTGTAGAAGCCACTAATAATGAATCTGAGGAGAATCCTGTACCACAGCAGGAACTGAAATCCCAGACTGGTAAGTTACAATGGCCTCCCACTTTCTCCATCAATATTCCTTCTTGTTGTGAGTCTCAAGTCCTGATTTTAAGATCAAGGGGGAACATGCCGCTTGGGAAAGGGAACAAAATTGTAGAAAACTTTACAGTAGATTGTCTAAGGAAGAGTTACTTACAATCACCCTTGGAAATTGAGGCCTGGTCTACACTACAAAGTTAGGTCGATGCAAGGTAACTTGTATCAACTTTGTTGTGCATCTGTCTACACTTAAAATTGTCTCCCACCAATTGTAAATGCCCATTTATGCCAATATAGTAATACCAACTCTCTGAGTAGCACTGAGCTATTGTCGATGTACTTAGGTCAACGCAATACAAGTGTAGACACTGTGTTAATTATGTCGACCCTAACTGTCCTCCAGCAGCTGTCCAATAATGCCCCACACTGTCCAATTTGGTCAGCATTATGAACTGCATTGCCCAGGGGTCACAGAGACTGGAAGCACCCCTCTGCCCTTTAAGGACCTATGAATTTTTGAAATTCCTTTTTCCTGATTGCAATCGTAATGAGCACACCTAGCCCCTCTCCATTGTTGAGTATAACTGCCCAACTACACACTCCAGCTACAGTCCTGCCATGAGTTGACAGGAAATATTGTATCTTCGGGCCTGTGGAGAGAAGAGGCTGTGCAGACACAGCTCTGAACCAGTTATAGGAAGGTCAACATTTATGAGCAAATTGCTCAGGGGATGAAGGAGAAGAGCCATATGCCATACTTGGAGCATCTTAAGTTTCGCTTTCCATAGTGAATACCCTGACAATGGTACCTTTGTGCATTGTTTCTGGACCAGCAGCAGTGCCACCTGAAAGCCAAGGAGCTGTGGCAGGCATACCAGAAAGCCAACAATTGATCTGGTGCCAAGCTTGCCACTTTCACAATGAGCTGCATGCCATACTTGGAGAAGATGCCCACCCCCATTAGCATGGTGGATACCTCTGAGGAGCCCCTCACAGGACCATTAACAGAAAGGAGGAAGAGGTGGATGATGAAAGAAGAGGAGGAGGGGGAGGGATGGGGGATCCAGCTGTGCAGCTAGCCAGGACTATTTTTTACTCCAACACAGTCCATCCAGTCCTGCCAGTTGAGCACAGGTGAGTTCAGTGCAAGGAAAGAAACTTCAGGTAAGTGTGTAGATAGATTTTTTAATTACAGGGATGGCATCCCAAAAGTAGCAGGACACATCTTTTGACTTTTCATTAATTTACTTGTGCTAGAAGAAGTAGTGGTACAACGAAGAAAGGTAGACTTGCTATCTGCTTTTCATTCCCCTCTAGCTGGGGGGCGGGGGATAAGGGGGCATGCAGAGCAGTTGTGTATGTACATAAAGATGTCCCTTGAATCATCCTGAGAGATCTTGATGAAGCTTCTTGAAGGTACTCTGCAATCCTCTGACAAAGTTTTCTGGGGAGGGCTGCCTCGTTTCTTCCTCAGTGGGAGGACACTTTCCCATGCCAATGAGTGATAACTTCAGCAGACACCATTGCGGTACACAAGCTAGCAACATATTAACCATGGGGTTTCAGGATGTCAGCAGCAGCTATGCATTCTCTGACTTTGTTACCCTCAGGAGTGAATATCCACTGAAATCACCATCATCTGTGGAAAATGGTGTCAGTATTCAGTGCCTTTGCCCTATACTATTAGAAACATCTAACCAATCAGTTCCCTCCTCATTTCACCAATACCCATTGGGCCACACTCACCACGACTGGTACTGTGACCGGCACCGTGCACAAGCAATCCCAAGCAGAACTGAGAAGGTAGTGCTTAAAACTTCTGGGGAGCAAGGGGAATGAGTTCAGCATCTTAAGTTTCGCTTTCCATAATGAAGACACTGACAATGGCGACTCTGAGAGTTTTATCTGCAGCTGCTGCCATTGCGGCCTTCAAGGTCTTCCCCTTGACACCCATGGAATGCCTGAACCAGGTAAGAAGAAAGAAGAGGACTCG
Source organism: Mauremys reevesii (assembly GCF_016161935.1). Taxonomy (NCBI): domain Eukaryota; kingdom Metazoa; phylum Chordata; order Testudines; family Geoemydidae; genus Mauremys; species Mauremys reevesii. Next base: position 77,851,080 of record NC_052626.1, read on the forward strand.
GGATGACATGTTCAATAAGATCCTGCAAGCCAGTGCTGCATTAGACGATGAGCACAGGGCTTTGAGGATGAACATTGCTGATGGTCTGGACAAGGAAAGAGTGGTGGGGCCCAGGAGTCCCAGCAAGAAAAAGAGAGTGAGATGCACTAGGTCAGAACAGGGCTTCTCAGGAAGCAAACACAGATGCTATAGACTGTAGCGGACCTGCAGATTCAACTATCCCAGGCTCAACTCCACCTGAAGCCATGGGCAGCAGGTATAAGAGACTTGTCCCCAAACGGGGCAAGAAATGTTGAATTCAGCGCACCTCCCTTTGGAGGTGCACTGGCTTGCTGCCTTTGGAACCCCACCACCAGAAGCTCCCAAGAAGTAGGGAAGCCAAGCAGGGTTGGGGCCTCAGAGTGTGGGGGGGCACAGTCCAGGCACTGGTGACCCCCCAAACTTCTAGGGAGCTTCCGGAGCTTATGCCCAGCCTCCTCAAAACCAAAAGTCATGCAATGCCTATGTCTGCAGCCCATTGAGAACTCAATATCAGGACCTCCCTCTACCTCCGTTCAACATTTCATATAGCATCAGGGGTCACTACACTATCCCTATCACTCCAATTTGGGGGATAGTGAAGACAATCACAGCTTCACGTACATTGACCTGTGAAAACCATGAGTGATATGTATGTGTAGCTGAAATTGACATGAATGTTCTTTCCCCTTCATAAGTTCTGTTCTCTTAATTTATTAAGTTTTTTATGTATTTGGTGTAAAATTGCACAGGGTTTTTGTTTGTTTGATTTTTGGCACTGATTTTCTTACAGAATAAAATTCTGTGGTTGTCATAAAAAAATCCAGAAATAGTAGCTGGTTTTCAGAGCCTAAAGTTTTCAAACTGTGCAGGGGCCATTGATGGGATTTATATCACAATAGTTTGTCCACCACAAGGGGCAAGTGATAATGTGAGCCAAAAAAGATTACTATTTCATCACTCTCAAAGGCTTCATGGACCACAAAGGCAGATTCAAGAATAGCAACGTGGATAATGCCGTAAAGGTTCGTTCATGACACCAGGGTGCTGAGGAGATCAGGATTTTAACTGATGTAGTAAGAAGGGACTTTATTCCTCAGCAACAGTATTGTTCTGTACAATGTCTCTGTCCACTGTTGTTTTGGGAAACACCACATACCTGCTCCAGCCTTTTCTCAAGAAACCATACCCTGATGCCAATGGCCCTGGAAAAAGTGAATTTTTTTATGACAATCACAGTGGGTAAACCACAGTGTTAATTGCTTCACAGACCTGCACAGCCATGACCCCAACAGTGGATTTTCCAACCCCAGAGTGGTTTGCAATATACCTATAGCTGTCTGGGGTAGCCAGCTTCCATAGGATAACAGCAGCCTACTTCTGAAATAGTATGGCTTTCTTAACTTGCGTATGCTGGCACAGGAGGGTTGATGCAAGCTCCTCACACGGCTCCATCGAAGTATGGTTCCTCATGCAGAAGTTCGGCAGCCACTGCTGTTCAACTTCAGGTTTCCAAGATGATGTGATCCCACCGCACCATGTTGGCTGTCCTGCACCAAAAGTGTCAGTCAACCAGAGGGTATAACATGGTAATGGCAATATTCAGCATTTCCGTCCATTGTAACATACATAAATTGTCATCATGCTTCAAGGACTGCCCTCTTTGATGAGTCTGAAAATGCCGCCAAAATGGCATCCAGCATCTCACACAGAGTCTATTCCACTGCATAAACATTATTCCACAATCAGGAACAGTACCTCATCATTCAGCTGATCCATTACTTTGACCCAGTTTTCCAGGGACACAAGTGAGTGCCTACGTGATCTGGAAATGCCACTGGCACCTGTGTGTAGGTGGGGAAAGAATACCAACAACACACAACAAATTGGTTCTTAGAGTGTCTCCCTGTGACACACAGAATCCTGGGATACCACCCCTGAAATGATAGCACTAACATCATGTAACTGGATTGCCAGCATGGATAAGGGTATTTGCATGTGCACAGCATTATAACCATGTCCAGCACATGTGTGGACTCTTCGACACTGATTTGGGGAGCACATGCTATCATGAACATGACACAATACTCAGGTATGCATGCCAGTGTAGACTTAGTCTAGGGGTTCAAAGGCTGCACCTAGTATAATTTTTCCACTTCTAGAATCTGGGTTCTGCCCTGCCTCAATTAACCTTGCATGCTGAAAATGGCTGCCTGGAGGGCATCAAAATTAGTCTCCCAATGCTGCAACAGCTAGTGCAGTTGTACCAGGACAGCAGTGGGAAATTTTTATTTAAAATGTCCTTGTATCCTCAGTCAGAAAATTTACTTCCGCAAGATTTGTTCTTGAAGGCAGCATATGCAACAAACAATTAAAACTGTCCAGTATAACCAAATATAAGTCCTCCCCTGGTAAGGGTTCAATCCAGTCCTATATCTAGTGAAGTGTTTGTCAAGAGCCACTCTGAGCCCCTGTCTGCACTAGATAATGTTAGCAGAAAATTCCCACCAGCATTGTTGAGCCAATAGAATCATAGAATGATAAGACTGGAAGTGACTTTGAGAGGTCATCTAGTCCAGTCCCCTGCACCTGTCTAGACCATCCCTGACAGGTGTTCGTGATAGTAACAATGGCATTTTTTTGCTACAGTTCCCTAGTGCAGACAAGAACATACAGACTTTCCCTTAAGGACCTGTGCAAAGAGAAAGGAAGCTGAGACTAGTTAACCCCTGGTCTTTGTTATACTCCACCCCACCCCCCACATCCTGTCTCCACCAGAAAGGTTTTTGCTCTCTCCAATTAGACTTTTAACTGTTTGTGCCTGCCAATCACTGGATATTTCATTTAAAGGAGAAAATGGGTTGTCTGTCTTATTTTTTCTTCAGAAAATTGCAGACTAATTTGAATGCTTGTGGATATTTACATTACAAAAGATGACATATGAAACAACCATCTACAACACAATAGTTTCTCTTTTGTAAAGCACTTAATTTGTGCCCATCCTTTCTACACAGCACTGAATAGTGCATTCTCAGATCATACAGGAAGGTGGGTCATCTCTCTTATCCATTCTAAGTTGACATACCACTCACAATTAATAGAACTAAACAAACGGGAGGAGATACATCTTTTTGCTTAATGAAAGACTCCTGCGGCTGTATTAATTTGTTTGCTTGTGTATCTTTCACTCCAAAATGTGCTGTAGCTCTGAACCTCCAGCTGACAGTTAGCTCCTCACCAACAATTGCTTGGGCATTTTTTTTAAATGTTTTTCTATCCACACAGCTCCATTAGCCTACAAGTTAAGTGAAGTGAAGAGCCTTTTGATTTTACTATTTTTAATTTCTAAAAGCTATTTTTTGGCTTCTTGTCTTTAGCTGGATTGAATGTTCTTCTGATGAAAGGCTTATTTAGCAAGCACAATAAATGTCAAGTAGTATCAAAGAACGGATTTGCAGCAGCTGTATATATTGTTCAGCTATACACTTGGGAGTAGCTGCTTGCCCGGAAGCTTGCAAAATTTGAGAAAAGATTTCCTTTCTCACACCACCTAGTGCCAGGTCTGAGTGCAAAACCCAGGTGATAGTACTTCAGCTGTTTATGAAACGGCAGAGTACATTCAGAAATGAAGCTTTATTTGGCAAAGGTTCTCAGCAAAATAAACTGCAGAATCCTTTTAATTTCCTGTGACCTAATGGCTGGGTTAAGTCTCCTTAGCAAAAACACTCAAGTTTACAAAAAAGTCAAAGACATGGTAGTATCTTTGTGCCTTTGTAGGGAGAAAAGAGAGATCAAACCATACAAATACTATGTTTCAGGGAAATAAAGTACAGTATACTGATTTTCCTTTAAAATGCCATTTCATCCTGGGAATCAATTCCATCTAACAGATTAAACATAACATTATTTGTTACTGTGTTAGATAAATTTGAGTTTCTCTCCTTAAAGGGGTCTTTCACATGGAGGCAAATATGAAACACGAACATTAACACAAAAAAACAATTCACTTTCACATTAACTACAGCTCTACCCCGCTATAATGCGACCCGATATAACATGGGTTCGCATATAGCGCAGTAGCAGCGGGGCTCCAGTGGTGCTTTAAAGGGTCCGGGGCTCCGGCTGCTGCGGGGAGCCCCAAGCCCTTTAAATCACTGCTGGAGCCCTGCCCCGCTACCCTGGGGCTGTGGCAGTGGGGCTCCGCCGGTGATTTAAAGGGCCCAGGCTCCCCGCAGCGGCCGGAGCTCGGAGCTCTTTAAATCACCGCTAGAGCCCTGCTGCTGCTACCCCAGGGCTGCGGTTGTGGGGCTCCGCCGGCGATTTAAAGGGCCTGGGGCTCCCTGCCATCGTAGCCCCGGGCTCTTTAAATCACCGCCAGAACCCTGCCACTGCTACCCTGATATAACGGTGTTTCACCTATAACACGGTAGGGATTTTTGGCTCCCCACGACCACGATATATCGGGGTAGAGCTGTATCCATATTTCTCAGACTTTACTGAAAATGATGTGCTTGAAACTGAAGAACGTTTTCCTTTCTAGCCTAGTTTCATCCTCTCTTCCTTGTGCTGCAGTGACACTATCACTTAATACTAAATTTTTTTTTTAAAAAAAAAATAGGATAAGCTAGAACAACAAATCTAACCTCCTGCCTCACCTTGAATGTCATGGGGCTCCAATCTGAAACCTCATGTTCCAGAACAAATCCAATATTGAAAGGTTACTTTTGTTGCCCCCAGAAATCAGAATAGATGCAACCAAAGACTGCGACATAGACAGGCCAGATGCCAGTTCTTGCCTAGGCTGCAGACATCAGCTAAGAAGTGACAAACTCATAACTGGAGAGCAGACCCTTTTGCCTGTATATTAGTTTTGCTCAGAATAGGTATTAGTCTTACAAGAATTTATTTAGTGTTTAGACTCTATAAAATCCTTATAAGTTACTACATGCATTAATCTTACTTGCAATGTCTGTATTCCATGCTATAAGAAAATATGTAAGCTTTGCTTTAGAACTTTGAAAATGGGAATCACCCCATCTGCCAAAATCAGATGGGCCATCAAGGAACATTGCTATACAAATGATTGGTTAATGACTCCATCACACCTGAGAAATGCTATGTGCAAGGAAGCTCCTCCTGTGGACTTGGAAACTGAATGAAGGAAATAAAACAAAGTCACAGGAAAATTCTCCATCTTTTTGGTTCTTTGAATTCTGATAGAGCCAGAGACTTCAAACTGAAGTCAGAGATCCCCAGGGTCTGCCTCCTGGGTCTGCCTTGAAAGACAGTTTGAACTGACAGATCACTACAACTCTGTCACTATTAGGACTTACATGTTTCCTTGCATTAATCTGTAAATATCTCTCTTCTTCCTAGTTCCTAGTTAATACGCCTTTGAATAGTTTGTTATAGGAGTTGTGTTTGGTGTAAGTTCTAGGGTACCAATTGATCTGAGTTAAGGGACTGGTTTCTTGGGACTGGGAGCAAACAATTTGGGGTGAGTTTTGGTGTAAGTGACCTTTTTTCACTAAATCCAGTTTGTCTGTGTGGCAAGATAGACTGGAGGGTCTAAGAAGACTGTCTGTGACTCCATGGTAAGTCTGTTAAGTCATCCAGGAGTTCACATTTGTTCCTGGTTTAGTGAAATCTAATTATAGAACCAGTTTGGGATGTCTCTCCTGTTTTTGAGAGTTTGTTGTGAGGTAGGTACTCATGGTTGTGAGGCTCTCTAGACAGTGTGACAGAGACAATGAAAATCTCATGAGATCTGCCAGATTCATATAATTATTTAGGCCAACTCACAAGTTTTTAGCACTAATGAACCCAGACTCTAACCCTGAATCATCCTCGGATCCGAACTCAGGATAAAAGTATTTATGGCCTGAGTCATAATCCAAGCAATTTTCCTTAAGCCCATTTTAGGTGTATAACTTTGAGGTGGCCTGTGAAAAACTAGCCTTTAGAGTCAGTCCAGGTTTTACTTCTGGGGGAATTCTGCACCACTGCACATGCACAGAATGTATATCCCATGCAGATTTCTTTGCTTCCCCGCAGAAAAATGACTTTCTGATGGGAAAGCATAAGGAAGCCACAGGAGTGGTCATGTGACCTTCCGGAGCAGTATATTTCAGGTGCCCAGGGCAGCTGGCAGAGAGGTAAATCACTGTGGGGCAGGGGCGGGACTGGGGAAGATCTAGCTGGTGGCTCCTACCCTGCACTGGGCTCAGCTGCTAGTCCTGGCTGGGCTGGGGAGGATAGGACTTCCTCTTCCCCTACACTGCATCCAAAGCCATGTCAGACCCACCATGAGATTTCTCCCTCGGAGTTCTGTAAACTCCCCCACCCCCTGTGCTTCCTGCATCCATCACTCCTCAGTTGCAGGGGGAGGAATCACTGTACAGGGAGCTGCTTCCACATCCACCCAACTCCTGTGCATCCAGAGCCCCTCATACCCAGACCCTCCTGCCAAGCCTCACCCTCCTGAACCCAGAACCCCCCTGATGCGCCCCACTCACCCTGTCTCTGGGCTACCCCAACAAGCCACCCACACCTGGATCCCTACCCTACCCTACCAGTCCCCAACCAGCTTCACCTGGATCCCCACCCCTCTGAGTCCCACAACCCTGCATCTGGACTCCCACACTGAGCTCCACACACCCAGAACCCCCTGCCAAGCTCTATCTCCCACCACAATGAGACCCCCCCGATGAGCCCCAACCACCTTCACCTGGACCCCCATGCAGAGTCTCATTACCATTGCACCCAGAACCCCCCAACAAGCCCTGGTGCATCCAGATCCCCCCAACCCCTGGATCCCTCACCAAGCTGCCTGCACCCAGATTGCCCCCACAGAATCCTCTCAGATCACACACACACTAAGCCCCTCCACAACTGGACCTTGCTTTGCTGAGCCTACCTGCCCACACCTGGTGCACCTGGCACAGAGAGCAGGGCCCTGGGGTGTTTCTGGAGCAGGCCCAGTCCTTGCGCGCTGTCAAAGTTGGGTGTACCCTTACTGCTGAGCCCATGTCCCGGGGTAGGGGGGAGCTGCACAGTGATCTCTCACCTCCATGCAGCCAGTGACCTGTGCATCATAATGCCATGCTGGAGCTTCCACATTTATTTGACATATTAAATTTGCAGGATTTTGCTGAATTTTAAAATATTGTGTGCAGAATTAATTTTTGGTGCAGAATTTTTAATTTTTTTGGTGCAGAATGCCCTCAGGAGTAACCAGGTTACTTTATAAATGGCTATTTTATAATCTTCTGCACAGTCAAGTAACAAGGATAGGTATGTACAATCGGCCTGTATCTACTGTGAATCTGAAGTTTTTAGAATAGTGGGGAAATCAGGAACATAATCCGTATATTTAATTGGATGTGTTCTAATTCTACCAGTCCTGCAAAGTTCCAACAGCACGTCTGGAGTGGTTGGAGAATCAGAACAATTCACACTATCTTCTGTGGGGAGCCCATTTTGTGAATTTCCCCCATCTCGTCTGTCTTCCCATTCAGTTTCCTCAAAATGAACACTTTGGTTCAGATCAAACTCTCTTGCCAGCAGGCTAAAATCAGACTACAGAGATGAATCAAGTACAGATTCATCTTCATCCTCCAGCTAAATGACCACTCCTGTGGTTTTCTGTCTAGTTCTATCACTTACAGGAGTCTTTAACTGATTATCCTCCATTGATTTATGAGCAGAAATATATCCACATGGTCTTAGCATGTACCTATGAAGAATTTGGATAGGGCCATCTCCTGATTCTGCCTGTATCTTATAGATGGGGATATCTTCTTTTAGTTGCTCCAGTACCACATGTACTACTGACTCCCATCTATCTGCAAGGTTCTGCTTTTCTCTAAGACTCAGGTTTCAGACTAGAACCCTATCTCCTGGTTCTATTATTGACATAATTATTTTGGCATTCCATCTTAATTTGTTGGTTAATTGGCTCCTTTCACTTTCTTTAGCAGCTAGGTCATATGCCTAACGAAGCCTGCATTGTAAATCTCATACACATTCCTGATGAGTCACTTCTTCTTGTCCTCTGGCTTTAATCCCAAAACACAAATTAATAGGTAATATAGGTTGCCTCCCAAACATCAACAAAATATGGGGAGTGTCCTGTAGTATCATTTCTGGTACAGTTATATGCATGAACTAATGGCTTAACATACTTCCTCTCCAGTTGGTTTCCTTATACACTTCAAGAGTGCCTAACATATTTAGTAGATTAAACCTCTTCACTGGATTCCCTTTGGGGTGCTAAAGAGTTGTGCGTAATTTTACTCCAGTGATCTTACTTAACTCAATAATTAATTCCAATTCAAAGTTGGCACCCTGATCACTGTGGCTCCGTCAGGGAAAACCACAGTGAAGGATAAAATTCTCCCAGAGCACACTTGCTACAGTTCTGGCTGTCTGATCCTCAGTTGGCTAAGTCTGAGCATACTTAGTGAAATGATCAGTCACCACAAGAATATTCTTAGTGTCAAAAACATCTGGATCTAACATTAAAAAGTCTATGCAAACCAGTTCCATAGGAGCATATAATTTAATTTTCACAAGCTCGGCAGCTTTTTCCACTCAAGCTTTTCTTTGAATACTGTGCTCATAGTCTTGGCATTTTCTTTCTACTGCTTTGGTCATTCTAGGCCAATAAAATTGGTCTCTAGCTAATTCCAAAGTTCTCTGAATCCCAAGATGACCCATTTCATCATGGATGCCTTCTAGCACTCTATCCTGCTGTGTATAGGGGATTACCAGCTCGTCTATATCCTATCCTCTCGGTTGTGCTTTCTGGTACAAGACCCCATTTGAAAGGAAAAGTTTGGATCACTCCCATAAATATAACAGAGTCTCACATGCCTCCTTTTCCTCATCTGGCTTTGGTCTATAACTTGCCTCCAGAAAGTGAACCAAACGGGCTATATATTTGCCCCATCACTGTAAGACTTTCCAGTCAATAGGAACTGAGACTGGAACACTGAGTCTTTCTGGCCAACTATGTGGATCCTGTAACTTTGATGGTATGCTTTCTTCATTACTAGGCAAGGTCTCTACAAAACTTGTAGCGACAAGTATTAATTTTTCTTCCTCAGCTTCCAAATCTTTCTCATGAGATTTGCAGAGTACTGTGTGAACTTTCATAACTGCTTTGCAGACTTCCTTATCCTACTCATCTGAACTGGATTGAATTCGAGAGAACATTTTAACAATTCTTTCGGTCTGCTCCATGTCATCTTCATCTATCCTTGGAATACCATGTGGTCGCCGAGAAAAAGCATCAGCATCAACATTGGCTTTGCCAGATTTATAAATTATATCAAAGTTATATAGTGACAAGGCTGCCACCCATCTATGACCAGCCACATCCAACTTTGCAGTCTTCAGGATGTAAGTAAGAGGATTGTTATCAGTCATTACCTTAAATTGGGCTCCATACAGGAAATCATGGAACTTATCACAAACGGTCCACTTCAAGGCTAGAAATTCTAATTTGTGAACTGGATAATTATGTTCACTATTGTTCAATCCTCTACTGGCATAAACGATAACTCGTAGCTTCCTATCCTGTATCTGATACAAAGCTGCACCTAACCCAGTAGTACTGGCATCAGTATGAAGAATATATTGTAGCTTCCAATTAGCAAACCCAAGGATTGGTTCAGTAATCAGCTTTTGTTTCAAGGTTTCAAAGGCCTATTGGAAAGCTGCATCCCATCTACTCTCAAGTGACTGTTTTCTGTTCCATCTACTTCCTTTAGGACCACCAGCAAGAAGATAATTAAAAGGTTTTGCAATAATAGAATACCTCTCTACAAATCTTCGGTAATAACCAGAAAATCCTAAGAATTTACCAAGTTCTCTGAGAGTAGTTGGAACTGGCCAAGTGATGATAGCATCAGTTTTTTCTTTATCTGGACAGATCCCATCTTGAGAAATGATATGACCAAGATATTTCACTGAAGTTTGAAATAATTTACACTTTGATGGTGCAAGTTTTAAACCATATTCCTGAAGTCTTCTCAAAACTTTTAGGAGACGTTCCTCATGTTCTTCCAAAGTGGTTGAAAATATGATTAAGTCATCCAGGAATGCTACAACTTCTATGAGAGTCGTGCCAGACATAACACATTCATCATTCGTTGGAAGGTAGCTGGAGCATTAGTCAGACCTTGACGCAACATTTTGAATTGCCAATTACCAAACGGTGTAGTGAAGGCTATCTTCAGACAGTCAGCTGGCTCTACTGGAACTTGATAGTATCAATTCTTTAGATCCAATATAGAAAACCATTTAGATCCTGCCAATCAGGCAAAGGTTTCTTCTATCCTGGGTAATTGATAGGCATCCTTTCTGGTAATGCTGTTCAGTTTTCTATAATGCACCACCATCCTAAGAGCTCCAGTCTTCTTATGCAGCAGCACCACAGGTGATGCATATGGACTATATGTTTCCTCAATCACTCCCAGGGCCACCAACTCATATAGATGCTGAGGTACCGTAGATCTTCAAAATCTGAGAGTGAAACCCTTGAGTTCTTTCTTTAAAATGCACATTATTTGTGAGTTCATTGTGATGTGTCACTCCTGAAACTCTTTCAAAGTATAGATCATGAACAGCAAAATCCTTATAAGCTTCCTTACTGATAGTCTCAGCAATCATTTCCCTCTCAGTGGCACTGAGAGGCGATCCTTCAAAGTCAAGTGACAGTATGACACCATCTCTCTCTTTAGTCACAGCTGCTGAAACCTGGGTTGGCACTGGTTTTATCCACTCAACTGCTTGCCCCTTCACAATGACGGTGTGAGGTTTCAATATGACATCCTTCCTTGTTAAGTTTTTGATATGTACTCCTATTCTCATACTGGAGCCAGTGATTTGAACAAATTGAGGAAGAACTGCTAGCCTACCAGGTCCATTTGTGACACCTGGATCTTCCAGCATTACAGCAGTCTCCAATTCATTCACAGCAAATTTCAGAATTCCTGGCACTGTTTTGGATGTGCCAGGTGGAATTGTCACTTTTCTTCCTCTCAAGACCACTTCAGCCCCTTCATCAGCTTCTTGCTGTAACCTCTGACTGAGTAAAAATGATTGTTTCATTTTGTAATGAAATCCTACTTAAGATTTCAGGACTGCATTTCTTCTTAAAGATGTTTCAGAATACTGATGCCTATAAGTGCTGACACTTGTTGATTCATATGTTGGTCTGGGCAAACCAAGACTAGTACTTCATGTTGTTTGTTAGTCCCACAGATGAACTTTGGGGGGAATCGTATCTTCAAGGTTATATATCCCAGGTATGGATACATTTGCCCTCCTGCCCCTTCTATCTGAAGTATACTGCCAATTGACTATAACTTTTGATAAGATAAATGCTCATTATAGAAAGTTTCACATATGCAAGTAACTTGAGAACCAGTATCCATTAGGTAGGTAATCTTTACTTCATCTAGGTATACATTGCCATGACAAGCAGGTCCCACTAACTGCCGGATGGCCTCACTGACACCCATTTGGGTAACATCTGTCTCCTGAATCCATTGACTAACAACCTTGCTCTGAGAGTTCTTGGTTTCTTTTATTCTTGCCTCAAACTTGCTCTGATTTCAATGTCTACCAGATAGCTGCTGATGTATTAAATTGGGTTAGAGGAATTCTGACATGTCCTATTTGCCCACAGTTAAAACAAAATGTTTCTTCTGTTAAATCTTGGTATTGTTTGTTTATTAAATTCTTTGGGTCTTTGAGGAGTAAATTGTGTATCTGAAATGGACATTTCAGAAGTTGGCTGGGTCAACTGCAGTCTTACCAACTGTTGCTCAGCCTGCAGTTATTTCTCCTTCCAGTCTATTGCAGTGACTTCTTCATGAGCACTGGGAGTATTTCATATGCCTTTATCAACTGCAACCTACGCCTACTCAATGGCCTTCCTTTTTCTTCTACTTCTTGTCAAAGTTTTCTTTTTTGTTTATCAGAGTACTCTCTTTCAATGGATCTTACCTCAAAAAGCAGCATGGCATAAGAGATGCTCTTTTTTTCTACCACTACAATTAATCCCCTTTAATAAGAGTGTATTTAATAAGAATTCAGGAGAACACCCATGGAAAAATTGATCCTGTATATAAGAGTCCAATTCAGTATCTTTTACTCCACCAGCATCCAAAATGTCTTGGGCTAATATGTGTAGTCTAGTCAGGTATGCAGAAGGTGGTTCTCTAGTGTGTTGGTGAGTCTCAGGCCTGGTCTACACTATGGGGTTAGGTTGAATTTAGCCGCATTGGGTCAATTTAAAAATGACCACGTCCACACAACCAACCCCATTCTGTTGACCTAAAGGGCTCTTGAAATCAACTTCTGTACTCCTCCCTGGCGAGGGGAGTAGTGCTAAAATGGATCTTGCTAGGTCAAATTTAGGGTAGTGCGGATGCAAATCGATGGTATTGGCCTCTGGGAGCTATCGCAGAGTGCTCCATTGTGACTGCTCTGAACAGCACTTTGAACTTTGATGCACTAGCCAGGTACACAGTAAAAGCTTCGGGAACTTTTGAATTTCATTTCCTGTTTGGTCAGCATGGCGAGCTCAGCAACACTCAGCAGCACAGGTGACCATGCAGTCCCAGAATCGCAAACGAGCTCCAGCATGGACCGAAAGGGAAACACTGGATCTGATTGCCCTATGGAGAGAAGAATCTGTGCAGACAGAACTCTGATCCAAAAGAAGAAATGCAAATATATTTGCCAAAATCTAACAGGGCATGTTGGACAGAGGCTACACCAGGGACACACAGCAGTGCTGAGTGAAAGTTAAGGAGCTTAGGCAAGCCCACCAAAAGACAAAGGCGGCAAATGGTCACTCCAGGTCAGAGCCCCACATATGCCACTTCTATGAACAGCTGCATGCCATTCTAGGGGGGGACCCTACCACTATCCCACCAGTCTCCAGGGACACCTGCCAGGGGGGAATCTCATGGAACACAGAGAAGGATTTTGCGGATGAGGAAGAGGAGAAGGAGGAGAATGCGCAGCAGGCAAGTGGTGAATCTGTTCTCCCCGGCAGCCAGAACTTTTCATCACCCTGGAGCCAATAGCCTCCCAAGGTGGGATCCCTGACCCTGAAGCCAGAGAAGGTGCCTCTGGTGAGTGTAGGGTGACCAGACAGCAAGTGTGAAAAATCGGGATGGGGATGGGGGGGTAATAGGAGCCTATATAAGAAAAAGACCCAACAATCGGGACTGTCCCTATAAAATCGGGACATCTGGTCACCTAGGTGAGTGCACATTTGTAACTACACTACAGGGTTTAAAAGCAATAGTGTTTATGGTCATCTGGTTGAAATAGGGGAATTTTTGTAACTGAACAGTAAAAGAACCCCGTTCATGTTGGGCTGTTTGCGCTTGGCTAAAAGGGATCATCACAGTGAATAGCCACGCAGTGGGGTGGAGGTAGGTGTGTGTTGCACATCTACCCAAATACTGCAGCCCCTCCCTTTAAATGTGAAACCCAACCCATTGCTTGCTCTGGGAAAGGGGGGCGCTGCAGTTTGAAAACATTTCCATATGTTATGAAAGTGTAAGAAGCCAACCCAATTTTACTCTCCCTTTTTATCTCCCCCCAGGTGCAAATGTTTCTACACTCCCCCTATCATCTCCATCTCTGTGGTTATCGCTGATTAGAAGGCGGGGAAAAAAACACACTTGTGATGACATGTTTTCCGAGCTGATGCAGTCCTCCCGCACTGATAGGGCACAGATCAATGCATGGAGGCATTCAGTGGCAGAAGCCAGGAAAGAATTGAGTGTGCACGAAGAGCGGAGGCAGGATGCGATGCTGAGGCTAATGGGGGAGCAAATGGACATGCTGAAGCCTCTGTTGGGGGAGCAAACAGACATGATGAAGTGTGTGTTAGAGCCAGGGGCGGCTCTAGAGCCCAGCGGGGCAAGCACCCGCCTGGGGCGGCCGTTTCCCAGGGGGGCGGCAGGCTGGGCCGGTGGACCTGCCGCAGGCATGACTGCGGGAGGTCCACCGGAGCCGCGGATGACCGGACCTGCCGCAGGCATGACTGCGGACGGTTCGCTGGTCCCGCGGCTCGGCTGGACCTCCCGCAGGCATGACTGCGGCAGCTCAACCGGAGCCGCCGGACCAGCGAACCGCCCGCAGCTGCGGGAGGTCCAGCTGAGCCACGCGACCAGCGGACCCTCCGCAGTCATGCCAGCGGGAGGTCCGCTGCTCCCGCGGCTCCGGGGCGCCTCCCGCGCATGACTGCTTGGGGCGGCCAAATTTGTAGAGCCGCCCCTGGTTAGAGCTGAAGGAAAGCCAACAAGTGCACAGACCCCTGCAGCATCCACTGTATAACCTCCTCCCCTCCTCCCCACATTCAATAGCTGCCTCACCAAGATGTCCAAGAACGCAGGGGGGGAGGCTCCAGGCACCAGCCACTCCACTCCAGAGGATGGCCCAAGCAACAGAAGGCTGTCATTCAAGCAGTTTGATTTTTAAGTGGCTATAATAAACAATGTGGCTTTGTCCTTTCCTCCTCCCCCACCCCACCCAGGCTACCTTGTCCGTTATCTATTTTTTTTAAAATTATTAAAGAAAGAATGCATGGTTTCAAAACAATAGCTACTTTATTTCGAAGGGGGTGGGGGTGGTTGGCTTACAGGGAATTAAAATCAACAAAGGGAGCGGGTTTGCATCAAGGAGACAAACACACAACTGTCACACCAAAGACTGGACAGTCATGAAACTGGTTTTCAAAGCTTCTCTGATGTGCAGTGCACCTAGCTGTGCTCTTCTAATTACCCTGGTGTCTGGCTGTTCATTATCGGACACCAGGTGATTTGCCTCAACCCCCCACCCCACCATAAATGCCCCCCCCCCTTACTCTCATAGATATTATGGAGCACACAGCAAGCAGCAATAACAATGGAAATGTTGGTTGCACTGAGGTCTGATCTAGTCAGCAAACAGCACCAGAGACTTTTAAACATCCAAAGTCACATTCTACCACCATTCTGCACTTGCTCAGCCTATAGCTGAACTGCTCCTTACTACTGTCCAGGCTGCCTGTGTAAGGCTTCATGAGCCATGGGAGCAAGGGGTTGGCTGGGTCCCTGTAGCGGGGTGGTCACCCGCTCCTGCCCTGAAGGGCTTGATATCAGCCCTGGGAGAGGGCTGAGACTGTGAGAGGGCTGCTGCTAGGAAAGCAGCAAGCCTAGGCTGATCGGGGAGAGCAGCCTCAGCTGGGGGCCATGCCCCAATCAGGCTGAAGCTGGCTTAATAAGGGCCTTTCAGAGACAGAGGGGCCTGGCTGCTGGAAAACTCAGGGTGCCTAGAGTGAGGCAGGGCTGGGGAAAGGCCAGAGGGGCTGGCATCTCCCCAGGCTGTAGGGCCTTGTCCAAGGCCCCACAGAGGCACTGGGTTGCAGAGAGAGGCAGCAGGTCCAGACCCAACCTTGCCTATGATGAGTGGCTGACACTGCAGTCTGCCCCAGGGCGCGGGGGCGAGTTGGTGACTGGCAGTAGCCTACGACTGAGGAGAGGTAGGGATGGGGGTGGAGGTTCCCCAGGGAGGGGAGACCCTGAGACTGAGTGGTGTATGGCCAGGGGGCAGCACCTCAGATAAAGGGGCACTGGAGTCCAGGGAAGGACACAGGGGCCAAGCGGCAGTGGGATACCAACCTGCAGAGGGCGCTCCAAGGCTGGGAGAGCTAATTCCCTGGATAACCAGCAGGAGGTGCTGCAGGGGTGAGTCCCGCACTGCTACCCCTAGGATAACTATTGGCATTTCAACACCCCCAATGGTAATTTTCTGGTCTGGGAAGTAAGTTTCTTCTTGCAGCTGCTCGAGCAGCCCGGAGTTCCTAAATATGCGAGCACCTTTCTGGGCCATCCCACGCTGATGTCTGTGCTTGCAGCACCATTGAGAAGTACCCTTTGCGGTTTATATCAAGGTAGTCTGGTGCCAAGATGGGGATATGTGTTCCGTCTATCACTCCACCACAGTTAGGGAACCCCATTGTAGCAAAGCCATCCACTATGACCTGCACATTTCCCTTGTCACTACCCTTGATTACAGAACATCATCAGTTGCATTGGCTACTTGGATCACAGCAGCCCCCACAGTAGACTTGCCCACTCCAAATTGATTCCCGACTGACCAGTAGCAGTCAGGCGTTGCAAGCTTCCACAGGGCTATCGCCACTCGCTTCTCAACTGTCAGAGCAGCTCTCATCTTGGTATTCCTGTGCTTCAGGGTGGGGGAAAGCGACTCACAGAGTTCCAGGAAAGTGGCCGTACATGTGCGAAAGTTTCGCAGCCACTGTGAATCATCCCATACCTGCAACACTATGCGGTCCCACCAGTCTGTGCTTGTTTGCCTGGCCCAGAATCGGCATTCCACTGTATCAACCAGCCCCAGTGCCGCCATGATGTCCCAATTGCCACAGCCTGAGCTTTCAGGAACATCTGTGTCCATGTCCTCATCAAAATCCTCCTCGTGCTGGCGTCTCTTAGCCCGGTTCTGCATATACTCAAGGATAATGCATGAGGTGTTTACAGTGCTCACAACAGCAGCGGTGACGGTAAGCTGAGAGGCTCCATGCTTGCTGTGGTATCATGTCTGCAGGAGAGCAGAGTTGCAGTGGAAGTGGTGGATGATGACAGTTAGCACTGCGCAGATTTCTGACAACTTGGAGAAATTTGCTATTGAGACTGAGCTAATTTACAAGAGCAGGAGAGCAGAATTGCAGCGGAAGCTGGGGATGATGACAGTTAGCAGTCCTACTGCACTGTCTGCTGACAGCAGTACCAAGGACACAACAGTAGCGGTGATGGTGAGCTGAGCTGAGCAGGCTTCATACTTGCCGTGGTATGGCATCTGCACGGGAAAAAGGTGTGAAACGATTGTCTGATGTTACTTTCACAGATGGGGGGTGATTGACGACAAATACCCCAAACCACCCACAACAATGCTTTTGCCCCATCAGGCATTGGGAGCTTAACCCAGAATTCCAATGAGCGGCAGAAACTGAGGGAACTGTGGGATAGCTACCTGCAGTGCACCGCTCTGTAAGTCGATGCTAGCCACGGTAGTGAGGATGCACTCCGCCAACTTAATGCGCTTAGTGTGGACATACGCAATCAACTGTATAAAATCGATTTCTAAAAATCAACTTCTATAAAATCGATCTAATTTCGTAGTGTAGACATACCCGCAGAAAATTGAGCCTTAAACTCAGATACGTTATGATACTTCCATATGCCTTCTCTAAAATATCAAAGCATTCTACAGTGGATTCCTTGCTACTAACTCCTAAGGCCACCTTCAATGCTGGTGGTAATAAAGTCAAAAGAAGGAAGATTATTTAAAGTTTATCAGAAATCTCACTGTCTTCCATCATCTCTTTAGCTTGTGCTTGCCATGTAGGATAATCTACTTCTCCACTGGGTCTGGGTGAATTACCCAAAAAACATTTCAGTTTAAATTTCACATCAGTCACAGTTTAATTGGCAGATTTCAGTACTCTCTCTAACAAAAGATGCTGCACAGCAGAAGAGGCTTCTACTGGACCTCAGTCTACACCTGGTGTAGCATCCATTAACCACCCTAGTCTGGCTATCACCCACAGGTGTAAGCACAGTCTATGTCTCAGTCTTGAACTCTCTGTCAGAATACACAGAATATCCCTGATTCCTGCACTGAGGTACTTTGGGCACAGAACCATTGGATATAAATGGCAAAATCTCAAAGTGAATAGGAGTCACATCCCATCTCTGCCCTAGCTTCTGCAACACATATTTCCTTCCTATGTGTATCACAAAAACAGTGTCTTCAGATTCACATCTTTTTGTTCTCCCTTCACCCACTTCATATTAGTCACATGACCAAAGATTCTAACAGCCCTCTTAATTTCTGCTGTACTATCAACAGGGGACACATCACTGACCAAAATGGTCCTATAGGGACCTAACCCTAACTGTGTATAAGATTCCATTATCTTAATAATATCAATATAGTGCACAAATTCAATAATGTTCAATAACACCACATTATTTTATAAATAACTGCAATATTCCTCAAAAGAATCCAGAGGTGAGCTCTGAGCAATCCTCAAGTCTGTCTGTACAGGTGCCAATTTGTAACATTTGGGTGGGCTTATGCAGTGGTTCTCAAACTAGGGCCACCGCTTGTTCAGGGAAAGCCCCTGGCGGGCTGGGCCGGTTTGTTTACCTGCCGCGTCTGCATGTTTGGCCAATCGCAGCTCCCAGTGGCTGCGGTTCGCCGCTCCAGGCCAATGGGAGCTGCAGGAATCAGTGCGGGCCGAGGGACGTACTGGCTGCCACTTCCCGCAGCCCCCATTGGCCTGGAGTGGTGAACCGCGCCCACTGGGAGCTGCGATCGGCCGAACCTGCATATGCAGCAGGTAAACAAACCAGCCTGGCCCACCAGGGGCTTTCCCTGAACAAGCGGAGGCCCTAGTTTGAGAACCACTGGGCTACAGTTCACTTCATTTCCCATCTCTATTGCCTTAAACAAAACCAAACCAAACTCCCATAGAAAGTAGCTGGAGACCCAGAGTTCAGTCTCTAAGGATTTTCAGGAAGGATTGGACAGGGTCAACCTCCCCACATTCAAGTCCGAAAAGGAACTAAAGAATAATGAATTTAATTAAATAACTATATACAATCTTATGATAAAGAAACAAATAATAATCTAATTTTTACAGCATGACATGGCTATTTTATAATCCACAGACATTACCTTCATAGTTAAACATAAACATAAATAAAGAAAACAAATTAAAATCTGAACAGTTCAGTCCCCACAGAAATACAGTGAGAAGAAACTGAAGGTTCCCCAAAGCTTAGGTTTTGTTCACCTCTCAATTAGAGTCTTTGATCATCAAATCTATACAGTCTGCTGAGTCTAAAGAAACATCTTTCCTCCATTTGCTTGTAGGAATCTTCAGTGGGAATCCATGCAGGCTCTTCCTCTGCTGAAATCACTACTAGTCAGTCAGCTGATTAACCACTCAGGCCTGGTCCACACTAGGACTTTAATTCAAATTTAGCAGCGTTAATTCGACTTAACCGTGCACCCGTCCACACCAGGAAGCTAATTAGTTCGACCTAGAGGGCTCTTTAGTTCGAATTCTGTACTCCTCCCCGACGAGGGGAGTAGCGCTAAATTCGACATGACTATGTGGAATTAGGCTAGGTGTGGATGCAAATCCACCTTAGTAGCTCTGGGAGCTATCCCACAGTGCACCACTCTGTTGACGCTCTGGACAGCAGTCCGAGCTTGGATGCTCTGACCAGGAACACAGGAAAAGGCCCGGGGAAATTTGAATTCCTTTTCCTGTCTGGCCAGTTTGAATCTCATTTCCTGTGTGGACGTCGTGGCGAGCTCAGCAGCACGGGCAACGATGCAGAGCTCTCCAGCAGAGGAGTCCAGGGAATCTCAGACTAGAAAGAGGGCCCCAGCATGGACTGACCAGGAAGTCTTGGATCTCATTGCTGTGTGGGGCGATGAGTCTGTGCTTTCGGAGCTGCGCTCCAACAAACGGAATGCAAAGACCTACGAGAAGGTCTCCAAGGCCATGGCACTCAGAGGATACAGCTGGGATGCAATGCAGTGCCGTGTGAAAGTCAAGGAGCTGAGACAAGGCTACCAAAAAATCAGAGTGGCAAACGGACGCTCTGGAGCCCAGCCCCGGACATGCCAATTCTAAGAGGCACTGCATGCCATTCTCGGTGGGTCTACCACCACTGCCCCACCAGTGTGCGTGGACTCCGACGATGGGATAGTGTCGACGGCCAGTTCCTCGGCGATGTTCGCGGACGGGGAAGATGAGGAAGGAGATGAGGAGGGGGGGGCAGTCGACAGCGCTCACAATGCTGATTTTCCAGACAGCCAGGATCTCTTCATCACCCTCACTGAGACCCCCTACCAACCCTCCCCAGCCGTTACCCCAGACCCTGAATCAGGGGAAGGATCAGTCTGTAAGTGCTTTAAACATGTTAACATTTATTTTTAATGGAGCAGGAATAGTTGAAAAGAAGGTCAATATATATGGGGATAGAACAGAAATCCTCTTGGGAGATTTCCGAGAAGCTCTCCTGCAGGTAATCGAAAAGCCTCCGCATGAGGTTCCTGGGGAGAGCTGCCTTATTGGGTGCTCCGTGGTAGCACACTCTTCCGCGCCAGGCTATCATCAGGTACTCCGGGACCATTGCCTCCACGAGCATGGCAGCATAGGCCCCTGGTTCATGCTGGCTTTCACGCAGCATGCACTCTCTATCTGCCTCAGTGACCCTCCTCAGGGTGATCTCGCTCTGAGACTCCTGCATTTAATTAGAGTAATTTGTGTACTATTAGTATTGGGAGTGCTTCACTGTTCCTTTGCATAACAATGAGCGTCACTTTACAGCCACGTGGTGGAGGCTGCAGAGTGGCATCATACAGGGATCTTTCCCAGGGAACAGACGCGAGGGGGTGCAACAGGGGCAGAGTTTATGCTTTCAGGATTGCCTGTAGCAAGAGGACAGTGGTATACATTGACTTTTAAGCAGCCAAAAGTTTTTGGCTTACCATGCCTGGCTGCTCCACAGATTCTGCTGTCCTGCCCCGCTTGTCTGATTTGCAGTGCAATCCCCCAGGCAATGAAAGTGAATTCCAAAAATTTGAACTTTCCCTGAGTGAGTGCTGTGCATGGTCTTGTTCACAGAGACTGACTAGACTATGTTTCTTCTTTGCAAAAATGTATCTTTATAAGGAAGTCAATCCCCTTTTCCCATCACACAGCTGCAACTGTATCCCGACCTGCTCCAGCATGCCCCTCACAGAGGCTGGCACAGATTAGGCGGCGCAAGAAAAAGACACGGGACGAGATGTTCGCTGAACTTATGGGCTGCTCCCGAGCCGAGGCGGCCCAGCAGAGCCAGTGAAGGGAGAACCTCTCTCAGCAGCAGTGCTCACACAGCGAACGGGAAGACAGATGGCGTCTGGAGGACCAGCAGGCGACTCAAACGCTGCTTGGACTAATGAGGGAGCAAACGGACACGCTCAGGCGCCTTGTGGATGTTCTGCAGGACCGCAGGCAGGAGGACAGAGCCCCCCTGCACTGTATCTGCAACCGCCCTCCCCCGCCACAAAGTCCAATACCCCCCTCACCCAAAATAACAAGAAGGAGGTGCGCCAGGGGCCGTGAAAACTGTCATTCCACCCAAGCAGAGTGCTCAAGTACCAAAAAGCTCTCATTCGCTAAATTTTGAGAAGTCCTTCCCTTCCTGGATCACCCAAGCCCAAATCCCAGTTTCATCCCCTCACTGTGTAGTTGATTATTAAAAATAGTTTGCTGTTCATTACTGTTTCCGTCATGTTTCTTTACAGAAGACTTTGTGTGAAGGGAGGGGAGGGGGTTGGTAATTGCATAGGACGGTCACCATTACCTGGTGCAGGATCTACAGCAGGTCACACACACATAGTGCAGTCACTAGGCACCCTGGTCAGTCTGGGAGGTGTTTTTCATGTTCTGTGCATAGGCGGCAGGTGCCCTGCTCCAGCTATATTTGGAGCTGGGTCTCTCCCTCAGCCCTGCCTGGATCGGGCCCTGGCCCACACGGGTCTTCCCCCGTCCCGCCGCGCTGCGTACCTGCCTGACAGTAGTGCGGCTCCCCACAGAAATGCTGTCTGGTGCCCCAGGGTCCTAGCGCCTGCCATCCACAAATGGCAAGGCAGGCTGCCCTTACCCTGCCCTTCCACCATAGTCCTGAGCCTCTCCAATGCCCCAAACCCTCAGCCCCAGCCAGAGCCCTCATCCCCCTACACCTCCTCCCCCTTCCCACACACCCCTCACCCCTTCCTACGCCCCCATCCCCAGCCCAGAGCCTGCACCCCTCAACCCTTCCTTCACACCCACCTGTAAACGTCCTCCCCCCAGTCCTCCCTCGCCACAAGGCCACATAGCCCCCGCACACAGAGTCCCAAAACAGAGGGATGGCAGGCTTCGTTGAAACAACCAGTCCGGCAGTGCAGACCGCTCTAGGAGCAGGAGCCTGTCATTCCTCGAGTGTAGAAGCGGTCCGTACATCACTGCACACCCTACCCACCACAGTCTGCGTCCCTGTTTCAACCCTTTAATGCGAATTCATTAGTAAAGAAAACGTTGTTAATTAACAATATTCCATTAACTTTATTTTTAAACGTGTGTTGGAAGGGGGGAAACGTGGTGAACGGGCTATGTAACCGCAAAAGAAAGTCAACAGTAACTGAAAGAGGGGCAGGTTCAGCTTCTCTGTAAAGAACCTGACCAGTCACAGGTTACCCTGCAACCTGAGGAACCTATCTTTCAAAGCCTCTCGGATGCACAGCGCTTCCCGCTGGGCTCTTCTAATTGCACGGGTGTCTGGCTGAGCGTAATCAGCAGCCAGGCGATTTGCCTCAACCTCCCATCCCGCCATAAAGGTCTCCCCCTTGCTCTCACAGAGATTGTGGAGCACACAGCAAGCAGCAATAACAATGGGGATATTGCTTTCGCTGAGATCCGAGCGAGTCAGTAAACTTCGCCATCTCCCCTTGAGACGTCCGAAAGCACACTCCACCACCATTCTGCACTTGCTCAGCCGGTAGTTGAAGAGTTCCTTGTCGCTGTTCAAGGTGCCTGTATAGGGCTTCATGAGCCAGGGCATTAGCGGGTAGGCTGGGTCCCCGAGGATCACTGTAGGCATCTCCACATCCCCAACAGTTATTTTGTGGTCCGGGAAGAAACTACCTTCCTGCAGGCATCTAAACAGACCAGAGTTCCTGAAAACACGCGCGTCATGAACCTTGCCCGGCCACCCGACGTTGATGTTGGTAAAGCATCCCCTATGGTCCACCAGCGCTTGCAGCACCGTTGAAAAGTAGCCCTTTCGGTTAATATACTGGCTGGCCTGGTGGGCTGGTCCCAGGATAGGGATGTGAGTCCCATCTATAGCCCCACCGCAGTTTGGGAATCCCATCGTGGCGAAGCCATCTATGACGACCTGGACATTTCCCAGGGCCACTACCTTCGAGAGCAGGAGCTCAATGATTGCGTGGGCTACTTGCATCACAGCAAGCCCCACGGTAGATTTGCCCACGCCAAAGTGGTTCGCTACTGACCGGTAGCTGTCTGGTGTGGCAAGTTTCCAGAGGGCTATGGCCACTCGCTTCTGCACAGTCAGGGCTGCTTGCATGCGGGTGTCCTTGCGCTTCAGGGCAGGGGACAGCAAGTCACAGAGTTCAAGGAAAGTGCCCTTACGCATCCTGAAGTTTCGCAGCCACTGTGATTCATCCCAGACCTGCAGCACTATGCGGTCCCACCAGTCCGTGCTTGTTTCCCGGGCCCAGAATCGCCGTCCCATAGCATGAACATGACCCATTGCCACCATTATCTCCACGGCGTGGCGTACCGTGCTTTCTGAGAGGTCTGTGCCACTCTGAGACTTCATGTCCTCACCGCGCTGCTGGAGCCTCCTCGCCTGAAATCTCAGCATCTGACTGTTGAAGAGGTGTACGATAAGGTGCGAGGAGTTGACAACGGCCATAAGTGCAGCGATGATCGCAGCGGGCTCCATGATCACAGTGGAGTGGAGTGCTGTGGCGTCTGCGCTGTCACTAACAGGAAAAGTGCGCGAACTGATTTCCCGCCGGCGGGAGTGACGGTTGAATGCTGACAGTTACCCAAGACCACCCTTGACACAGTTTTCCCCCCAGCATGCATTGGGGGGAAATCCCAAAATTCCAATGGGCAGCGGGGAGTGCGGGAACTGTGGGATAGCTTCCCACAGTGCACCGCTTCCAGTTTCGACGCTTGCCCCGTTAGTGTGGACTCACAAAGTCGAATTAGTGTCCTTAGTGTGGACACACAAATTCGACTTTGTAAGGTCGATTCTACAAATTCAAATTAACTTATATCGAACTAATCTGGTAGTGTAGACATACCCTCAGTTAAGTGTATAGATTTAAAGAAAACCCTGTTACAAGAAAATACAAAACTGAGAGTAGCAAAATATAAATAACTCTTCCCCCATTACTACATTTAAAGAAAAGTTGGTGAATCAGACTAGTTGAGACAATTTAACTAGCACAGTTTGGCTAAAATCAAAACAACATGCAAAACATACAATTACAATAGAAGTTATTTTTCCCTCCCAATTTCCCCTTGCTATAATTAGCATTGCCCATGCTTCCCTGTTAGAGGGTTAACAATATCACTAACCTGCTGCAAAATGCTTCAGAGTTAGGAACAACAGCCTGCTTTCTGCTCCTGGGCTCATCTTCTCCCAACTCACATAGGGCACATGACCTTCTGGAAAGCAGTTTGCCCTCATAGAATCTGGCGCCGGCAACAGGGAACCTATTGAGCATACCCCAAACTACCACACCCATTCCAGAAGCTTCTGGATGTGGAGTGCTTAATCTGCCTACCAACAGTGACCCAGACACAACTCACTCCTACCTCCCCCCAATGGGTCTCTTAAAGAGATATCTCCCTATTAGGCATATGGGTTACACTTACAGCCTTCTCTCAGGAAATATCTTATATACATTAATTGCTAGTATTGTCTACCTATCATTGCAGATGATCTAGTAACTACTGACTTGGAAGCATGAATCACATGAAAATATTCAAAAACACCAACAGAGGAAGGCAAAATGCACATTTACAACAAAGTCCTAGATCTATGGAAACATTTATGTACCTGCATAACTTTATTCAGATAAGTAGTTCCCATTGAGAGCTACATATATGATTAATGTTATGCGTATGTCTAAATGTTTGGAAAATCTGGAGCAATTTTTTTCATTTATGTTTTGGAAAGTTGATCCAATTTAGAGCTCATCAAAAATTGGATCACCAACCTGAAACAGATCTGCTGTGTCATTTTTAATTATGTTAAATACTGAGCAGGATGTACAACCAGATATATTGCATCAGAAGGATCTGGAAACCACACTCTATTTTTAATCAAACCTTCTGCAAAGAGGAGTGAAATTGTCAGGCATAGAGAAGCACATGAATTAAGATGGGGAAAACCATAGGAAAAGAATCACAAGAATAGTATATATCAGAGCACATCTCCAAGCTTCAACTAGAAAGCAGTTGAAAGCAAATTTCTGGACTGGAACATCTTCAAACTTTGCAGTTATCTTCTAGCTCTTTCATGAGCTGAATAAATAAAATTAGGAACCAATAACCCCACAAACTTTAGGAATGTCTGGATCTTAGTCTTCACTTGGAGGCTGAGACCCTTCTCATATGTGTGATAACTCTACTGAAAACACTGAGGACTGAATTTCTCCATGGTAGTGGCCAATGTATCTTAATTCAGTTTGGAATGGAAAATAGACAATGACAATTCTTCCCCAGCCAATCTATCCCTGGTGTGAATAAACTCTACTAGAATTATCAAATGATGCTCTCTCTCCTCCTTGTGGACTTCAATAAATACACCTGAACAATAATAAAGCAATGTCTCAGACTTCATACACATTGTCTTCTGCTGTATTTATAGACAAATGAAATAGAAATTTACACAAAACAATTGGTGAATCTGAAAATGACCAAAGATTATAACATTAGTTTACAGGTTTTGATAAGAATAAAAGAGTTCGAAGCTCATCAGAAACCTATTCAGACTATCCAAAACATTGTGGTTGAGATAGCAAACTTGATATTTTTCAAGAACAGGCTTTTTTTGGCAGTTTTCTGGTAATTTGTTCTGGACTGGTCCCACATAGAATCATAGAACATCAAGGTTGGAAGGGACCTCAGAAGGTCATCTAGTCCAACTCCCTGCTCAAAGCAGGACCAATCCCCAACTAAATCATCCCAGCCAGGGCTTTGTCAAGCCTGACCTTAAAAACCTCTAAGGAAGGAGATTCCACCACCTCCCTAGCTTACCCATTCCAGTGCTTCACCACCCTCCTAGTAAAAAAGTTTTTCCTAATATTCAACCTAAACCTCCCCCACTGCAACTTGAGACCATTACTCCTTGTTCTGTCATCAGGTACCACTGAGAACAGTCTAGATCCATCCTCTTTGGAACTCCCTTTCAGATAGTTAAAAGCAGCTATCAAATCCTGCCTCATTCTTCTCTTTTGCAGACTAAACAATCTCAGTTCCCTCAGCCTCTCCTCATAAGTCATGTGCTCCAGCCCCCTAGTCATTTTTGTTGTCCTCCGCTGGACTCTTTCCAATTTTTTCACATCCTTTTTGTAGCGTAGGTCTCAAAATTGGACACAGTACTCCAGATGAGGTCTCACCAGTGTCGAATAGAGGGGAATGATCACGTCCCTCAATCTGCTGGCAATGCCCCTACTAATGCAGCCCCAAATGCTGTTAGCCTTCTTGACAACAAGGGCATACTGTCGACTCATATCTAGCTTCTTGTCCACTGTAACTCCTAGGTCCTTTTCTGCAGAACTGCTGCCTAGCCACTCTGTCCCTTGTCTGTGGCAGTGCATGGGATTATTCTGTCCTAAGTGCAGGACTCTGCACTTGTCCTCGTTGAACCTCATCAGGTTTCTTTTGGCCCACCAACTCAAAGAGGGAGCAGAGCCTGTCAGAACAAGAGCTGCAAAACCTGCAGACATCAACACCCCCGCCCCCCAACACACCTGTCAAGATCCATGGGTCCTACACAGGCCTGTCACAGCATGTGGGATACCTCTGCCAGTGTGTCACAAGGACAAATTTTAACATGGTTTAAATACTAGCTCTTTCAGCTGGCATGATGAACCTCCACTCACAAAAAATCCTAACTGGATTTTTTCAAATCTCAACAAACTCCGGGTGCTCAGTTGCTGTTCCTCTCCTTCCCTCCATAAACTAGGGCTGTGTTCTCACAGACTACTTAGCTTTGGGTTTCTATTCAACTCTATTCTAATCAGAAGTGACAGATCTTCAGGAGAATGTTTATAGGATGACCAAAAGACCATCAAAAACTGAAACTTGTTAAGGACAATGAAAAAAGGAAAATGGGGGGGAAGTGGAGGGAAACAGATTTCATAAAGAGCTACTGAAAAGAGCATTTATTCTGAAATCTTGCTTATCCAAAGTCACATTTCTCCTGTAATGCAATCCAAATTAAAAGGCAGCAGGTTTAAAACTAACATAAGGAAGTATTTCTTCACACAATGCACAGAAATCTGTGGAACTCATTTTCAGGTGATGTTGTGAAGGCCAAAAATTATAACTGGATTTAAAAAAAGTATTAGATAAGTTAATGGAGGATAGGTCCATCAAGGGCCATTAGCCAAGTTGGTCGGGGATGCAACGCCATGCTCTGGGTTTCCCTAAATCTCTAACTGCTAGAACAGGGATCGGTAAGCACCCTGGCAGGCCGGGCTGGTTTGTTTACCTGCCACGTCTGCAGGTTCGGCCAATCACAGCTCCCAGTGGCCATGACTTGCCACTCCAGGCCAATGGGGGCTGCAGGAAGCCGCGGCCATCACATCCCTCGGCCTGCAGCCCCCATTGGTCTGGGACGGCGAACTGTGGGCAGTGGGAGCTGTGATTGGCCGAACCTGTGGACACGGCAGGTAAACAAACCGGCCCGGCCCGCCAGGGTGCTTACTCTGTCGAGCCACATGCCAAAGGTTGCCGATCCCTGTTCTAGAACATTGGACTGAACAAATTATCACTTGATAATTGCTCTGTTCTGTCCTTTACCTCTGAAGCATCTGGCACTAGCCACTGCTGGAAGAGAGGATACTGGGCTTTCTGGACCATTGATCTGACCCACTATGGTCATTCTTATGTTCATACTTTAGCTATATTGCATATGGATTATTTTTGGTGGATTCCAGTTTCAGAGTAAAATATTTTTTTCATCTTAGAGTTTTCAATGTTGCCTATCACTGTAGTATCTAAGTGTTTCCTTGATAAATGATATTGGCATAGTGAGGCCTCAAAGCCTTTTGTTCTTCTCCTTTCTCTAGTTTTAGGAAGACTGGTTTGCAATTCTTCCTTCGTTGGTTGTAGGGGGCCCAGTCCGTTCCTTTCAATTAATGTTATCAGAAGGAACATCAGTCACCAGCCACTGGTGCCTCCATTCCAAATAAAAATATTTAGAGACTGAAAATAAGTCTACAAGAGAATATATGACAAACTGTACTAAAATGGCAGAACAGTTTCATTGAACTGATCAATTCTAGGCCCAGGAATAAAAATTGTAATGAGTGCACTTGCCAATTTAATAGGAGGAAAATTAGATGTTCTTACAAACTACAAAGGCTTTGTAAGTACACTAGCTTCCTTTAGTGCCTGGCTTTTGGGGAAATAATTGCTTGAAACACACTAGGTAACCAAACATCATACAAAAGATTTAGAACCCAACACCTTTTTTAGCAGGTTGAATTCTGACTCTGTATTATTATTGGTAATATTATTATTGATGATTTTCAAGCTGTCTTAATACATCTACTAAACTGAAATAATTGCTGTGTGTATTTTTACCTTTGACTCACATAGAGAAGGTCAAATTAACATAAGAAAATATGCAGTGCTGACACACATTAATTACCATTCTGTGCCTTCTACAGATAGTTTAATCATCATTTAACATTTTGTTGGTAAATCAGTATTTCCAGTGGGAATAAGACTGTTAATATTACCAACCAATATGAGAAACCATAGATTTACATTAAGGTAGTGGAACTGCTGTAAACTAAGGTCCAGATTATGAATCCCTAGTCTCCCATTAATGAGTAATTATTCATAGAATCATAGAATCATAGAACTTAAGATCAGAAGGGACCATTATGATCATCTAGTCTGACCTCCCGCAAGATGCAGGCCACAAAAGCTGACCCACCCTTGACCCATAATTCTCTCCCTTGACTCAGATGTTGAAGTCCCCAAATCCTGATTTAAAGACTTCAAGTAGCAGATAATTCTCCAGCAAGCGACCCCTGCCCCATGCTGCGGAGGAAGGCGAAAAACCTCCAGGGCCACTGCCAATCTACCCTGGAGGAAAATTCCTTCCCGACCCCAAATATGGCAATCAGCTGAACCCCGAGCATGTGGGCAAGACTCTCGAGCCAGACACTCAGGAAAAAGACTTTCAATATCCCAACATTGACCCTCGGTACTAATTACCAGTGGTGGCACGTTATTGACCTTTTGACTAAATCACGTTATCCTATCAAACCATTCCCTCCATAAACTTATCAAGCTTAATCTTAAAGCCAGAGAGGTCCTTCGCCCCCACTGTTTCCCTCGGTAGGCTGTTCCAGAATTTCACTCCCCTGATGGTTAGAAACCTTCATCTAATTTCAAGCCTAAACTTCCCGACTGCCAATTTATATCCATTTGTTCTCGTGTCCACATTAATACTGAGCTGAAATAATTCCTCTCCCTCCCTGGTATTTATCCCTCTGATATATTTAAAGAGAGCAATCATATCTCCTCTCAACCTTCTTTTGGTTAAGGAAAACAAACCGAGCTCCTCAAGTCTCCTTTCATACGACAGGCTTTCCATTCCTCGGATCATTCTAGTGGCCCTTCTTTGTACCCGTTCCAGTTTGAATTCATCCTTCTTAAACATGGGCAACCAAAACTGCACACAGTACTCCAAATGAGGTCTCACCAACGCCTTGTATAACGGGACTAGCACCTCCTTATCTCTACTAGAAATAGCTCGCCTAATGCATCCCAAGACTGCATTAGCTTTTTTAACGGCCACATCACATTGCAGACTCATAGTCATCCTGCGATCAACCAGGACTCCGAGGTCCTACTCCTCGTCCGTTACTTCCAACTAAAATTCCTGTTAGTCATCCCTAAATGCATAACCTTACACTTCTCACTATTGAATTTCATCCTATTACTAATACTCCAGTTTACAAGGTCATCCAAATCTCCCTGGAGGATATCCCGGTCCTTCTCCAAATTGGCAATACCTCCCAACTTCGTCTCATCCACAAACTTTATCAGCCCACTCCTACTTTTGGTTCCGAGGTCAGTCATAAATAGATTGAATAAGATCGGACCCAAAACCGAACCTTGAGGAACTCCACTGGTAACCTCCCTCCAACCCAACAGCTCACCTTTCAATATGACCCGCTGCAGTCTCCCCTTTAACCAGTTCCTTATCCACCTCTGGATTTTCATTTCGATCCCCATCTTTTCCAATTTAACCAGTAATTCTTCATGCGGTACCGTATCAAACGCCTTACTGAAATCAAGATATATTAGATCCATCGCATTTCCCTTGTCTAAAAAATCTGTTACTTTCTCAAAGAAGGAGATCAGGTTGGTTTGGCACGATCTACCTTTCATAAAACCATGTTGTAATTTGTCCCAATTGCCATTGACCTCAAGGTCCGTAACTACTCTCTCCTTTAATATTTTTTCCATGATTTTACATACTACAGATGTTAAACTAACAGACCTGTAGTTACCCGGGTCACTTTTTTTCCCCTTCTTGAAAATAGGAACTATATTAGCTAATCTCCAGTCAAACGGTACAACCCCCGAGTTTAGAGATTCATTAAAAATTATCGCTAACGGGCTTGCAATTTCACTCGCCAATTCCTTTAATATTCTAGGATGAAGATTATCCGGGCCGCCTGATTTACTACCATTAAGCTGTTCAAGTTTGGCTTCTACCTCGGATACTGTAATTTCCAACCCCGCACCTTCATTCCCATCAGTCACTCTGCCACTATTCCTAAACCCTTCATTAGCCTCATTAAAGACCGAGGCAAAATATTCGTTTCGATATTGTGCCATGCCTAACTTATCCTTAATCTCCACTCCGTTTACAGTTTTAAGCGGTCCCACTTCTTCTTTTTTGGTTTTCTTCCTATTTATATGGCTAAAAAACCTTTTACTATTGGTTTTAATTCCCTTCGCAAGGTCCATCTCTACCTAGCTTTTGGCCTTTCTCACTGCATCCCTACACCCTCAATAAGGTAGGTTTCTTTGCTGATCCCTCCCATCTTCCACTCCTTGTACGCTTTCTGTTTTTTCTTAATCACCCCTCTGAGACGCTTGCTCATCCAGCTCGGTCTAAAATTGCTACCTACGGACCGTTTTCCCTTTCTCGGGATACAGGCCTCTGACAGCTCCTGCAACTTCAACCTGAAATAATCCCAGGCGTCTTCCACCTTTAGATCCACAAAAACAATCCCATTGATTTGAACTCTTCTTGCTTCCCCTGTAAGAAACTACTTACTCATGTAAGTAAGGAGTTTCCAGTCTGGTCCTACACTATGATATTCTTAAACCCACAGCTGTTCAAAATCTGAATCCTCATCATTCAACTTAGTTTTCAGATATCCGTATCAGGATCCACTCTGGCCCTCTCAACGAGAGGGTGGACGTTCAGCACTTCTGCTGTGTTCATATTCAAGGGGCAGAGCTAAAAAATATAACTCCATGGGTGGTAAATTTGGATTGTGGTTAAATTTTTGTTTTGATGAATGGTTGTGGGTGTTAGCAAAGTTTGAAAAAGACCACCTTGTTTATCAGATAAAATGCATGCATCAAATAATGAACAAATCTAATAAGTCCTTTTACAATTGTATACTTACTATGAAATTGAAAAATATATGATATCTACTACTTTTTCATGCACAATATTACTAAACCAAGCATTCAAAAATCATGAGTGAGGCTTCCAAATACCACTAGATTTGGCTTAAAATCATTAGATTTAATCATCATCATCATCATCATCTGGTATCTGAATCTTTAAGGCTCATTCTTTCAAGTTTTTCTCTGCAACTATGAGAGCTAGAAATTTAGTTAAAAACCAAACAAACTGACAAGACAAAAGAGAGACAATGAAGAGTAGAAAAGTATCTACTACACTAATGATCAATATCATAAAGTGGAAGAAAGTGACTGGTAGAAGGTCTCATCATTCCAGCTTTAGTATTCACATGTGCACTATATTATACTCTATTTAAGCTGTAAAACAAGTTTTATAAGAATTCTTTTATAACAGAATAGATTGTTAATAAATAAAACAAATTTTAAAAGCCATAACTTTTGATTCTCACATAATCCTAAGACTCTAGCATCTAGGGCTAGAAGAAAAACACCAGATATTGTGAGACTGAAAATTAAAACTGACAGCTTCAGGTACCACCATAAACATAATTTAAAATGAAACGTATCAGCATTATAGTTGGTTCATATTTTGGTGCCTGCACTGCCAAATGGTGGCCTGACACTAGAGTGATCTGATCAAGCTATTGGTATTCACAGTTCTTCATCCAGCAGCCAGACTGGCTGTGGATCATCTGTGTATTTCCACACCTGAGTCTTGAACCACAACTGAATTTGAAACCCTCAAAATTCTGTATGCTGCAGATCTAAGATGTGATCAGAGAGGAAAGCCCACCTTGTGGTTAAAACCCTGAATTAGAACTCAAGACATTTGAGTTTGGCACAGTGAGATAAAGTGACTTGCTTAAATAGGCACAAGAAGGCCATACTTAAACTTAGGGTGACCAGACAGGAAGTGTGAGAAATCAGGACAGAGGGTCGGGGGTAATAGGCATCTATATAAGAAAAAGCCCCAAATATTGGAACTGTCCCTATAAAATCGGGACATCTGGTCACCGTAGTTAAACCAGACCGGCTCATCTGTAAAATAGACTAATAATGAATCCTTTCCCCCCATCCTTTGCCTGTATTGTCCATTTAGATTGCAAGCTCTCTGGGGCAGGGACTGTCTCTTACTATATGTGTTTGTACAGCTCTTAGCACAAAGTAGCCCCACTTGTCACTACTGCAATATGAACACTAATTATCCAAAAGAGAACATCTTTCTCTCACTTTTTAGTTGGAAGTGGCTCTTTGAATACCATACACCATGATCAATGTGTACTTGGTTTATAGGGATGGAATTAAAGCTATTGCTAATGTATGTGCTGGGATCTTCCTAATGAATATTTCAGCCACAAAGTTCAGTGTGTAGATCTGTCTAAGCTGCACTGAAACAGACCAAAGCCCTTATGATATCTCAAACTTGACACCAGCTTAGAGAAATGTCCATCTTCTCTCCTGGAAAGAGAATGACCTAGTGCTGACTTGAAGTGTGTTGACTCAGGAGTTCCCAATATAAAGGAAAGCTACAAATTCAATTTCAGAGCTAAGCACTAAAAGGTGCAAGCTTTCCCCTCTGTGTCCTGTTGCCAAATTGCAGCCGAGAAACTTTTGCAAATTGCAGCACATGCTCAAAACAAATTTAATTAAACAATGAAGAAAAAGGAGAATAGTGGCAGCAGAGGCAAGCTATTTGACTGAAGGCTAGAAAGAAGAGAGAACTAAAACCCATCATCTTTATAAAGACCATATTTTAAGTAATCAGATGTCATGAGGAGGAGGAGTATAAACAGTTAGCTCTTTCTGTCCCTATATTGAGAATACATTACAGTGGTGTAATATCTAGATTATAATGGGATGTCAGCATTATTCATGAATGAGGAAGCCATGAAGGAGCCATGCAGGCTGGTTCAAATGAGCAACAATAAAATCTTTACACGAGATCACACCATCATGTTCTCCGTATAAGTCACCTTTTGTTGTTTTTTTGTCCAGAAAAAATAGTTGAGAAATAGTTTAGAGAATTTTAAACATTTTTACAGGGCTATATTTCCCCCATGTTCTTCTACTTTTAAAGCTAGACTCCCTTTATGCAATTAGACCAACTGCATAGGACTTTGAAGGAGAGAAACATACTATTACATTTTTAAAACATCTAATGTCCCTATTCTAAAATCCAGTAGCTCACAATCCTACAAGGTTAGAGGCAAATTTGGTTTTGCCATTTGGAAGGATCAAGAGAGAGTTTCTTGGCTTCCTAATAATGCAAAGCTCACACATCTAGCATAATGGGTCTTGAGAAACAAGGCCTTGAACCAATCCTTTGTGTAGGGTTGGATAGTACCTATCTTTCTCCTCACATCAGTGTAATTTTGAAGGAGGAAGTCTACATTTGTAAGGAGAGGAGGAAACATTACCTGGCAATATGATTTATTAGAATGAAAACAAACAAACAAAACCTATGTAGCTTTTTGGAGCTCCTGAGAGTTCTGGACTAGTAGAATTAGTCTCTGTGAAGACTGATTAGAGGACCAAATGCAGAGGAGGTGATAAAAGGTGGATGGTAAATGCAGTTTAACACTTGGCTTTGGAATTTATTGCATGGATATCACCACTGCATAAGCAGTATTTATATAACATTACATGTTGTTGTTATTAGTCATAGAATATTTGTATGACAGTAGTGCCTAAAAGTTGGGCCCCATTGTGGTAGGCACTATACAAATGGATAAGTGACTGTCCCTGCTGATAGTCAAACAATCTTTAGGCCACATGCAGTCTCTCATTTGGGTTCCTTTGTGCCAGCAGAGAAGCACAAAGGGGTCTTAAAACCCCTTATTTTTGCAGCCTTTTCCAGCATCCTATCATAGGAGATGCTTAGGAGGCATACAGGAGTTAAGGTCAAAGAACTCTGTACATTGACAATCTTCATCAGCATAATGGCCCCCTGGCAGTTTTATGGAAAATACTAGCAGCAATTAAAGTCATCCAAGCAAAATCACACAGACTGAAGTACTTATAGAATTATAACTATGCATTAATTAAAACCAACAGGGGAAAAATAAAATAAAATAAATCCTGCTCACTATTTTCTTACATGATATTTGGTTGAATATTAACCCAATTAGCAAGAGTCATTTTCATTTTTACATATTCACACACATGTTGTGTTGGCAATTTCTATGTTTACTACAATATATATAATTATTACTGAAAATGAGAAAGACAAAAATTAGATGAAATCCTTTGTAGGCACTTTGTTGTGTAACATGACTGTTTCTCCAAGCCTGAATAACATAGTGAATGTATATTATAAATATACATTTGTTGTGATAATGGGCCTACAAGTTTAGCCTATTGTTATTTCAACTGTACAAAATGAATGAAAGTTCATAAAATGTCAATAACCAATAAAAACAAATGTTGAGACAGAAAGACTGAATTAGTCCAAACATTAGGACCTATTGATATAATTCAAGGACTGTGTTAAGATCATATCTGGTACACAAGAATAGTGTGAGAAAATCAATGAAGCAAAACTGGTATGTCCAAAATTGGCCCGCTTAGTGGACAAAATTATTAGTGGATGGGCTATTCCACCCAACACTCCATTTTGGGACCCATAAAATAGGATTTGGGGGAAGGCAGGTTATCACAATGATGGCTGACTGAAAGATGAGACAAGGCGATGGTGAAGTTCATAGGGAGTGAACTTCACCATCTTGGCTACCACCGTAACCATCTCCTGGGACACCAGACCTTCTTCATCCTCATCTGGAGAGTTGTCCTAACCAGACTGGGCCAGAGAGAGGGACTCAGATGACTTTGCCACCTCCACCAACTCAGTTTAAATTACAGACACCACTTAGGATGTGAAACTTCATCATTCTCTGCCTCCCTATGTGTCCTTTTCCTTCCCTGACTTATTTCTTCTCTTTTCTATCTTCCCCTCTTTGCCTTCTGTCCAATAAAAGAGTCTGGCTTAGCTGCAACACAGCTATACGTCTGTGACCAGAAAGGCAACTAAATACAATCCCCTAAACAGCCTAACATTGGTACAAGTTTGCCAGGTCTCATGGGTGATAAAACCATGTGCTGTGCCTGTGTTTTCTGGAATGTGAGAGTTGACAGATTTTTTCACCAAATAGTTACCAAACTAGCAAGAGATTATGCCATTTTAGATTAGTACTAGTAAGTAGCAAGGACCCCATAGAAAAACAACCTTGGCTTGAGTGATCACAAGCTAATTCAGTTTAAACTAAAGGGAAGAATGAACAAAAAATAGGTCTGTTGCTAGGGTCCTTGATTTCAAAAGGACAAACTTTAAAAAAAATTAAATGAATTAGTTAGGGAAGTGGACTGGTCTGAAGAACTCAAGGATCTGAATATGGAGGAGCCTTGGAATTACATTAAGTCAAAGTTGCAGAAGTTATCTGAAGCCTACATCCCAAGCAAGGGGAAAAAACCATAGGGAAGGTGTGATGGGGTGTCCCATGCTGGATGTCCCAGGGATCAGCTGTGCTAGCCAATGCGCCCTCTTCCGGTGGCATCTTGCTGCTGTCACTTCAGCTCCAGAGACCCATGTCACTCCCAGGACTGCAGCATCCTCTTCATGACACAGCTCTCCGGCTGTGCCGCACTCTGTGCTTCCCCCTTCTGGGGGAATGTCACAGTCCCTTCCTCAGTGGCTAGTGGGGGTAGAGGGAGTACCTGGCCATGTGGGTCCCGGCCCAGGGACCCTGTAGATGGCTGCCGCTTGCAGCGCCCCCTCCAACTCCTCAGTTTC
Organism: Mauremys reevesii; assembly: GCF_016161935.1. NCBI lineage: Eukaryota > Metazoa > Chordata > Testudines > Geoemydidae > Mauremys > Mauremys reevesii. Next base: position 77,887,484 of record NC_052626.1, read on the forward strand.
CCTGGGCCACTTCCCCAAGGGGCTTAGCACCCTCTTTCCCCTTGTCTCAGGGCCTCAGCCTGCAAATCCCTGCAGCCTGCCGGGTGCTGCCTGCAGCACTGCTCTGTCAAGGGTGCTTGCTACCTTAGCCTGCAAGGCCACCAGTCCTCCTCCCTCCTCAAGCTCCAGGGAGTGACTGAAGCTGCTCTGCAGCCCTTCTTATATGGGCCAGCCCAGCCCTGATTGGCTGCTCCTCGCAGCCACTCTCTGATTGGCCGCCTCCTGCGCAGCCTCCCAAGGGCTCTATTAACCCCTTAGAGCCCAGTTTGAGGAAGGCACCCAATCACAGAAGTTCTGCAGCCCAAAATGCATGAGCAAGCATTTCAAACAGGCGATTAAGAGAAAGTAGAAACCCTGCAAGTGATGGATCTTCAAGGAAAGCTATTTCTTGGAGGTCAGAAAGTGTAGGGAAAAAGTGAGAACTGCCAAAAGCCAAGCAGAGTTGGGCCTTGCAAAGGCTATTTAAAGCAATAGTAAAGGTTTCTATACCCATATAAATAAAAAGAAAAGAAAGAAAGAAGAACTGGGGTCGCTAAACACTGAGGATAGGATGGAGATTAAAGATAATCTAGTCATGGGACTCTAGAGGGGAAGGGATCTGAGATACTACAGATAATTCTTTCCTAGGTGTCTGGCTGATGGGGCTTGCCAACATGTCCATGGCCCAACTGATCACCATATTTGGGTTTGAGAAGGAATTTTCCCCCAGGTAAGATTGGCAGAGACCCCATGTTATTTTTTGCCTTCCTCTGCAATATAGGGCATGGGTCACTTGCAGGTTTAAACTAGAGTAAATAGTGGATTCTTTGTAACTTGAAGTTTTAAAATCATAATAAAATAATAATAAAAAAATAAAATAATAAAATAATAACTTCAGTCTCTCAGTCAGAGGTTATGGGCCAGAAAAACATAAGAACGGCTATACTGGGTCAGACCAATGATTCATTTAGTCCAGTATCCTGTCTTCTGACACTGGCCAATGCCAGCTGCTTCAGAAGGAATGAACAGAATAGGCAATTATTGAGTGATCCATCCCCTATCATCCACTTCCAGCTTCTGACCCTCAGAGGCTAGGGACAGCCAGAGCATGGGGTTGCATCCCTGACCATCCGGGCTAATAGCCAGTGATGGACCTAGCCTCCATGAACTTGTCTAATACTTTTTTGAATCCCACTATAATTTTGGCCTTGGTTGTTTTAAACCTGCTGTCTATTAGTTTCATTTGGTGATCCCTGGTTCTTGTGTTATATGAAGAGTAAATAACACTGCCTTATTTACTTTCTCCACACCAGTCATGATTTTATAGACCTCTATCATATCCCCCTGTAGTCATCTCTTTTCCAAGCTGAAAAATCCCAGTCTTTTTAATGTCTCCTCATATGGAAGCTGTTTCATGCCCTTAATCATTTTTGTTGCCCTTCTCTGTACCTTTTCCAATTCTAATATATCTTTTTTGAGACAGGGCAACCTGAACTGCACACAGTATTTAAGGTGTGGGCGTACCATGGATTTATATAGTGGCATTATGATATTTTCTAGCTTCTTATCTACCCCTTTCTTAAAGATTCCTAACACTGTTAGTTTTTCTGACTACTGCTGCACATTGACCAGAGAATTTTCCACAATGACTTCAAGATCTCTTTCTTGAGTTTTTACAGCTAATTTAGATCCCATCATTTTGACTGTATAGTTGGGTTTATGTTTTCCAATGTGCATTGCTTTACATTTATCAACATTGAATTTCATCTGCTATTTTGTTGTTCAGTCACCCTTTATCTCTTTGTAACGCTTCACAATTTACTTTGGAATTAACTATCCTGAATAAATTTGCATTGTCTACAAATTTTCCCACCTTATTGTTTACCCCTTTTTCCAGATAATTTATGAAATGATGAATAGCACTGACTCCAGTAGGGATCCCTGGGGGACCTCGCTATTTACTTTTCTCCATTCTGAAAACTGACCATTTATTCTTACCCTTTGTTTTCTGTCTTTTAACTAGTTACTGATCCATGGGCGAACCTTTCCACTCAGGCCATGGCTGTTTACTTTGCTTAAGAGCCTTTGGTGAGGAACCTTGTCAAAGGCTTTCTGAAAATCCAAGAATACTATATCCACTGGATCACCCTTGTCCACAGGTTTGTGGACTCCTTCAAAGAATTCTAATAGATTGTTGAGGCCTGCTTTCCCTTTACAAAAGCTGTGTTGACTTCCTGAACAAATCATGTTAATCTATGTGCCTGATAATTCTGTTTTAACTACAGTTTCAACCCATTTGCCTGGTACTGAAGTGAGGCTTACAAGCCTGTAATTGCCAAAATAGCCTTTGGAGCCCTTTATAAAAATTGGTGTCCCATTATTTATCTGTCATGTGGTACAGAAGCTGATTTTACTGATAGGTTACATTACCACAGTTAGTAATTCTGCAATTTCTAATTTGAGTTCCTACCTGGTGCTGGTGATTTATTACTGTTTTATTTCTCCATCTTTTCCAAAACCTCCTCTATTGACACCTCATATTGGGACAGTTCCACAGATTTGTCATCTAAAAGGAATGGGTCGTGTATGGGAATCTCTATTACACCATCTATAGTGAAGACTGATGCAAATAGGGTGACCAGATGTCCTGATTTTATAGGGACAGTCCCAATTTTGGGGTCCTTTTCTTATATAGGCTCCTATTATCCTCCACTCCCTGTCCTGATTTTTCACATTTGCTGTCTGGTGACCCTAGATGCAAATAATTAATTTAGATTCCCTGCAATGGCCTTATTGTCCTTGAGCACTCCCTAGCACCTTATCTATCCAGTGGCCCCACTGGCAGGCTTCCTGCTTCTGATGTATTTAAAAATATTTTGTCTGTCTTTTGCTAGTTTCTCTTCAAATTATTTTTTGGCCTAACTACATATATTTTTACTTTATTATAGCAGTGGGAGGATGAGGTTCTGTGGCCTGCAATGTGCAGGAGGTCAGACTAAATGATCATAATGGTGCCTTCTGGCCTTAAAGTTTATGAATCTCTGAATGGTTGGCATAGATGGGGTACTGAACCCAGACTCTGGTCTAAATGTGGGAGATCTGCAAAATTCTAACCCAATGCAGGTAAGGGAAAGTGTATCCGAAAGACTGCATTCAGAGAGGAGAAAGAGGTGCACTCAGCTCTGTGACCAAAAGAGAGATTTTCAGATTCCTCATGTATGTATGGTGCCTCATCATTTCTTGAGCTAGATTTATTCAAGTGGCAGGGCCTGTTGAAATTCACCATAGGGTACTTAAAGTACTAGATGAAACAATCTGAGAACTGTTAGCAATTATATTTGAGAACTCATGGAGTTCAAGTGAAGTCCCAGAGGACTGGAGAAGGGAAAACGTTGTAACCATCTTTGAAAAGGGGGGACAAATAGTACCTGGGGAATTATAGCTCAATCAACCTAAGTTCAATATCTGGAAGGATTCTAGAACAAATTATTTAACAAACAATTTTTAAGCACCTAGAGGATTATAGGGTGATAAGTAGTAGCAAGCATGGATTTGTAAATAAAAAATCATGCCAGACCAAACTAATTTCCTTCTTTGACAGGGTTAATGGCCTAGTGTATAAGGAGAAGGCAGTGGACGTCATATATATTGATTTCAGGAAAGCTTTTGGTGCAGTCTCATTTGATACACTCATAAGTAAACTAGGGGAACGTGGTCAAGATGAAATGACTATAAAAAGGGTGCACAGTTGGCTGAAAAACCATACTCAAAGCATAGTTATCAATGGTTTGCTGTCAACCTGGAGGGCATATCTAGTGGGATTCCAGGGGTCTGTCCTGGGGTCAAAACTATTCAATATTTTCATTAATGACTTGAATAATAGAGTGGAAAGTATGCATTATAAAATTATGGATGACACCAAACTGGGAGGGGGTTGTAAGCGCTTTGGAGGTCAGGATTAGAATTCAAAACAAACTTGCTAAATTGGAGAATTTGTCTGAAATCAATCAGATGAAAGTCAATAATAAAACTGAAAAATACTGCATTTAGGAAGGAAAAATCAAATACATAACTACAAAATGGGGGATAACTGGCTAGACAGTGGTACTGCTGAGAAGGCCCTATAGGGGTTCTAGCAGATCACAAGTTGAATACGAATTGATGTGATGTAGTAGTGAAAAAGACAAACATCTTTCTGGGATGTATTAATGGGAATGTCATATGAAAGACCTGGGAAGTAATTGTTCCACTCTACTCAGCACTGGTGAGGCCTCAGCTGGAGTATTGTGTCCAGTTTTGGGAGCCCACACTTTAAGAAAAGATGTGGAGAATTTGGAGAGAGTCCCGAGGAGAGCAAAAGTGTTGAAAAGTTTAGAAAGCCTGACCTATGAGGAAATAATAAATAAACAAAACCAAAACCTGGGTTTAAGGTTAAAAAGTCTCAAGAAAAGGAGACTGAGGGGGTACCTGATAACAGTCTTCAAATATGTTAAGGGCCATTAAAAAAAGGACTGTGGTCAACTATTCTCCGTGACCACTGAAGGTAGAACAAGAAGTAATGAGCTTAACCTGCAGCAAAGACGATTTAAGTTAAACATTAGGAAAATATTTCTAACTATAAGGATGTTTAAGGACTAGAATATGTTACCAAGGAGGGCAGGGTATGGAATCTGCATCACTGGAGGTTTTTTAATAACAGGTTAGACGATCAGGGATGATCTAAGTATATTTGATCCTGCCTCAAGATCCTTCCAGACCTACATTTCTGTGATTCTGTGAAGTAATTATCTGAGAAGCAATAGGAACAATTTTCTACAGCTTCACTGTTCAGGACAGAAGTGGATTAATGAAGATAATCCTAAATAAATGGTAGTGAAGTCAAAGAGATGCCAAAATGGCTCCTTACTTTGAAGAACCTTCCCAGTAGATGGAATATTTTTCCACCAAAAACCTAGTCAAATATTTATTCACCCACTGTGTCAGTCCCCTAGAGAAGTTAGTTCCATGCAGGCAATCTCCTTCACTGTCACATTTTTCATTTTTTATTTCTTACTACAATGATATCTATCTTAATATTGTGTGGTTTTTTAATGCAGACAGAATATTTTCTCCTGATAATGTAGTAGGCTAATGGATTTTGCAAGAAAAATGTATATAAAATGTCAACAATAGATAAATACTGCAAATATTCAAAGCGACGGTCTCAGCAGAGACCTGATATACATCTGTTAATATCTAACACTGTATATGAAAGGCCATTACTTTTAGGAAATCAGGTTATATGTGTGTTCAGTTGACAACACCATCCTGGCAGTTTGGTTATTGCTTTGAATAGATTCAATTTTTTTTACCCATTACATTTTCGCCCATTTTTTCTGACTAGTTCAAACCCATCCACTGTTTGATGGTTTAATCTTATTTACTTATTGTTATTACTGTTATAATTGGGTGTGCTCGGTTGATTTTCCAAAGAATCACACATGTTTTGACTCAGCCTCTCATGTTGGAATAGCAATAAGTTTGTGGTGGATTGGGGTTCAGGATCTCTGGTGTAGCTGGGTGAAGGATGCCAGGACTGGAATAGTAGGTAGTGTAATGGAAGAGAAGACAGAAGTGCATTAGCAGATCTGTGTGTGAGTGAAGCATTGGAATTGCTGAAAGTCTGTTTTAAGGCACGACTGAGGAGTATTTGGCAGCGCTCTGTGAAGAAAAACTTGCCTTTGTAATACCTGACTGACACCCTGGCTATGACACCCTCAGATTTATGAGCAGCAAATTCATAAAATAAGTTTTGAAGGAAGACATTTACAACAACTTTCCAAAATACCCTAAATGTATATTTCAATGATGTCTTTAGAAATATTCTATTATGATGCTTTGGAAATTTGTTCAACACCAAGCTGTTGTGAATTTTCTCAAGTACCTCTCCCTGTTGTATCAAGCTAGCTTGCATTAAATCACCTAGTCCTTTTGAAAAATCTTCTTAATTTTCATCATTTAAGTTAAAAATAATACAAATAATACTTCACTGTCTCCATTTTTTTTAGTCTCTTGAAAGCCATAGATCTGCTGTTCCTCTGGAAATTGAGTATTACTTCTTTATGAACAACAAAAGGCTGACAATGTCCAAAGTTAAAGCAGATTAGCCCTGGGATGGAGTTTGCCGTCATATAACCAAGGATGCTGAAAAGGAGTGTGGGGCATGGAGGAGAAAGGAATGAAAGGGGCATGAAAAACATTGCCATTTCTATCGCTGAAGTCTCTTGCTTTCAAACATGATTCAGAGAATAAGCTACAAAAGAAGCTTTTTAATTATAATAACAGCCACTGAACTATGGGAGAATGGTGGAATATGCCAATGAACAGCAGTGTCTAGTGGGTTTAAAGCATTTTGAACAGAAGGAACAAGCACACCTTTAAAAGCTCTAACAACTGCACTGAGAACTGAATAGTTTTCAGCTGATATGTGAATCTGTCTCAGACATTACACACACACGCACACAAAACAGCACCCAGAGATGCAAAATGAAATTTTCCTCCAGATATGCTACTCTTGTGAGCTAAAGGAGTGAGTTTGGCAGGTAAGAATAGAAGGGAGTTTGCAAAGCACAGCCGTATGATTGTGGTGCATTAACATCCAGCATGAAAAGAGGGGGTGCCTAAAGCCATATCAACCCAGGCTCATGCAAGCTATAACAGAGTTGGAGTGAATAAATTCAGGAACACCCAAAGTGATGTCAGAGGTGTTCCTGATTCAGAATATGGGGATTGGAGTAGAGGTGGTCAGCAATTTTCTGTCAGAATGGTTTTCCCACATAAAATGCTCTTTTCACAAAATTGCCAAAGAGTTTGGGTTTTTTTATTGCAAAAATTGAAATGACAGCACCCTGGCTGCCTGTCTGGAAGGCTCTTGTCAGTTTCACAGGGAGAACTGGGCAGGAGGGAGACAAAGAGGCTGAGCTCCAGGGCGGCAAATAGCCAGAGTGCTCAGCCTCCTACAGCCCACCTGCGTGTGCCTATCTTTGGGCTGCCCCTCTGCAGCCCCAATACCTTTTCATAGGTCCTTTTCCAGGCCTGCAGCCTGGGGTTTTTCTAGGCTGGAGCTCCCCAGTTCCCTCTGCCCTTCCCCAGCACTGCTCCACCTCTGGTACCCTGCTCTCCCAGGCAGCCAGGTCTTTCTCTCTCAAGAAGCTAGAGAGAGCCTCTCCTCTTGAGCTCCTGGCTCACAGCCCTTTTATAGGGCAGCTGTGTTTATTTATATCTATTGGCACTGAAATAAGAGAAAAAGTATTTCTCTCTGAAACTTAATATTTTATTTATTTTTATTTATTAATTATTATTATTATTATTATTATTATTATGGTAATAGGTGTCTACTTTTGTGGAAAATTTTAGTTTTTGATCAAAAAATGATTCACTGAAATCTGAAAATTTTCATTTTTTTGGCTGAAAGTCAAACCATCTAATTGGAATTTTTTTGGGCACTCTAGTTTATAATTCACCTTCTGCTGGTATTTCTGAAAGAACTTCCCAACCACTTGTTTTTTAATGGACAAAAACATAAAAGGGACTCAAACCTGGATTGCATTCATCTACAAATCTGAACTAATACTTGCGTAAATAATTTTGGTATTAGTCTAGCTCTATACAATGTACATTACAGACAGGTCTGAGCCTCAAACTTTGGATCCAGATTCAAACTCCCATAAGTTCCAGGGAGTTTGGATCCCATAGAGGTCACATACAAAATCTAGATCCAGATCTTAACTATCTTACATTTTATATGGACAGTATAATCCAAAGTTTATTTCAGGCCCACCGCTAGTACAGCAAACGTACTATTTCAGCTAAACTAACCAAGGTTGGATTTTAAGAAGTACAGAGCACCCAGAAATCAGTGGGAGCTGTGGGTGCACAGCTCCTTTCAAAATCAGTCCCCCAATTTTTTGAGGTTCTCCCATCACTAGTTAGAGACACATACTTGCTTTAATAGTAGACCAGTGGAACTGAATCACACAATCCAAGTCCTATAATCGAGTAACTCTTCTCAGCCCTAAGGATACTGTCTTCTAACTAACAGTTTAGTGAGTACACAGATTGTAATTCTGCCAAGGAAAGTGTGAAGATTTTTTTTTCAATGAACTCTGAGGGACTACAGAGAATTTTGTAATGTGGATAAATAGAACAAGGAAGAAAACAGAGGCATATGCCAATTCTGTTCAATTTTGATCATCTGGGCAAAGTAAAGAGTCAGCTCTGAGCAAAACATGGTACTCAAAAGTTCCAGGTTAACAGAGGCAAACAGAGGTCAAAGCTCAAGGATATTACTTTGAAGAGGAAGATTTCAACCCTACACAAAGTATTTCTGACAGGGCATCGTGGGCTGACATATGGAAGGTTAGGCAGAAAGACTGAGTTGTCAGAGGAAGTTTGCATGGCAGAGGAAGTTTGCAAGACAGTCTCCAAAGAATATATAATATTTATGTTTCAGGACAGCTAATGATTTAATGAATTTTGGAGGAACAGATTGTCACTGGTGATCACTGATGCAAAAGAATCATAGTCCTCCAGAATGCCCATCAGGCATGAATTGTCATTGTTTTCTTCTTAAACTTATATATAAAAAGTAGACATTATAACAAATCCCTGTACAGCAATTTGGCATAACGAGAAGTGACTTCTAAATGGTATCCCTCTCTCAGCGATTTGGAAGGGTGATATTTTGACTATGAGCATAGAAAGTGCTAGATGAGGGTTTGAGAAACAGCCACTCCCTGAGGATGGCTGTAGGGAGAACAACATGTCTGAACCACCAATGTCACAAATTAGAAGCATCATTTCTGTGCCTTTGCATAAAAAGACAGTACAGGAAGAACTGAGGTCTCTCACTTTGGATATTAGTTATATAAAAAGCAACAGAGGGCTTTCACTTCTATGTCCAAGAAAAATTCAAAATGTACCTTATGGGCAAGTTATCAGAGTACACACAGGATACTGGCTCATCCTTGAGGAAATTAACAACCAGAAAAACTGGATTCAAAGCCTCCTCTCTCCCCATCACTGCATATATCCTACTGTCTTCCTTAATATTCTGCCAACTGTTTGGCAGGGATCTCAGGCAGTGTGGCAATCTGTGCTGTGCTAGCAGCTGCCTTAAATCTCACACACACCAGAAATTCCCCATGTCAGAAATGCCCTGGAATTAATTTTCATCTGTCTGACCCCTCGGGAGCACCACATTGTCTGATTTTTGGAAATCATAGCAGACAACCAGTAGGGGAGTGTTCAGTTTCTAGTATTTGTAAGTTTGATTCTGTTTTGCACAGGCTTTTTTAATCACACAGGGCCATTTATGGGCCCCCAAAATACAATAGGATCTGGGCTCTTAAGGGGATTTGTCTTTCTGAATGGTGGAAATACTGTAAGATCACCACATTTTCTGTTGTTTTGGCTCTGTAAATGGCTCTCAAGAACAAAGTGTCCATGAAAAACAAATACAGTCAGAGATATGTGGATGTATTTGGGTTCCTGCAGAACTGGAGTGCACACAGTGAGGTCTGCTGATATCCTCCAGTGAAGTTGCAAGGTATCTGCCATCACAAAGCCAGAATATTCCTTGGATTGTGTAAGCAATTCAGACGGTAGGTGATCATTTCAAAACTGATCTGAACTGACAACATGGTTCTGTTTGATCTGAGGATAGTATGTTCATATTTAAAGTCAGGTTCACCTTTGTCAGAACTTTTTGCACATGACTACCACACAAAGACATTTTAGCTATAAAACCATTTTCCCCCACCCCTCCCAAAATGCCTTCTATCCATCCAGGCTCAGAAAACAGCTAACTCCCTAAACTACTTCAAGCCCTTTTCCAATGATTCTCTCTCTCTGACTCATGCAATACCTGCTGGCACACTATGTACTTATTGCAATGAGGCAAGGTTTCTTCTCGTTCATTTCAATGGACTTTGTGCTCAGCTTGCCTGAATAATTCTCCAGCATTCTTCCAAATAAACAGCTGCTCAAGGTTTGCTCATCCTTACTTATAGAGTGATAGAGACAGTCCTGATTTGTCTTGTAGTTATGTCCCATCTTATGCAGCGTTTGTTTGTTTTCTGACCTTTTCCTTTGACTATAGTATTCCCTGCAGCTGCATCTTACATAAATATTAATAAATAATAATAATAATAATAATAAATAATAATGCTGCACCTACACTCATCATTCTCCAACAATACTTTCTAGATTGTGTTGTTAGGAAGGACTGTTCTTTGCATAAAAATCTTCCTACCCCATTCCTCTCTCTAAATCTTTTTGCCCCTCCAGCTGTTCTAGGAAGCTCTTGTGGCATTCCAAGTCCCTGTCTTTAGCTGTTAGCTGAGGGGAGAGCGCCAAAAAGTTCAGCTAGGAGCCAAACTTCCTCACAATTCCAACCCAAGATTTTGGTTCAAGTCTCATCTGTTATTCACACACACACACACACACACACACACACACCCCCTAATCCAATTTTATACCATCCCCTTGTAGCGATAGAAACTTTGCAAAGTTGATCATTAGAAGGGGCTAAGAGAAACAATGTATTAAAAATAACCATCTCTGTGGCAAAAATCTGAAGTGAATAGGCATAACTAATCAAGGTTAGATGCCCAAATAAGCTTCAATTATAGAAGGTGATTTTAGGCATCCCAATATTATGCTGTCACCCAGCTAAGGTAGATGTATCCTGCTCAAGCTCCCAATATCAGTTTTGGGACCAATCTTATTTAATCTTTTTATTACTGACCTTGGCACAAAAAGTGGGAATGTGCTAATAAAGTTTACGGATGACACAAAGCTGGGACCAGTGGTGTTTCGTCTTTTAGCCTTGGCACTCCAGTTATACTTTCTCTTGCGCTTAGCAGGGTACCCACATTTCCCACAGGTGGACTTCTGGAGATGGTATGCCTTGGATCCGCAGCGCCGGCACAAAGTGTGGGTCTTATTGCGGCGCTTACCGAATGACGATGTTCTGCTAACACAGAGAAGGACCAGGATATCATACAAGAAGATCTGAATGACCTTGTAAATTGGAGTAATAGTAATAGGATGAAATTCAATAGTAAAAAGTGCAAGGTCATGCATTTAGGGATTAATAACAAGAATTTTGGTTATAAATTGGGGACACATCAATTGGAAGTAACAGAGGAGGAGAAGGACCTCGGAGTATTGGTTGATCACAGGATGACTATGAGCCGCCAATGTGATATGGCCGTTAAAAAAAGCTAATGCGGTCTTGGGATGCATCAGGTGAGGTGTTCCCAGTAAAGATAAGGAGGTGTTAGTACCATTATACAAGGAACTGGTGAGACCTCATCTGGAATATTGTGTGCAGTTCTGATCTCCCATATTTAAGAAGGATGAATTCAAACTGGAATAGGTACAAAGAAGGGCTACTAAGATGATCTGAGGAATGGAAAACTTGTCTTATGAAAGGAGACTGAAAGAGCTTGGCTTGTTTAGCCTAACCAAAAGAAGGTTGAGGGGAGAGATGATTGCTCTTTATAAATATATCAGAGGGATAAATATCAGGGAGGGAGAGGAATTATTTAAGCGTAGTACCAATGTGGACACAAGAACAAATGGATATAAACTGGACATTAGGAAGTTTAGACTTGAAATTAGATGAAGGTTCCTAACCATTAGAAGAGTGAAGTTCTGGAACAGCCTTCCAAGGGGAGTAGTGGGGGCAAAAGACATATCTGGCTTCAAGACTAAGCTGATAAGATTATGGAGGGGATGGTATGATGGGATATTCTAATTTTGGCAATTAATTCATCTTTGATTATTAGCAGGTAAATATGCCCAGTGGCCTGTGATGGGATGTTAGATGGGGTGGGATCTGAGTCACTACAGAGAATTCTTTCCTGGGTGCTGGCTGGTGAGTCTTGCCCACATGCTCAGGGTTTAACTGATCACCATATTTGGGGTTGGGAAGGAATTTTCCTCCAGGGCAAATTGGCAGAGGCAGGGCCGGCTTTAGGCCAATTCCCCCGAATTGGGCCCTGCACCTAAGAGGGCCCCACACCCAGCCAGAGCGCGGCAAGTCCCGTGACCCTGCTCCCCCAGCCAGAGCGCCGGCCCAAGCGCGTCAAGTCCCGTGGCCCTGCTCCCCCAGCCGGAGCGCTGGACAGACAGCTCTAAGCATGAGGCCCACTCCCTGAACTGGAACACGGCAAGCCCCACGGCCCCGCTTCCCCGGCCAGAGAGCTGAAAGCCCCGCGGCCCCCTTCCCCTGGCCAGAGCGCGGCAATCCTAAGTGCCGCCGAAGACTCGGAGCGCCGCCCGGTGAGTACAACCTCCACACTTTCTTTCTTAGGTGCCTATTTCTCCCCATTTATTTGTATAGGGAGCTCAGGCACCTAATTTAGACTTTGTGGATCTCCGAGTTCCTCTGATATTTTAGGTGCCTAAGCCCCTTTGTGGATCCAGACCAGAAGGTCTCTGAATAATCATGCACATGCATACACAGCAACAATGCTTGAGACTTGCAATTGTTGGTGATGTGGCAAAAGTCAGCTTCAGGGCATCAAGCCAGCTAGGCCTAAGAAAGTGTTAGAAGTACTGTACTTACACTATGACATACTGAAACAAATAGTCTTAAGCTGAATGTCATTTCTAGATTTCCAATAGGTGTGAACAAATATATACAGGGCAGGGAGATAGGTAGGCCAGCCATCTTTATTCCAGAAATCAATGATCTTTAGAAGCCAAAAACAAACAAACAAAGCACCTCCAAACAAACAACCCTCCCATCATCAATTATTCCTCTATAAGCAGCAATTCACTAAAATCAGCAATTTGATAAGTGTTGTGTTACTTCCAAAAATTCTTCCAGCCCCAACCATATGGTTTGTCACATTGAGGGCAACCACCAGTATGTCCCCCCTCCTGCCATGGTTCCCTGAGGGCACCCACTCTGGCTCCAAACTCCTCAGCCTTCACCTTTCCTGGGTAGAAACCCATATCTTTCCCTCTCCTGACGGGTATTTCTCTGGTTGCACAGTTCCCTGCCTACACTGTGATAGTGATAGACTTCCTAAAAGTCTATGAACAGCTGTAAGTGCCAGTAGCTACAAGTTACCATACAACCTTTTCTAGGCAAGCGCATTTATTCTTAAGGTGAAAGCATTACAGAAAAAAATATTAAAAGCAATAAAAGAAACTAGACACCTGCTAAAAAGCTAACCGGAGGTCACCCCCCCGCCACACACACACTCATTTGCAACAGGGGCTCTTGTATGACTGAGTCCTTCAACCCCCACAAAAGGGGTTTCACTGTGGTTACAAGTTCATAACTGACTCAGATTCAGAACTAGAATACCCATGAATAGTTCAGTCTTTCCTTTGTAAGCCTGGATCTTTGATCTTGACCTCATGCAGCAGGTGATCATCAGAAAAGGATCCACTCCGTGGGCCATAGCTTCAAAAGCCTGGGTTTTTGCATAACTGGGGTGGGGCATTAACCTCCCCCTAGAGATTCACAGCAAATCAACTTCACATGATTTGTCCCAAGAAAAGATTCTTGTCTGCCACGCTGTTCAATATAGTCCTTTGATCATCCAGGCCCAATATAATACATAACCTTTGCATTTAATAGCATGGATTCTGAAGATATTTAAAGTTAATTCAATTCATGATCATCAACAGCATTTTTCTCCTCTTTTTGGGGTGGAATAGTCATAGTGAAAAAGCTACTATAGGGCATCAGGGGTTAACTAATGGAATCCATGCTCCATGCTCCTCAATTACTCTCCCACAAGCCTGTGCAAGCTCAGTGGCCCTAATTGATTTATTGATTTATTCATAATGAGAAAACAGTGTGCATAAAGCAGATGCTAAACATAACGAGCCATAACTTTAAACCCAAATGGGATTGGTAGCATGGCTAACAGAGAATTATTGGTGTAATTTAATAATTTTTTAAAGGTGCCATCGTGTTAGGAATGGTTCTTTCATTAATAAACTCTACCATGCATGAAGATAACAGGGCCAATTTCTTCCCCTAAAGTCTTCTGCGAGGGCAGAAGGAGCAGGAGTTTTTTCTGTAAAAGAGCCTATGTGATGAAACCCGTACAGGTCTTATGGTGTATTTAAAGGAAGCTGCTAAGCCTGTGGATAATATACAGTATGGAGCAATAGAAATACACTGTAGCAGGATTAACCTTATTGAATATTTTCAATTTCAGGGTCTCGCTCTGGAATTGGAGCTGGTAGGACTCAGGAGCACATGAAATGGATTTCTTCAATAGTTACAGTGGCCTATTTTGCCCCATTATGATCAAATTTATTTTAGGCAGCAGGTACTTTCATTATGACACAAACTCCTCACACTCAGGGGAGTTACATTCATCTTCTTCTGTCCGCGTATCAATCTCAGCACAGCAAGAGATGCTTTTCTTTAGAAATGGGGCTGATCTGGATCTGAACTGCCCCAAAGTTCAGGTGTACTCAGATCCCAGGTTTGGTTGGGTCCTGAAATAGGGCCATATGCCAAGTTTAGATACGGATCTAAGACTAAAATTCAAATTTTCCCCAAGTTTCAGAGTGTTAGGATGCAGCATTTTGGTTTGGGCTTATTTCTAACTTTGTTACCTTTTTATTTAAAAAGGATCCCCCCCACCCTTTCAATCATAGTGTAGGCAGTACTCAAAGGGAGAATCAAAAGCAGGTAAACTCTTGTAATGCTCAGCTGGGGAGTACCACACAGAGGGAGATGGGAAACCAGGGGACTGCTTGTAATTCTGCCGTGTTCATCTGAGCTGGGGTTCAGAGCCCAGGGGAAGGCTGTAGAGCTGAGGAGTTTCTATAATGTTACAGCATGGGTCAGAGAGTGCAGGAGTGAGCACTGCACAACAGTTCCAGCCTAAGTCTTTAATAAGCCTCTTGCTTTTATTCTTCCTCTTTCAATGTGTACATTGGATTTTTTTCTTAGTCTTGAAAAGTGAGACCATTTTTTTTCCCTTTATGGAATTCTAGTAAATTACTGGCACTCAGAGCTGCCTGCTTCTTCCTTCTCACTTCCAGCACTGGCTGCTATAGAAATATATTTGTGCCTTTGAAGCTCAAAGATCTTCTAATTATAAACAGATATTTCAGAGGTCTAGGGGCTGCTATATGTGTGGAGTGTCTTGATACCTATATAGAGGGAAGTATAATAAGAGAACAGGTTATAGTGTCTTTCTAAGCAAGGCACATTTTTTCTGAATGTTCAGAATAAATAGTGAGACATTAATGCTTGCTGTCGTTTTCAAGGCAAGATTTGAAATACCTGCATGATGGCAGCTTAGTAAGCTCTTGTCTATGACACACAGCTTTTGCACTGATTTAACGATATTGGTGTGTATATTGATATAGTTCAGTGTGTTCAAAAACTATGTGTAGACCTGCCTGATGAGACACTATCACTATAAAAACAAACAAAAAAGAGAAAGTCAGAGAGTGAAATACAGTATGAAATTAAAGGGCTACAATTCTCTCCTCGTGTAAATTAACAGAGCTCCACTGACTTCAGTGAAGCTGAACCAGTTTACACCAGCAATGAATTTGGCTCATGCAGAGCAATGGTTTCTGAAAGATCAGAATAAACAAGTTTTCGGATTTCCATCTGTCCATTTTGCTCAGCCCAGATATTTTCAAATCGTAGAGGTAAGAGGCATGTCTGGCCATAGCTGTGAAATGAACTGTGAAATGTATTTTCAAGATAACATTTTCAAATTGGCACTGAGCCTCCAGCTGGTTGTGGCAGCCATCTTGCTTAAGAGGTGACATTAGTAGACACTGCTGCATCCTTTATTAATACCTGTTAAACAATCATTATAAGAATATTAATGCTAAATAAAAGTGATTTTTTAAAGCTTTACATTAAAAACAAAGATGTCATTCTGTAATAGCAAGGGGATGGTGCCATACACTAGCCTTTAAACATCCTCAAAACCACCTTTTCCTGCAACCCCCTGCCACTATGTCAATAAATCTATGTTATATTTTATTCATGGCGATAAATGCTTCATACTTTAACTGCCAAATGGTGGTCGGAGCAAAACGAAGATTAGTCTCACAATTATTAACTGTTTATTTAAAAGCAATGTGTTTTGTGCTGTATACGGTATGAAGACAGTTTCTGCCCTCAGAAGTTTACAGTCTAAGTCCCCAGTCCTGAAACTTTTTGGTATGGCCACAGCAAACTTCCTGCCTAGAACAGCTCGCAGGATCTGTGTTATCGGTAATAGCAATGGTCATGTGATACTTGTATGCTTAAGTTTTTGTAAGATTGGGCACGTAAAGAAGAACATAGAGGAGATAGGCCATGGTGGGAAATTCAGAGGATTGGAATAATTTGAGAGAGGAGTTGTTTTCCTTTAACAAATATGGGGCCAAATTCTGAAGTCCTTACTTAGGCTAAACTGCTATTGATTTATGTGAGTCTTCTGAGAAAGTCTTTGGGATTTTTTTAAAAATATACATTTACTCTATAAATTCACATGCACTGAGTTGAACTGAACATCAGAACTGAGGTCACACGGGAATTTTCCTGCATAAAATATTGACAAAGACCTTATCACTTTGTTTATTTGTTTTGCCTTTTCCTTCCTGACTTACTAACATTCATTCATTATCAGTTGGGTATATCTTGCATACTTGCTTTCCTGTCATTGCAGAGCTCCTGGGGCATTGGTGAACCTCAGTCTGTTCCATTGTCCATTTTTGTGTTTCAAAGTTCAGTCACTTACTTTGTATGGAATTTATATGTATATATATTACGTAATGATTAGATTGTCCCTTTGTCTTACTTGACTGAGGATGTCTGTAGCAGAAGCAGGAATGCACCTACATTTTCTGAGTTCAAGTCCAGAGCCTTACATATCACAGCATTCATTTATTGCAACGGTGCCATCTAATCACAGCAAACAGACCTGTGTTAGTTAGGGCACTTAGCATTTGGAGTTTCTATAATTGCTTTCTGAATTCTGATACTGCAGGATATTTTGATCTGTTTGATTTATTTTATTAAAGAAGGATGGCACTGAAAGATCTCAGGGACTTGTATGAGAAGAAATGTAATCATTGGCACAGGAGCACATCATATTTGCATGGCATAATGAGATAAACAACTTGATTTTAGGGTTGTTATTTGCTGTCTGCAACAACCCTTAGACTTTACACCCTCTTGGATGACTGACATAGTTGGGATCCTGAGTTTTGTTTAAGGAAATGTATTTCCTCACATCCATGATGTTGGGGGAGAATGCGAGGGGGAAAGGGTCCCACCACCTTTATGCTCAGAACAGGCAGTAAGAGACTGAAGTTTCAGGTTGATATTTTTAGATCAGCCACTCCTTCAGCACTGCATTAATTTAAGCAGTAATCCTAGCTGTATAGGGAAAGCCATAAATCCTTTCTCATTTACACCATCCCACTTTATCATGGCACTGACTATTGATAGGCCTGGGATATGACATTCAGAGGATAAAATATACCCCTCCTTACAAACACTACGTAAGAAAGTGACTGACACATATCTACTGTTTTTTCTGCTGACCCAGGTAATTGTTCTGTAAAGCACAGAATGCTGTTGGAGAAATAAGGTGATACTTTTCTGAAAGAACTTCTTAAATCCTGGGAATGCTTTAAAAATAGCATCAAATCTTAAAAATGTCTTTCTAAAAAAATATGCCTTATTTCAACTACAGGTTGCTGGGCTAAATGCAGGAATCATTGAGTGAAATTCTACAACCTCTTATTCTGGAGGTCAGATTAGATTACCATAATGGACCCCTCTGGATTTAACATCTATGAAAATATAATGTACAGTGATTTGTTTTCCTCCCTGAACAAGTCAGTCAGTTTAGTATTTTAGTTAAAAAGTAGCCCATCAAAAGTTCAGAGGTTCAGTTTAGCTTGGAGAATAATAATATATATAGCATCTCATGAGTTTTTCATCTCAAAAGTGCTTTTCAGAAAGGATAGGCAAACCTGCGTTGCCTAGTTTTGTACTCATTTAAATACCATGAGCTCAAAAGTTCAACCCCAACTTGAACACCATTACATTTGCATTCCTGGTTTTTTATGCTATTATGTTCCTGACTATTTTAAACTTGTGAAAAAAAGATAATTGGTTACAAATAAATGTAAAAGAACTGCAGCAAAAGATTATTCTTTGCCCTCACCTGTATATCCCCATTGACAACCTTGCACAAATAGCCAAGTGAATAACATCAGAAAATGTCTGTCACTTTCCAATGAAGCATTGGGTGTTGGTCAGAAATAGAAAGCATTGGGGTTGATGATCAATGTATCTGATATAGAGTGCCAATCCTCTCTATTATGAATGCCTTGGGTCAGCTAGGAATGGAAGTATTATGCAGACAGTGATGGTTCAGCACACTTAGACTGCTCACCCCTGTCTACTTGACTTGTAGTGCAATGGTGTCTTCAACTGCTGCCCTGATTGTCAGCCTAATGGATTTAGCCAAACATTAGAATAGAAGACTGCTAATTTATAAATCTCAGAAATGCCAGATGAGGGCAAGACTTTCTATTTGTGGCTCAGTATTTCTGAAGTCCACACATCCCTGGGAGGATTTAAATTTGTGGAGGCCATGTGTTAGAAAAATGGGACACATAAAGATGATTTAGAGGACTGAAATAAATACAAAATGAATAAAACAAATGAGACTTCTAATAAATTTACGTTCCTGAAATAATGACCTGGATAAAAGAAGAGAAAAAGCCTAATTTTTTGTTTGACAGTAGCAGCTCTTCAACAAAATCCCTTTTTATGTCATCATTAATCTTATCAAAACCTTTGTGGTATCTCAGACTTGACTGGAATCTGAGAGCTATAGTCTTGCTAATGGAAATGAATTAATGTGTGGCCTTTGCAACCCAGAAACCTGTACTGGTTTAAGCAAACTTATTTAATTAAACCAGGGCAAATACCTGTGTGGACACTTTTATTTCAATTTGGCTAAAACCTGTTCCTAAACAACTTAAGCTAAACCTGAATTAAAATGGTTTAAACCAAAATAAGAGTGTTCACATGGGCCTTTTGGACCACTTTAACTAGGTCATCTTAAAATCCTATGTCATGTTAAAGCTTTGCAACTCCACATGTCAACAAACCCTAAGGCCTGGTGTATGCATGTTTTTTGTACCATAGTAGCTATTTCAGTTAGAGGGTGACTTTTTTTTAAAACAAAATAGCTATATTGGTACAATACCTAGTGAACATGGAAGGCGACTTATAGTGGTACTTATTCTGCTCCCTCTATGGGAATAGATACACCAGTATAAAGCACCTTTATATCAATATATTTGCATCCATACAAGGGAGGTTGTACCATTTTAACTATTTTGGTAAAAAAAAATTACACCTTTAACCAACATGATACAAAAAACTTTGTCCTGTGCCAACATAGTTAAAGCGGTACAACTAGTGTGTGTCAATGAGACCTTAGAGAGCCAGAGACCTTAAGAGATTGTTCCAGATGCTGAAAGAGTACCCAAATTTTCACAGGAGGTGAGAACCCACAACCCACTAAAGTTGATAGCAGATATAGGAATTCAGATACTTCTTCTACTTAGTCCATAAAACCCTAAATATATATGTACAGCATTCAGCTTCCCCCTAAATGTCCCAGTTTCCCAGATTAAATAGAAAATGACAAGTTACAATCACAATAGGCATGGATATTGGGTAAATCCACTTTCAGCTGAATGTACACCTGACCTGAAAGAGATACTCTTAACTCTGGTTCATTCATTTTAACTCCTGAGATATTTAAGCAATGTTCATCCCTTTTGAATGCATTCCATTTGTCTAAATCAACCTTGTGACAAGTGTGTGTAAGTTTGCACTTGCGAACATCAGGCCTCTTGGAGCTGAGCTGAAATGATCAGACTCCAGTCAGCACTTCTTTTTTTATAACCAGCTTGTCTTAATCATTCTAGTCTCCCTGGTCCAATTTCAATTAAGGTCTAAAGGTCAAAAGCTTTACTAGCCCAATGAGCCATCCAGTCCCTAGATAATACCTAGTGAAACTCTATACTTCTCAATTAGATGATTGCATTGTACATCTTTTGGATTGAGTGGATTTATTGCTGTAATCTGACTCATAGCAGAGTCTATTAAAATTAAGACATGTTAAAGGAACAATTATGTTAGAAATATGAGGTTTCTTCATCAAGGCAAATGGGTATTAATTCGGAGAAGCTCACTTAATATTCAGTGAATGAACAAATAAAATAAAAACATCCAACAACTTCATGGGTTCATACGCATCATTTTGGGGAGAGGATTTTGTTTTTTATGGAGATTTTTGCCTCTTGGAACAAATAGAAATCTTGTGAAATGGGTACGTCTTAACGGAAGTCAGTGCAGTTGCACCTACGTACATCAGCTCTGAACTTTTCCTTACATTCACTTTTGAGTGAAACTTTTAGAATGGGGTGGGCAAACTTTTTGGCCTGAGGGCCACATCGGGGTTGTGCAACTGTGCCTCCCCAAATAGCCTGGCCCTCCGCCCCCTCCCACTTCCCACCCCCTGACTGCCCCGCTCAGAGCTCCCAACCCATCCAACCCCACCCTGCTCCTTGTCCCCTGACTGCCTCGACCCCCATCCACACCTCCACTCCCTGGCAGGCCCCCCGAGACTCCCACCTCCTATCCAACCGCCCTCTGCTTCTCATCCCCTGACCACCCCCTCCCTGGACTCCCACCCCTAACTGCCCCCTGGTATCCCACCCCCTTATCCAACCTCCCCGCTCCCTGTCCCCTGACTACCCTCCCAACCCCTAGCCATATCCCCGCACCCTGACAGGCCCCCCGGCACTCCCACTCTCAACCCTCCCTGTTCCCTATCCCTTGACCGCCCCCCAGAACCTCCACCCCATCCAACTGCCCCCTCCTCCTGACTGCTCCCCAGGACCCCTCACTCCCTTACCCAACCCCCCTGCTCCCTGCCCCTTTGCCAGCAGCAGGAGCTTGCAGCCGTGACACCCGGCTAGAGCCAGCTGTGCTCCCCATGCTGTCCAGCAGGAGTGGCAGGCCAGAGTGCGGCCCGTGCAGCGTCAGGGGAGGGGGGACAGCGAAGGAGGGGCTGGGGACTAGGCTCCCCGGCCAGGAACTCAGGGGCCGGGCAGGATGGTCCCGTGGGCCAGATGTGGCCCGCAGGCCATAGTTTGCCCATGTCTGTTTTAGAAGAATTCAAAACCAGAGTAAAACTTATCTGAAATTGCCAAGTTTTGCTGGTTTTCACCCAAAACCATCACTTAACCCAGAATTGGCTGAAATATGACCTATGGTTGCTCGAGATTCAGACCCAGCTTGGTTCAAACTTGCTCAGGTTTGCTGAAAGAAACTTCTGTGAACATTTTGACAAACCGGGCCTGAGTGTCAGGTCCCACTGCAGAAGAACTATACAGTTCTTCTGAGTTTTGAAATGAATCACAATATTTCTGCCTTACTTAGGGAGGTGAGGAACAAGGAAGCTGGTGTTTGTGGGGGTATGTGAGATTTGACCATTTTATGTTTCTGAAGTTGCCTGAAGAACTGATTGCTAACTGTTTAGGGTTAAATTTAGGAAGCATAGGGACAAATTCACTTCACTGAGTAGCACCAGTTATTTCAGGTCTGAATTTGACTTAACTACTTTGAGTTGTTGAGCAAGAAATTGATCCTGATATTTGTCTTTACCCATTATATCTTTGTATGACATGGCTCTTATATAATTGCACTGAAGTGGCACCACTTTCCAGGGGTCTGTCTTAGATTATGGAGGAGAAGCATTCGGTTTTAGCTGTAGCTGTTGTTGGTGAAGATCTGGAGTGAAGGTAAGACTTTTTCAGCCAAGAGATACCATCAAATACCAGGAGACAAATGTGCCAGTATGGGAATACTAACCTATATCTGATTGCTCTTTAGAAAATGTCAGTCTAGTAATCATATGAGGGAGAAAGAGGAAAGAGACACTAGGGTATGTCTACACTACCTGCCGGATCAGCGCGTAGTGATCGATCTATTGGGGATTGATTTATCAGGTCTAATGTAGATGCGATAAAATCGATCCCCGAGTGCTCTGCCGTCGACTCCGGAACTCCACCGCAGTGAGAGGCAGAAGCGGAGTTGATGGGGGAGTGGCAGCGGTCGACTCGCTGCTGTCCTCATGGCCAGGTAAATCGACCTAAAATACGCTGACTTCAGCTACGCTATTTGCATAGCTAAAGTTGCGTATCTTAGGTCGACTTCCCCCCGCCCCCCCACAGTGTAGACCTAGCCAAGAGAGCAGCTATCTTGTCAATGAAGAAGGTATTGCCCTGGAACTGATATTTGAGAGCAGAATTTTATCAAAAGTTCTTTGTTCCCCCTCTTTATGATACTTTAATGGGCTGTCAAAAATACTGAAACCACAGGCATATTAGGATCTTCCTTTTATGAAGTCCTTTTGTGGTTTTGTTTTGCAAGAAAAAAGGGTATTTGGAAGATATCAGGTATAGGAGGAGACCTATTCCCTTTTGAACATGGATTGCAAAAATTTGGCTTCCATTTTAGCCAAAAGATCGAAGGAAATAGCAAGGAAATTATTACATCCTAGTCTGTCTAATGCAGTCAAACATTGCATAGTTGCAGACACTTTGTGCACTTTTCAGGGTGTGTTTGAAATTGGGTGACATGGAAAATGGGAGGGTTATGTTTTGGCCTTGGATCAGGCAAAAGCTGTTTATAGAACCAACCATAAGTAAGGCAGGTTCACTCTAGCTCAATATTGCATCACCATACAGTACCTAGAGATATAGTATACTATCGAGCTATGAATCTTGTATGTTTACGCAATCCTTTAGTAAATGGGAAAAGAGGAGATGCTACCTGGGTACATTCTGGGGTAAGACAAGATCGCCCTTTGAGTCCTTTGTTGAATTGTTCTTTTCTCTGGATTCTTTACAGCAGACTGTGCATGGGGTTCAAATGCATGGATTGGGGGAGAGGAATTTCACTCTGTCTGAAAATCTTCATTCATGCAGATGATGTCTGTAAACGGGTTGACTCACCCCTGCGGTGCCTCCTACTGGTAGCTCTCCAAATTTAGCTCAGTCCAGCCCTGGAGCACCCTCTGCAGGCCGGTGATCCACCTGTTCGTAGGCCCCCGTGTCCCTCCCTGGACCCGGTGCCCTTTTACATGGGGCGCTGCCCCCTAGCAGCAACCCCTTTCTCTCTGGGTCTCCCTTTCTCTCTCAGGGAACCCCCACCCTCTATCTCTACCTTGCCTCAGTATTTGGCTACTGCCAGTCATTGTCTAGCCCCACACTCTGGGGCAGACTGCAGTATCAGCCTACTCATCACAGGCAAAGTTGGGTTTGGACCTGCTGCCTTGGCCTACCCCTAGGTTGCCCTCTGCAACCCCCAGTACCTATTGGCCCCCTGCTAGGCCGCAGCCTGGGGCTGTCTAGGCTGGAGCTCCCCGGCTCCTCAGCCTTCCCCAGCCCTGCTGCACTCAGGTGTCTAGTCTCAAGCTCCTAAGCAGCCAGGCCCGTCTCTCTCTAGAGCCAGAGAGAGACTGTCTGGGCTTCTGGCTTCCCTGCCTTCTATAAGGCCCTGCTCCTCAGTTTGGGGCGTGGCCCCCAGCTGCAGCCACTTCCCTAATCAGCTCAGCCCTGTCAGGCCACTTTCTAACCCCTTCAAACCCCGGACCAGGGATCCACCCTGTTACAATGTCACAGTGCTGATGAGTAATACAGAAGATAGGGACTTATTTTTTGACACCTTATATAACTATCGGGTTCCAGCCATAGCAATGACCGACATGAATAAGAGTAAGGCTCTGTGGGTGGGAATTTCAGGGTGCTCTTTTCATCTCAGAGGATTCACAGATCATGACAAGCCCTCCTGGGGTTATAGGTATTTTAGGACTAGCCTTCAGTAGTGATGCAGTAGCTGAGTTGAAGGGGAGAAGTAGTTTGCTTCCTGCTAGGCAAAAGTGGTTGAGTGGAAGAGATGAACCCTGATCCTGGCAAAAAGTGGAGGGGAGATGTTAATTAAGACATTTTGCTTACCTCTCTACATTTATGTGGCATATGTGTAGCCTCCCCACACAGAATTTACCTCAAAGACCTCCTGCAGTGGGGAAATCCACAGATTGTCACTACGCTCTGTGTCCCTTTAAAGGGTTAATCACTGAAAGCATTCCCATTTAATCAGTTTGCTTTCCTTAAGTCATGTTTTCCTGATGCTCTTGCCTATGTGCATTACCTAGGGCAAGTGTCTGCGCTACTGTCTGACAGGCAAACACAGTGGGACATAAGCTTCTGAAATAGCCACATGTTCCCCTGTTAATCCACTTCACATTAGCACCTTCTCCTCTGTGTCCTAGTACCATGTTCATCCATGCAAAATTGATCATTTTCTTTATATATTGCATGTTAAAAGCCTCCCATCCCATGAGCAGTTCATAAAAAATTCATAGAATGAGACCAACTGGTTATTGTTATGTATGTTTTTGTGTATGTTATGTATGTATTTCTAGGTATGTTATTGAACTTCTAAGTA
This sequence comes from Mauremys reevesii, assembly GCF_016161935.1. Classification (NCBI taxonomy): domain Eukaryota; kingdom Metazoa; phylum Chordata; order Testudines; family Geoemydidae; genus Mauremys; species Mauremys reevesii. The sequence continues at coordinate 77,912,085 of NC_052626.1, forward strand.
TTTTAAAATACTGTAAAAATTGCAATGATTCAATAACATTTAAAAGTTTGTTGGATTTTTAAAATTTATTTAACAAGTTAAAATTCAAAATTGTTGATGTTCAGGGGGGAAAAGATTTCTGATAGCATAAAATCCATTTACCGATGGCAAGGTTATAAAATAATAAATAAATAATATCTTACATATATTTATACAGCTTAGAATTTTCAAAGAAACCTAAAGGAAATAGGCACCCAACTCCCATTGGTTTTGGAGCACTTAACTTCCTTAAAGTCCTTTGAAAAGCTCATCCAAAAGGATATATAAAACTAGAGTCAGTTGAGATTTTTTTAATATATTTTTTTAAATGCTCATTAATCAAAACCAAAACTGTGAACTGAAATGGGGTGGGGGTTGATGGTGGAGGAGAGGGAAGTTTCTCACATCCAGGATGGAACTGACCAAAAGAGTCCCAGACTAGCCAATAGCTCAGTGGCTATGGTACACACCTGAGATGTAGGAGATATACATCTATACTATAATAACTGCCTGGTCAGCTGACTTGAGCTTGCAGGGCTATAACATTATAGTATAGATGTTCAGGATCAAGCCTGCGCTTTGAGACCCCATGATGGGGGAGGGTCACTGAGTCCAAAAGCCTACACTGCTATTTTTAGCCTCACAGCCCAAGATGCCATGGGCTTTTTATTCCAGTGTACTCATACCCCCTCATTCAAGTCCCTGGTCTAGCCTGATTTGAACCTGCATCTCCTATATCCCAAAGGCGTGTCCTAACCATGGGGCTATAGACTCAACCTTTCCTGTTACAGCTGTTTCTCTTTGTATAAAGAATTAAATGTGCTTTGGGCCGGAGACTGACTCTATAGACCTGTGGCATATGAAAGAGGCCGGTCTGAATCAGGTGAAGCACTAAATCACTGTGTTTTCTAGATCCCAAGTGAGGAGGCTGACTGGACTATTGTCTAGTCAGTGTACTGCTTGTGTGTGTGTGTGTGAAAAATTTAAAATTCTCTCGGTTTTGATCTGGTTCGGGAAAAAAATCCACGAAATGGAATTTGTTTTTTCAGCCAACTCTAATATAAAAATTCTGCTGGAAGTCATTTCACATACACATACTCCTCACTGAGCTCAAGGAACTTTTGAGGTAGGACACAGTAAGAATTCTGCACAACACTTAGGACAAGAGCCTCCATCTAATTATGTACTTATATACCCCTCTCCCATTTCTATAGTATCAGTCTTTAATGTATGTATCCTCACACCATCCCTGTGAGATAAAGAAGTGCTATTTTACAGATGGAGAGCTGAAGCCCAGCAAGACTAATTGACTTGCCAAAGGTGGCTCAGGAAGTCTGTGTGTCAGAGCTGGATTCACAAGTCCCTAAACACTGGATCATCTTTCCTCTTACATAATAATGTAGCTGAATGAAGTTACAATGTATTTTAGGTGAGTAGTTGAGAAGCTGGAATTTGGACACCTCACCCACACTAATGTGACTTTATCTTCAATGACTAAAAGTGGTCAGGACTTCACTTTAAAAGCTGGCACCACCAGCAGCATAGGACACCTCACTGCAATGCTGAGCCATTGCAGGGGAATTGCAGTGCAGCCCTTCTCAGTCAAGACCACTTTCTGTAGCACCTTTTGATTTCTTCAAAGGCATTTCATGCAAGCATCTCAGTATATTCAGTGGCCTCTCCTCGCACTGTCATGATGAAAAGGCCAGGCAGTGTCATTGGGATTTTCCTTTTCATTTGTTGTTTTCAATCTCTTCCTTCTCCCCCCCAACCTCATTTTATCCTCTTCTGAAGTCCATTCTGTCCTTCACTTCTATCCTCCTTTCCACACACTGGGCATTCAGACTCCTCCTATCCTGCTCCCACATGCCCAATCTCATTTCTCCGAGGCTTCAATTCCCAGCTCTCCTTCTTCCTCTCTTCTACCATTTTCCTAAACAACTTATCTTTCCTCTTCTATGAGTCACTACCTTTCACAAACCTTCTCCTTTGACTTCCAGCTTTGGTCTGACTCCCTGCTCATCATCTTGGTTACTTTCTCAAGCGGTCCTTCTTAAACACTGCATTATTCCTGATATGCATGGGCCAATGTCTTGCCCTTTGTGCCATTATGTATACAACTGGGAGTAGGCTGCTAGCATTCTGATTTGGTAGTTTTACACCCAAACCGCACTCTGTGAACTAGTGTGAAAGCTGACAAAAGTTTTCAAGCAGTGGAGTATCAACCCTTCTTTCTCACCAAGTTCCTCCTCTTTCTCACTATGTTATTCACTACTTTGTAATCTTCTGTTCATCAACCTTGTAACCTGCACAGAACTTGGAGGGGAGCACAGGTTGCAGGAGGGACAATGAAACAAACCTGTCTGACTTTGCTGATGTGAGTCATTTCCTTTCTGACTTCTCTGTTATTGACATTATGATCTCTATTTAAAACCTTTCCTGTCCTCTCTGCATGACTCCTAGATAAAATTCTGGTGGGTAAGGGCACTGATATTTTAACCAAAATTCCCTGTTATAAAAAAAAGCCAACCTCCTTGATATAGATTAATTTTATTGCAAATTCTATCAATTATTTGGATCCTTGATTATCTGAACTTGAATATCAGCACTCCCTATGCTATCTGGAGAAGCAAGACTGTTCTGTGTAGTAATAGTATGCAGAGTCACTAAAGCACTTTGGGATCTTTCAGGGTAACAGGTGCAATGAAAATGTAAAAGTATTATTGAATAAAACAACAACAAACAACACCAATTGGCTCTTTATGTTGGGAAAATGGGGAGGAAGGGTAGTAAAAGGAGAAAAATTGCTAGATAATGTGTTGTGGATTATTCTTTTTTAAATACAAAACATCACATTAGAGAGGGAGCCTGTGACTTCCATTTTGTCAAGAAGCAAAAAAGAAAGGATTCACTATTGCCTGAATTTGTGTTTAGCAAAAATCATTTTGCTAAAAATCATTTTGCTAAAAGAACGTGTGTCAGACACTGGTGAAATTTTTCATGACTGGTGTTTCATCAGAATAGTGCTTCCTCACTGTTTATTTTAAGTATTAATTAATTGATGGATTATTTTTCAGGGAACTTTGCTGCTAAAACAATGACTGATGGTCAAACAAAGAGGTATGTAAAAGACTGACAAGGTAGATGGCTGAGAAAAGGAAACAAGAGCCCACAGCATGCCAATATGCCAAGTGGAAAATCTCCAGGAATACACTGTGTTACCTTTAAGAAATTTGTGGGAAACTTGGCAACTGTGTGATGGGCACAATGCAGATGCTAGATAGATAAACACAAGGCATAAATCTGCCTATCAGTACTTTGTGCTGTTCTATGATAGACTTTATATTTGTGAAATTACAAATAATCTGTCTTTTGTGGTGATATCTCTAAAATGCAACCCAGAACATTTTGCACTCAGCACTTACACCCATCTTTGTAGTTAGAAATAACCTGACTGTATTTTATAAAGTTTGTGGCTTGGAAATTCATTTTGGTTTGATATATAAATCATTTTATAAATCCAGTTTATATACTCTCTCTGATTTCTTCCTTGCCACAGAGTGACTGAACATCCTGTAATATCACTAAAAATATGCAGTGCTTCTTAGCAGAAAATGATTTATTCAGCAACACTGCACCCATTCTAGCTTTAACTGTATACGATGGTGAAGTGACTTATGAAAGCGTCTCAATTTAGCAGCCCTCCTGTCTTTTACGTAGGTCTCAATGGACAGATCAAGGGTCTAAAAATAATCCACTTTCATCCATGAAAGGCACTTTTTCCCCACTTCCTCTTCAGTGATGTTGGCAGGAAATGAGAGGAGCTATTTTCAAGTAGCTGTATTTGGATATTACAGCTATAAGATATGCATTGAGCTTTTTCCACATGAGAGAAACTCAGAGATGGACATACCCCTTATGATTCACCCAGTAAAGTTGTTTTTGATAGTTAAATGAAGAATGCACAACCATGATTTTGAGGTTTAGGTTGAATACCACCCTTTCCCTCCAAATTCTGATGAATCTCTTGGGTCTATAAAATTGACCTTGTTTATATATATGCCCAAACTGTAATGGCGATCCAAATGTCCCCCCTACTTTGGAAAAGTTTGGATTTGGATCTAGACCTAGATTGGTAATGAATATGAATGGATCAGAATATTCCCAAGCCTTGGAAAAATTCAAGCTTTGTGGCTTAATCTTGTCTCTGCTTAGCAATTAAACTAAAATATTTGGTTAATAAAAATAGCAACTACAGTTACACCAGAAAGAGAAAAATTACAAAAGGAGTCCTCAGGCTTCAGTGCCTAAGGAGATCTCAGCCTTATGTAGTACTGCAGGAAAAAAAGTCCCCATTGTGGTACAGGTTTCAGAGTGGTAGCCATGTTAGTCTGTATTGTATTAAAAAAAATAATGAGGAGTCCTTGTGGCACCTTAGAGACTAACACATTTATTTGGGCATAAGCTTTTGTGGGTTATACCTCTCTACTGTATTTTCCACTCCATGCATCTGATGAAGTGGGTTTTAGCCCACGAAAGCTTATGCCCAAATAAATGTGTTAGTCTCTAAGGTGCCACTAGGACTCCTCGTTGTTTTTTTCATTGTGGTACAGTAGTGCAGAAGTAGGTATATTAGGAGGGTTTTACACCTTCTTTTGAAGACATGGCCACAGCTGGAGACAGGAAAAGAACAAGGATTGGTGTGTGTTGATGTAACAGCTTCTGTGTTCTTATGTGGTGCATGGGACATGCACATAAAAACATTTAGGAATAGATGAGGGACTCAACTACATAGTTACCATCTATGGTCTTGCCTTGACTTTTGAGACACACTTTCCTACCACTCTGTGGGCCATTCTTCTCTTTATACTTTGTTTTCTTCTTGTTTGTGCTTATGACAAATATGGCAGTTCATATAATATCCTTAAGAAACCATATTGAATTAAGTTTAAGTATCTTTGGTGGTCCATTGTATTAAATGCAAAGTTTATGTGTTACTGAGGGTTGGGGCTTGTATGTAGTGTCTCCAGTGGGGAAATACGATGTGAACCCTAGAAAGTGTTATGAGCATATTGAACAATGTGCCAGACAAGAATAGATTTTTTGGACAAAAAGTGTTAAGTGGCTTCCTTGGGGAATGCGTATGGGAAGATGAATGTAAATTCTCTATCTCTGGTTATGCAAAAACCCTGATTTTTAAAATTACATTCTGAGGAGAGAGTTTTTGTCTCCTTGTTATCTGTTCCTGGAAATGAGATAAAATGCCTGTGCTATATAAAGAAACAGATGAACTACCCAGATGGTTGTTCTGTTTCTGAATCTGAGACAGTTATCAGCTTGACATCTAGTAGAGTTTGAAGTTAGAGTTAGGGTGATCTCTGGTAAGCTTTTTTAGCATGTGTATAACATATTTTACTTTTTTATATGTTTTCTTTGAAATTCTTTCACTTTAAGCAATAAATGGGCTTGCTTAGGAAGAGCTGTACCGTAACTTATAACTGTGGGCATTTTTGCTGTTCATAGCCCTGGAGAGATACCAAAGCACAGACACTGGCCCTTTAGGCAGTCTGGCTTGCTGGGGATATCACAGCGTAGGCAGGGAACTGTGCAGACTAGAAAAATCCTGGTCAGAATGGAGAGAGGCGTGGGCCTCTGCCCAACAGAGGGATGGCTGAGGAGCTGGGAGCCTAGTGTGGGATCACAGAGCAGGGATACAGGTGCAGTTGCCCTGAACTATGACAATTCTAACTTACACCATATCTATGCTTAAATTATGCTGTTCTGATGTATTTCTTAAATGCTTTTAAGAACAACAGAAGAAAAAATCCTTGACAAGTAACTTTCATAGAAATCCGATGTCAGGTGTAAGGATTTCTCCAGTAAAAGTAAGAAGCCAGATCCTCAGATACAGCCAACCTGAAAAGGTGGTATGCAAAAGCAGTTTATACTCCTCCTTTGCAATCCCCTGATTTTGGTAATGCTCTGTGCGGGCCCAAAGCCTCCTGTAACATATGCCAGATGCACTAATTACAAGGGACCAAAAATATAGTCCAGGATCATCATGGCCTAGGGGTGTCTCATGCCCCCTATATTAGCCTATGCCCTTGCACTGAAATAATCCTCCCGGGCTAGTTAAATCATCTTTTCAACTAGCCTATGCTGGTGGTATAGTGCAAAGAAATATTCCGCACTAGATGATTTACCTTACCATCTTTTAATTAACATGTATGTTCAGAACTCTTCTCACACCTCTTCTGGAACTGCCCATTTAGAAAAGTCTAGCCTCAGTTATAGAAGAAATCTGGTAGTTTGTTCAAGATTCAGCGCTTAGCATTCAAGTGGTGTTATTGAGTCTATAATGCATCACTAATGTGCAGTGATGATGCACCATGACAGAGGGTTTTCTTATGGAAACACTTATTGAAGGAGGATATCAATGTCTTGCTAATGGCAGAAAATGACTGTAAATAGAATCTGCCTGGAACAACTGTTATGTATCAAATTAGCATAGTTTAATATTCATATCCAAATACAGGAATGTGTTTCTATTACACTGGGATTTTTTGTTTGATTTTGTAGGGGAGAGACCTCAATATTAATGCAAAAATGATCATATTATAACATTTTTAGGTTGTCACAAACTTGTTTGCATCTTTTCTGAATAGTAAGATATAACTACAAGTATAATACAGCCAGGTTGCCTGGAAATCCAAGAATACATATTATGTTTAGCTAGTTATGCTGCAAAATGTTAATATTAAAGAAAGTGGTATTGTAGCTGTGTTGGCCCCAGGAAATTAGAGAAATAAATTGGGTTAAGCAATATCTTTTACTGGACCAACCTGAAGAAAAGCTCTGCGTAAGCTTGAAAGCTTGACTCTTTCACCAACAGAAGTTGGTCCAATAAAAAAAAAATTACCTTATGCACCTTGTGTCTCTAAAACTAGTCAAAGGAATTCCAAGAGGCAGCTACCTTATCTCTCCAGGACAAGCAAATATCAGGGAAGATAAACATGTCTTTATAGTCATAAAACATATTATTACCAGGTGTGTTTATTATCTCCAGGATGGAATGCAGCGTTATAACTCCTATTTACATTCTATACTATTTTCTTTTTTACTATGTTTTGAAAGATTTCTATAAGTGTTAATTATTTCAATTCATTCTTTTTATAGTAGAATATCTGATAAGTCTAATTACATATTGTAAATATACTGTAAATGGTAGCTAATAAATCTAGAAACCATTGGTCGAAAAGCAAACAAAGCAAGCCGAGTGTCTTATCAAAAAATAGGACTTGTCCTGTGACAGTGTACCCCATAAGGCTTCATGGGAATATGCTTATGAATGTATATATGATATAACTGGAATATGTTTTATGCTACATATGCCATGTAACATATCTCTGTAAAGGTTATGATCTACTGAATACACTCCTCCTACATGTATGCATGTATTATTTTTGTACTTGAAATTAGGAATATTGGCTGTATACTTGCTTGATTTCTAAGTAGACTTAGTAAAGCATTTGGTCAGCTTCTTGAGAAAGGAATGTGCAAATTAAGTTCCCAATCAAGAACTACTTAAGCCAACAATGAACTCAAAGATGCCAGTCCACATTGGAGCTTTCCCAGGAATGTGGCTTGGCTGGTAAGAAACTCAGTCATGCATGGACATGTGACTTGTCCATGTGACTCCAAAACTCCATCTTGGAGCTGGACTTTGCATAGGAGAGAGAAGGGAGTCTCCACCCACAAATGAAAGTCTACTTAAACCCCTGGGAGACCCCTCAATTTTGTCTTCAGTAGGCTAAAGAGATATGTTACATGGATACCTGAAAGAAACTGGAACAAAGGACGGTAACTACAGGGGGTGTGAGTGATTGTTGGACCCAGACTAGAAGGAGACTGATCTGTAAAAGGAAGCTTACTGGAATTCCTCTAAGGGTGAGGTTTTCATCTGTACTCAGTTTTCTGACTGTATTAGACTCAGAGTTGCATGTTTTATTTTATTTTACTTGGTAATTCACTTTGTTCTGTCTGCTATTACTTGGAACCACTTAAATCCTACTTTCTGTATTTAATAAAATCACTTTTTACTTATTAAACAACCGAGAGTATGTATTAATACCTGGGGGAGGGGTGTGGCAAACAGCTGTGCACATCTCTCTATCAGTATTATAGAGGGCGAACAATTTATGAGTTTAACCTATATAAGCTTTATACAGGGTAAACAGATTTATTTGGGGTTTAGACCCCATTGGGAGTTGGGCATCTGAGTTTTAAAGACAAAAACACTTCTGTAAGCTGCTTTCAGTTAAATATGCAGATGTTTGGGCATGTGGTTCAGACTTGGGTCTGTGTTGGAGCAGACTGGAGCAGACTGTCTGGCTCAACAAGACAGAGTGCTGGAGTCCCAAGCTGGAAAGGCAGAAAAGTGGGGCAGAAGTAGTTTTGGCACATCAGTTGTTAGTTCCTAATGGGGTTTCTGTGATCCAAGCTGTCACATGTCCCTTTTGTGTAAGACATCAGTTTGGTATAATATGATCTTTAAATCATGAAAACAGATGATTTTGTTAACATCCATGTTTTAGGAAGACATCTAATTGTGAAAGGAATGTAGGGTATGTTATCAGAGTAGTAAAACAAAGGGCATGGCTACACTTGAGAGTTACAGCGCTGGTGGTGGCTTTACAGTGCTGTAACTTACTCCCCGTCCACACTGGCAAGGCACATACAGCGCTGTATCTCCCTGGCTACAGTGCTGCACATACTCCACCTCGACAAGTGGAATAAAGAGAACAGCGCTGGTGCTGCAGCGCTGGGGTGCCAGTATAAACAATGATTAATCTTACTACACTGTAACTGACCTCCGGGAACCTTCCCATAATGGTTTTAAGTAAAGATAACACTCTTTGTTTTGTTGTGATGCCTCTGTTTGTTTTGTTGTGAACTCAGAGCTCCCAGAGCTGCTTATCTAAAAACAAACACAGCTAGTGTTTGCTGTGAATGAGGCAGGCAAGGGGATCCCAGCTAGTGTTTGCTTGAGGAGAGAAGCAGCATGGCGGGAGGGGCGGGAGGTGTCCGTTTCGGAGCAGCTGCTTATCTGGTTTGTGAGGAAAAAAACAAAGAAGGCAATTTGCATTTAGTGAATGAGAGAGAGGTGGGGGAAGGGGTCAGAACTTGCAAGGCAGCTGCTGACACAGTGTCGGCTCTAAAAATCCCCTCTCTCTGTCTCCCCAACACTCCCTGTCACACTCCACCCACCCCCCTCTTTTGAAAAGCACGTTGCAGCCACTTGAACGCTGGGATAGCTGCCCATAATGCACCACTCCCGCTGCAAATGCTGCAAATGTGGCCACACTGCAGCGCTGGTAGCTGTCAGTGTGGCCACATTGCAGCACTTTCCCTACACAGCTGTACGAAGACAGCTTTAACTCCCAGCACTGTACATCTGCAAGTGTAGCCAAACCCTAAGTAAACTTGCACAAAGTAAACTCTCCATGATGCCAGAAATATCCTAGTGAAATGAATTTTACAATTACTCTAAAAACTTTTCAGGAAAGCCTCTAGGAAAACATGTGTAGCAGGAAGTGTTTTAAAGCTTTGTTGTTTCTTAAACATTTAAGATGGCATAATCTTCTATTTGCAATTTTTTTTATCTAAATGCAAGTCTTCATGTACTGCCCTATATAACTTTTATATGAATATAAGATGTTTTATGTCTGAATATAGCAGGCTAATTTGATGCTATAACTGATTACTAATATAAGAAGCCATTTGAGTAAAGAATATTTATATTAATGAATTAATTACTGGCAGTGCTCAAACATCTCTCACCCCACCCAGAAAACAAGAAAAATCATGTTTCCCAAAACTGTCATGTAGAATCAACAACATAAGCTAATGCTTTCTAAGAATTATTTAATTTAACACAGCTGTTTTGAGAAGTAAAAACATATGTAAAGGAGTGTTTGAACTTTTTGAAAACATTTTCTTTCAAACTCTAATAAAGTTGAAATAATATCTCAGGTGAATAAAGAGAGAGACTTAAAATTAACTTTAAAAGTTATTTCCCACCACAAGATGAACAAAGACAATTCAATAAATGTTGCATATTTTTTAGGCAGACTGCATAATTGGGAGCTAAACTAACCACAAAGTCTTGGAGGCAATGAAAGAGTGACAGTAACCAATTTGAATCTAAACAAGCCTCAAAGAGGTGTGCTTTCCTAACATCATGGAAATGGGAAGGATATGAAAAAAACTGAAATGAGCACCCCTCACATGCACACCTTCTGCTACCCTGCCCAAACAAACAGCAAGCACTTAACTTATCCTGTCCATTACTGCATGCAAGCTGACAGAGTAAAAACAAAACAAAACAGAGAAGACTGAAGAAAAATCTCCCCCAAAACTTCAACAAGTGTTAGTGAGAGAAAGTAACTAAGACACTGCCCAGGGATTAGATTTAAATTCTTGTAATGATTTTACTGGGATACAAGATGTCTGTTGTAAATTAAAATACTAAGAGTTTCTCCTGTTAATCAACATGTGAGGGGAGATGTGCTAAACTGAGAAATAGTGGGACTTAATTAGATTTAATATGCTTAATATTCATAATTGGCCTGTCTCAAGGCAGCTCTTTAAATGGCTTCTTCTAAGTAACTGATTTAAATATTTTCCTCTCTTTCATGGGATGTAGTTAAGATTGCTTATCTTGCTCAACTGTAAACTGGATGGTTATTTATTAATAAAAAACAGGTCCACCCAGGGCCATCCCTAGCCATTTTGGTGCCCTAAACAGCCCCCCTGCGGGGGGGGAATGGTGTCCCCAGGCCTCCATGGAGGGGCAGGAGCAGGCTTGGGGGGCAGGAGGGAAACCGCCCCCCAGCAGCAGCCGGTGGAGTGGAGCGGGTTGGGGCCGGGTTGCTCCACTTCCTGCCACCCAGTGAGTGAAGCGTAGGCCTGGCCCCGCACTCATGGGGCGGCGGGAAGTGGAGTGACCCAGCCCAGCCCATTCTGCTCTGCTCCTCTGGCTCCCAGCCTTGGGGGGCAGGGAGGAACTGCCCCCCCAGCACTCACTGGCAGCATGACTGGGAGCCAGCAGTGCGGAGCGGGCTGGGGCCGGGTTACTCTACTTACCACCGCACCGTGAGTGCAGGGCAGTCCCCAGTCCCTGCTGCGGGAAAGAGTTGGAGCGGGGCTGGGGTGAGGTGGAGCAGGGCCGAGGGCTTTGGGGAAGGGATGGAGTGGGGGCAGGGGTAGGGCAGAGCAGGAGTGGGAAGAGGCGGGGTTCAGGGGGAAGAGGCGGGGGCAGGGGCAGCTTTCCTGGGCGTCTCAGCTGGTCGGGGGATCTGCTAGAGCAGCATGCAGCTGTGTAGGGCACCAGGAAATTTCTTGGTGCCCTACACAGCTGTGTACTTTGCATATGAGTAAGGATGGCCCTGGGTCCACCTACCCTGAAACAAAATTATTTTGCTCCTCTATAAAGATTCTTAATTACGTAATGATGTACTAAAGAATAGATTCACAATAATTTTAGGGAAAAATATACTTTGGTCTTAACTTACCAAACAAAGTGCTCCATCAAATGCGGGGTCACTCTGAAAGTTCTAATCTCCGTTAAGGTTCTCTACAGAGAGACATTCAGAGAAGATTGGAATGGAAGTCACCAGTTTATCACTTGTATTATCTCACTTGTGTTGTTTTGTTTAATGTTTCTTTAATAATAATCACCATGTTTAATAACTATTTTACTTAGTTTTCTTCATGGTGTCCCCTAATATATGTAAAAGAAGCCGTGTGACTAAACAGTGGGAGTCACACCCCTGAGTTGCAGTAAGAGAAACAATTGGTAAGAGCTGGCCTATCATTACTTGTTTCTCTAAATATTTTTAGTATTTTTTTAAAGATAAAATTACTGTCATCCAAAAATTACAGTTACCCCCGTTCTACTCAAACAGCCCCTCTGCCACCTTCCAGATGTAAGAATCATTGACCAGACAGGCATTCTTCACATATTTGGTTTTGTGAGCAACTATTCAATATGCATGAGCAATGTGAACATTCAGCATTTAAGAGAGACTGAAGCATTTCCAATAAGTTGCCCTCACAGTCACGCCTCTCAATAAAGAACACAGAAGATGAAGGGTAAGGAACAGACATGTACAAGCCCTCAGTTACAAAACACATGTGCCTAGATCCCCTTTCCCTGCAGTTGCTGGGACAGCACAGATGAACTGCAGGGTTCTGTTGCTGGCAAACTCAGCCAACAAGCTCTTTGTCTAAAAAGAAAAATTCAAACACAAGCAACTCCTGAGATACTTTCTTAATTTTTATACTTTCCTTATGGGAAGTTTGTCTATCTTAAAGACTGAATATAAACCAATCAGCTCACAGAAAGGGAAGAAAGGGAAAGAAATATCCACAAGGTTCTGCTAAATAGAAATGTCTGCGCCATTCTTTCCATTTGCACAGACATTGTTTTTCCCCAGTTTGAACAGACCAACAGACTGGCTCCCAAACCCTACAGATTCCCCCTAGAATCTTCAGAGCTCAGCATTAAATTGGTATCTGGAGCTACCAGTTTTCTGGCAGCATAGATCCAGTGGAGCTTTCCCAGTTTAACCGGGGCTCCCCAGTGTGGAAAGGCATCTTGGAAACATAACAAAGCTTCTGGAATGTACTATGTTTCCACCCTGTTCTCAAAAGGGTTAGTGCGGGATGATGAAAATTGCCTCCACTCCTGCTGAACCATTGTCCATGTCCCACCCATTGCCATCTCTTCATGAATGTTTTCTGGATCCAAAGAGAGGAGTGTGAAGCTGTCTGGAGGCAGCTTAGTCGTCTTCTTTGGTAGGTGGAGGAGATCCATGTGGATCCATCCACATGTGTATCTCAGAGGTATGATCAGCTCCTGAGTACATAATATGGAGAAAAGACCTAGGATTTGACCTTGTGTATATTTATATTCAGATTAGGATCTCAGCAATTTGCCATTGCAGCCCTTGATGTTTCAGGTGTTCTCTACCTCAAAGTTAAATCACAAGGAAACCTTGATTTTTTGTATCATTCCCGTCCTTTCCTGCTTTCACTCAGTGAATTTTATTCCAGTGAAAGGGCCTGTAAAACCCCATCTGCAGAGCAGCTGTTAATGTGAGATTGAGAATCACAGGTTTGTCCTGCAAGGATGCAAGTTTCTCCTTTTACCTTGCAGGAAAGGTGGAATGTTAAGCCTCCAGCACTGTAAAATGGAGTGAAGGGTATGACATGGCTCCTCTGTACTGGGATGGAATTTATCCTTTGTGTGTGCTTCAGTATACTGCTGACTAAAATGCATTTTACAATCATCATCTCAAAAGATCTGAAAAAGTTTTCATTTAATTCTAAATCCAGAGGGATTTTTTTTCCAAATTTTCCACAGAACTATAATTAAAAAAAAAAAAAAGATGGTCTTTTTTCAAAATCCAATGTTTTGATTTCAAAATGATATTTTTAAACTATGATTTGATGTGTGAGGAAAAAAGATCCACTATGTGACAAAGCTGATGCATTTTCATTCAAATATATCACACTGAATATTTGCATTCACAAATTCCAAAAAGTTTCTAGTTATATGTGAAATATATATTCTCTTTCTCACTGAATTGTGTGGATTTTTTTTTGTTATTCCAAAATAATACCATTTAACAAAAGAATTGTAGAAGTTTTCAGTAAGGCTTTCTGGGTGGCAAAGTACTTATCTTTTTTTAGGTAGTCTGCAAAGATTTTATGAAAAAATGAGCTAAGAGCAGAGGTATATACTGAAAACACCAGGTAGAAAAGCAGATAACTCACTACATTCACCTTTAAAAAAAAGAGTCCACTTGCCTCAGAAGTCATGCTAAATGAGGCTTTATTCTACTGGACAGTCCATAAAGCATCAGTCTGGGACATAATAACTATCATTCAGGCAGCCTACAGGGAGGCAAGTAAATTATGTTATGTTTTTTTTTATTCGATCATATAGTTTTGAATTATTATTTTTATTTGTGTTACAGTAGCACCTAGACATGTAAAAAAAAAACCAAAGTCTCTGTCACAAGGAGCTTTTTGTTATGCTCTAAGTACACTGCACTGTTTTACATTTCCTAAGCTAACTCAAACAATCCATATTCCATGTTACAACAACAGTTGATTATTTTATACCCAGCAGGAGTTCTCATGTCTCTTCATGATACAAAATCATAAACCATGAAACCAGAGCAATCCAATTCTCCAAGCAATATTGTTTACGGTGCCTTTTTGCAAGCTTGTAGACAGCTTCACAGTTAGTTCCACAGCAAGGCTGCTCAGACTATGCCCAGCTAAGGGATGAAATGACAATTTAACAGGAGTTTAAATGTCACAACTAATTTGGTGCCAGATTGTGCCCTCCTGTGGGGAGGGGTGGGGGGAAACATGTGAAAGGGGAAGCAAAATAGTAAATCTGTGAAATTCTGCCATTGGTGGTGGGTGCACATTCCCACACCACTACCACTTCTGCCTCAAGTAAGAGTCAGAATCATAGAATCAGGGTCCTCGAGAGGTCATCTAGTCCAGTCCCCTGCACTCACAGCAGGATTAAGTATTATCTAGACCATCCCTGTAGCCTGCTCTTAAAAATCTCCAATGATGGAGATTCTATAACCCCGGTAGGCAATTTATTCCAGTGCTTAACCACCCTGACAGTTAGGACGTCTTTCCTAATGTCCAATCTACACCTCCCTTGTTGCAGTTTAAGCCCATTACTTTTTATCCTATCCTCAGAGGTTAAGAAAAAAAATTTTTCTCCCTCCTCCTTGTAACAACCTTTTACGTACTTGAAAACCTAGACCAATCCACACAAGTGGTCCATTTCCTAGACACTACTGTGCTAATAAACAATGGTCACATAAATACCACCCTATACCGGAAACCCACTGACCGCTATACTTACTTACATGCCTCCAGCTTCCATCCCGGACACACCACACGATCCATTGTCTACAGCCAAGCTCTAAGATACAACCGTATTTGCTCCAATCCCTCAGACAGAGATAAACACCTACAAGATCTCTATCAAGCATTCTTAAACCTACAATACCCACCTGCTGAAGTGAAAAAACAGATTGACAGAGCCAGAAGAGTACCCAGAAGCCACCTACTACAGGACAGGCCTAAAAAAGAAAATAACAGACACCACTAGCCATCACCTACAGCCCCCAACTAAAACCTCTCCAGCGCATCATCAAAGATTTACAACCTATCCTTAGAGATGATCCCTCACTCTCACAGATCTTGGGAGACAAGCCAGTCCTCGCCTATAGACAGCCTCCCAACCTGAAGCAAATACTCACCAGCAACCGCACACCATACAACATAAACACTAACCCAGGAACCTATCCTTGCAACAAAGCCCGATGCCAGCTCTGTCCACATATCCATTCAAGTGACACCATCATAGGACCTAATCACATCAGACACGCCATCAGGGGCTCATACACCTGCACATCTACCAACGTGATATATGCCATCATGTGCCAGCAATGCCCCTCTGCCATGTACATTGGCCAAACCGGACAGTCTCTACGCAAAAGAATAAATGGACACAAATCTGACATCAGGAATCATAACTTTCAAAAACCAGTGGGAGAACACTTCAACCTCTCTAACCACTCAGTGACAGACTTGAAGGTGGCAATTTTGCAACAAAAAAACTTCAAAAACAGACTCCAAAGAGAAACTGCTGAACTTGAATTAATATGCAAACTAGATACTATTAACTGTGGGTTAAACAAAGACTGGGAATGGTTGGGTCATTACACCAATTGAATCTATTTCCCTATGTTAAGTTCTCCTCACACCTTCTATGGGCCATCTTAATTATCACTTCAAAAAGTTTTTTTCCTCCTGCTAAAAGATAGCTCATCTCAATTGATTAGACTCTGCCTGTTGGTATGCATACTTCCACCTTTTCATGTTCTCTGTATGTATAAATATCCCGTCTGTGTGTTCCATTCTATGCATCCGAAGAAGTGAGCTGTAGCTCACGAAAGCTCATGCTTAAATAAATTTGTTAGTCTTTAAGGTGCCACAAGTACTCCTGGTTTTTTTTGTACTTGAAAACTGTTATCATGTCCCTCCTCAGTCTTCTCTTTTCCAGATTAAACAAACCCAATTTTTTCAATCTTCCCTCATAGGTCATGTTTTCTAGACCTTTAATAATTTTTGTCACTCTTCCCTGGATTTCTCTCCAATTTGTCCTCATCCTTCATGAAATGTGGTGCCCAGAACTGGACACAGTTGAAGCCTTATCAGTGTGGAGTGGAGCAGAAGAATTACTTCTCATGTCTTGCTTATAACACTCCTGCTAAAACATCCCAGAATTACTCCAAACAGTGCAGATCTCCAGAGATCTTCCCAAATCTCCAGAACATGCTGGAGGTACACAACTATCCCACACCAAATCAAGTATCCCTTGCAGATTGTTCCTGGCTCCATGACTGTGTGTCTCCCTCCCAAAGCTTCCCGAGCCCTTTCTCCACTTTTAAGAGGGAATTATCCATCTGGAGGGGGCATCACAGTAAAACGAAGCAAATTACAGCCCTCCCCCCCCCCATCCTCTTTAATGCAGAGGGTCAACCTGTGGAGACTACAAGTCCCAAGTTGCAATGCTCCATCTTTATTCTCTCTAATACAGATGGTCAGTTGTCTGCTAGGGCTCGTCCCACACTGTAGAAAACAAAGGAATACATTAAACATACAGGCCACTTTTTTCCCTCCTATGATTTGCAGCAATTTTCCTCCCTCACACTCTCTTCAAGGTCTTGTTGGTTAGTTATATAAAATTGATTTTCATTCTGAAAGAAAACAAGGCTGGCTTCATGTCCAGTAGTAAAAGGAAAACAACTTCAAGATCATCACACTAGCCGGTCTTTGTATATGCCCCTGCCCTTTCCCCAGCCTCAGTGGCAGCTTTTTTTTTTTTTTAACTGCACACAAAGCAATTGTTTACTTCCTTATAGAATGAGAATGAGGACTTCTCTTTTGTTCAAGGAGACAGCCTCCAAAGCTCATAAATGAGATAGGATGCTGAGCCACCCAGGAAAGGAAATCTTCTGTCACAAAGCATAGGATACTGTATAATTCTAAAGCTAATATTTCCCAGTAAGAACTCTGGGAATCTTAAAATCTTGCTGTAAATTTGAAATGATACAGGAGCAGCAGAAGACTAGCTAGGCAATAGGGTTAGAAAAGAACTTGGCTTCCGCAAAACAGTTCATTTAATGGGTGATATCTACATTTGCAATAATTAGCTAAAAGAGGGTTTTAACCTTTTCTGTGCCTGTTACCTATGGAACTGGAGGAGCTACTTTAAGCATAAATAGATTATGATGAGGGATTGGAGAATACAGATCCTTTTACCTAGGTTGCCAGGTCTAATCCAAACCAGACTGTTAGTGACAGATGGCACCACATGATGGCTGTCCAGTGTTCTATGAGTTTGATGTTCCACATCAAAAAAGCCACCTCAACCCAGCAGTTGCAACAGAAAAGAGCTAGCCCAACTAAGAAATACATTTACAGTTTATCTTTCTTTTAGTCTTGCCCCCTAATGGCAGGTTATCTATATCAAGGCTGAGGCAAATGGTCAGGAAGCACTGGGGTTAGTTTTACCTGCTATTGCCTCGCTATCCCTGTTTTCTGAATAAATGGAGTAATTTCATCTCCATTTCTTCCCCGCTTGGCACATTGCACCCATACTTGATTTATGGACATTCAAAAGGACAATAAGTTGCTCTCTTTGTCTGTTGGTCTGGGTTTTTTTAATATATGTTAGTAGTCTCTTTAAGGGCCACTCACTGTGGCTTTGGTTACAAACTCTCATTTAATGCTTTTGACATTTAAAGAATCTTAAAGCTGTTTCTCTGTTTCCCACTACCTCCTTCTCTGTGAGCAGGGCTTCTTTTTAGAGAAGCAGTGGCATAGCTGGTTTTCCTTTCACTGCTGTTATGATTAAAAAATCCCAGTCAAGTTATAAGGAAGCAGGAATGATTAAAGGAACTCTCATGCAGTAAATCACTTTATACACTCCTAGTAGCTGAAAAGTCTATACAATAAGAAATCAGGAGGTAAGAATTATGTTACCAAATAGGTTTCAAGTGGGAAAAAAAATCTCGTAACCCCTGTGGTAGTCTGAATACTGGAAATAAGAATGAACAAGACATTGCTTGTGGCAGTGTGTGGAATACATGGACAGAAGATGACTTGGCAGAAGACAGCCATAGACTAAGTAGCTAGGACCTTGGGCTGCCAACCACTCTGCTTTTTCCAGGGTTATTTTTTTAAGCAGGGCGACTTGCGTCCCACATAGAATCTTAGGACTACCATCAGGGCCCATGAAGATCATCATCATGCAGTGTGATGGCACCACAAATTGCAATTTGATGATGGAATGTCATGATGCTGTGACACCCAAGAATTAACTGATAAAGTGGCAAACATAGTTTGGGGATGCAGAACACACAATTTAGAAGAACCCCCTGTCAAGATTGTGGCTTTACCTGTAATGAGTAGCAGACATTTGCATTACAGTACTGTCTAGGAGCCCATTGTACTCTGCCCTGCACAGACATAAAGACAGCCCCTGCCTGAGAGAGCTTACAATCTAAATAGAGACAAGACACAGCAGAGGGATGTAGACACAACTGGGTTAGCGGGAGGGAAAGCAAGGATGACATCAATAGGAACCACAACAGCATATATTGGTTAGTTCTGAAGCACTTACCACAGACTTTCCCTGACCCCCAGAGAAGCTTCTTTTCAAACGGTATCAGAAACACCTTGAGCACAATAGTCTCTTAAATGACATCATTTTACAATTGGTACTCTTTACTTAGATCAAGGAGGAAAACATTTCAGTGTTCATCTGCAGTACAGAGTAGGCAGTAAATGACATCTACATTGAGGCAAAGAGCTCTTGTAGAGGACATATTGCATTTGACTCAATAGGCAATTTTCAATAGGGGTTTGAACCATTGCAAATTAGACACTCTATAGTCTACATTTTTTCTTGTTGACAACTTTTATTAATAATCACCATATATATTAACATTCTAAACCCAGCTTAATGTGTTATGCATCAAATATAAGTTCTTCTTTGTTCTTTCTCCTCTTTTGAGTATTCTGTATTCTCTGGGTGGAAAGTCTCTTTGAAGCACCCTCTTGCTGATTGTTAATAATTGACACACACATCTTTGCACCTGTGGCTTTGAACAAGGATACAGAAGAAAGTGGTACGATAGAACCTGAAAATAGCAGTCATTAGAATAACTGCATAGATTTTTTTTTTAAAATGCACCTCTTTATCACTGAGGAAAAAAAAAGATCTTCACTGATGTTAATGCTCTATATTAATAAGCAAATTATTTTCTAATATTGGAGTCATTTGATTTCCCTGATGCATGAAATCCATAAAATATGAGAAAATGGGAAAACACACTGAAAAAAATAGCTACATTGGTTGGCTAGAAATTATAACTTCATTCATGTTCTTCTTCTGGAGCTTTAACATCTTTTATCTAATAAAATAAGTGAAATAATAATATAGTGAATTGACATAGCACCTTTTATCCCAAAAGATACTAGAGTGCTTAACAAACAGGCTATTCGTCAGCAGAAAGCAGCCATATTTGGGCTGAAATACAGTAGCTGTTGAACAGCTCAGAACAACGTTATATGATATTTTAGGGAAGGAATTCAAAACTAATATTTGTAGCCAGTTGAAACTGCAGGAGGAATTTAGGAAGGCAGAATGTAGTTACCCAAATGGCACTAGGGTTAATATTCCTAGGACTGCAAAAAGTACTATGAGATTTTTAATGCCAAAAAATGGTCAGGACCTGAGTTCTAGATCTCTGTCATGGAGCATGCTTGTTCTGTAACAACCCCTATTGGCCAAGCGTGGCAATGACAACATTCCTTATCTAAGTTTCCCACCTGAGTCTTCTCAGCCTTCCACACACGAGCGAGTACTGGAGACAAGACTTAGCCCTCCAGACAAATCACAAACTTAATACTTTCCAGGGTAGCAAGAGTCCAAATAAACCAAAAGGTTCTTCTGCACTTTGGTAGCTTCTCTTCAGCACACCATTTGGGCACTGTTCCCAGCCCCTTTCTAGGCTATCTATTAGAGTCTTTCTGGCTCTGGGGTAGCCCACACAGCCCTCAGGCTGGTTCCCCTAAAGTACTGTCATCAGCCCCTGCTGAGCTCTGTCCATTGTGTCCTTCTCTGCTCCTATATAGAACACTAGTCTCCCAACACTGGTTCCCCTGAAGTACCTGGACTCTATAGGCCCTGGCTCAGAGGCTTCTAGAGAACCCTGTCCACTCTCTGGGATTCCACACACCAGAGTGCACTCTGTCCTTTTATAAGGCCCAGTGTCCATTAAAGCACCAGCTGACTCCCTTAGCCCTACCTCCTGAGGCTGGAAGCAGTAATTAATTATGGCATAGGTGAGACTGTCCCCGACTCCTCTGAAAGGGGCCAGTCATCCTTTAACAATCTCATTTGAAAAATGGCACCACCAAGTAGGCAATATTGACTCAGGTGAATCACTACCTCCACTTCCTATATGTGTAAGGCCCAGTATGTCTCAGACCAAGGCCTATAGAACTACTAGACAGAGAACATCTCCACACGGCCACCTAGCAGCAGCTGTCACTAGCTCATGCTTTACTATCCGTGGCTTGTGCAGACACAGACCCTGGGAAGTCCTGCTTCAACCGATCTGACAGGCAGCAGTCTCATGGCTCCTGATTGGCTTCCTGCCTTATATAAACGTAAGGAACATTCCAGCAAATGTCCAGGATCTTCTGTAGCTGTCTATGTTCTTGAATGCCTGACTTTGACCTGGACCTTCATTCGTGATCTGGATGCTGAAAACTGATTTGCTCTCTGATACTTGCTATTGACCCTGACCTGGATCTTGACTATGAATTCTTCTGTTACTCTCAGCCTCAGGTTTGACCCTGCTCTGGCCATTAGTCATGAGTGCCCTTGTCAAGGAGCCTGAAAATATGTATCTGGGTGTTTGTTAAGGGTCTTGCATCCAAAGATTCCCCATGTCTTGTAAGATTTAAGTGGAGGGTCATAGTACTATGGGATTGATCAAACTCTCACTGAAATCATGGGGGGTTGACTTCAGTGGTAGCTTTCTCAGCCCAAATAAGGGCAGCTGCAGGAATACTAACATATTAGGATTTTGATGATAGTCTGTGAAATGATTCTGCCCTTCCTCCAAAACTTAATTGTCATTTGATAATTTATACAAATATTACAGTTGAAGAACATTATATTCTCATAGATGATCACTAAAAAAAAGCAGGGAATGGCAAGGTTAAGGTCCCCTGTTCAACCTTAACTCTGCCACCATGTAGCATGCATTATGATATGTGCATACACAATAAATAGGTACAAACACTATCACTTCTGTGGCATACTCACCTGATCCAGTGCACAATTTGGACAGTGCTTACGCACTGAAGTAGAGATAGGTTGTGAATGAGCCTCATAACTGCCCAAATTCTGTCTTTACAATTATAACAGTGTTAAACTCAGAGTACATGCACTGAAGTAAACAAAACAGACATACCTCCACTATTTGCCCAGATACCAGTAGAGCTTTACATGTGAAACTGGGTTTTACTTTTCACCATTATGACACTAGTACACATCGGTTCACAGTGCTCCAGACAGAAAACTCTGTGTAAAGGTGGCCAGAGTTTCCAAACAGTAAACATTTAGTTGTGTAGTGATAGTAACAAGAGCTTCTTTCCCATACAGCATGTGTATTTAATGGCCTCATTTGATTATACATTGAGCAAGGAATAGCTCTGTAGTGCTTGGGGTCTGGTTGGGGAGCACGGACTAAAGGTCACAGCCACAACTCCTGACTACCAAGTTGGTTGTGGGGAGGACAGCCCAGTCCCTCCCACTCCACCAGACTCTGACCCAGGGCCCTTTGGGCTACCAGTAGTCTGGCAACCAAGGCTGCTTAAGGCTGTCTTTCCTGGGCCTCTTCCTCTCATCCCCCCTCAGCTAAGTCCAAGGCTTTCCCCTGGTGGGGAAACCCAAACCACAATAAGTACCAGTGTCCAAGGTCCACAGGATAATTCCCTCTCTGGCTATCTCTGGGGTGGATCCTCCCTTCTCTCAGGGAGAGCCCCTTTGGGCAGCTGTGTCAGAGTCTTAGACTTCCTGCTGCACTACTGGAGCTGTGGGCTGCAGGTCTGCTCACCTCCAGCTCTGCAAACCAAATGAGATAGTTCTCTGTCTTTTAATTCCTCCAGCAGATGGAGAATTTGCTGCAGGTGTGGTGGGACAGGGCTGGCTGAGCCCCAAATAATCCCTTAACCCCATGTTGCCCAGTGTGGAGTTTATACACCCCATCACAAGCTCCCTTATATTTCATCCTCTACATTGGATCTTCTTCATGGGAGAAAACATGGATGTTCAGTATTTATACTCTTCATTCTGTCCCAAAGCTGTCAGAAATGCATGTCAATGCACGTGAGGATGGATTGTACTGGGCTAAGAATAAATATCTGATTCTTAGTGGGTTGTGTATGTAAAATGAGTTTGTCGTTGAGATGAAATGAGAAGTTGTTCTAAGGCTGCAATAGCCAGCCATTGGTGATTCCCTTAACAAAAGAGGCACTCTTGTTTAAGGATACTCATTCACCTTGCAGGACAGCTAGAATTTTAAAAGGCCACCTATTGTAAATGAAGAGCATTAGTCTCCACCAGAGAAATGGTGGAGCACTTTATGTTAAAAAGCAGGGGAAATAATTTGGAAACATAGAATACATTTTCCCTCTCACTCTCCTAGCATCTCTTTTCTATGGTAAATGGTGCATCTTTCATCCAGCTGCATGTGTTTATGTTTTGTTTACACAGATAGCTGCAAAATATACTTTATTATGCATCAAGAAAGAGACACAACCTACTACTCCTATTTTATGACCTCCTCTCAGTCCTGCTCCCTTGTACACCTAAAATCTCTTCCTCTTCATCTTCTCACAGGGCAAGACATGCCTTTCAGAATTATGTGCTCTCATTTGCCCTACATGCTACACCACTCCCACACCATTATAGAAGACCCAATTAACACTTTTATAGAAGGCATATGCTTATTCTTTCACTGCCACTTATTATAATTGTTTGGGCTCATAAATGCTAGTTATGTATTTGCACACTCCTTTAAAATGTTCCATTTTTATTTGTTTTAAGTAAAAAAAGTAATTGCTGCAATTACCAACTCCATAATTTCATTTTATTAGTGTCATATCATCAAGTAATCACTTCTGAAATTTAAGAATAAATTCCATTTTACACAATAATTACTTTACTTGGATCAAAATAATTGATTAATATAAGTGATTCTTTTCAAGACAATTTTGCAGACTTTGAGTAATGTTTCAAATTGTGGAATTAGTGCAGTAATAACTTTTTCATTCCTGTAAGTATATTTTTAAACTTAGGATCTGCTAAGAAATCTCTCATTTATTTGAGTGTATTATTGGCTTGGTAGTGAATGAAAGTCATTACCATCGGATTCTGTTGGGTTGTGCATATAAATGAGTTGCTTTTCTAAGCTGGGGGGGGAGAGGTAGGTACGCTGGAGGGTAGGGGTAGGGTCCAGAGTGACCTAGACAAATTGGAGGACAGGGCCAAAAGAATTCTGATGAGGTTCAACAAGGAGAAGTGCAGAGTCCTGCACTTAGGACAGAAGAATCCCATGCACTACTACAGGCTGGGGACCAACTGGCTAAGTGGCAGTTCTGCAGAAAACAACCTGGGAATTACAGTGGATGAGAAGCTGCATATGAGTCAACAGTGTGTCCTTGCTGCCAAGAAGGCTAATGGCAAATTGGGCTATTTTAGTAGTAGCATTGCCAGCAGATCGAGGGAAGTGATTATTCCCCTCTATTTGGTACTGGTGAGGTCACATCTGGAGTATTGCATCCAGTTTTGGGCCCCCCACTACAGAAAGGATGTGGACAAATTGGAGAGAATCCAGTGGAGGGCAACAAACATTATTAGGGGGCTGAGGCACATGACTTACAAGGAGAGGCTGAGGGAACTAGGCTTATTTAGTCTGCAGAAGAGAAGAGTGAGGGGGGATTTGATAGCAGCCTTCAACTACCTGAAGGATTGGGGGGGGGGGAGGTTCCAAAGGGGATGGAGCTAGGCTGTTCTCAGTTGTGGCAGATGACAGTACAAGAAGCAACTGTCTCAAGTTGCAGTGTGGAAGGTTAAGGTTGGATATTAGGAAACACTATTTCACTAGGCGGGTGGTGAAGCAATGGAATGGGTTACCTAGGGGGAGGTGGTGGAATCTCCATCCTTAGAGGTTTTTAAGGCCCGGCTTGAGAAAACTCTGGCTGGGATGATTTATTTGGGGTTGGTCCTGCTTTGAGCAGTGGGTTGGACTAGATGACCTCCTGAAGTCTCTTCCAACCCTAATCTTCTATGATTCTATTATTTCAATTTCTGGAGAACAAGTGTCAGAATATCTTGTACATTAGGGCTTATTTGCACCACTCCCCCAGTGCAAAGTTGCTCTAAGGCTGCAGTAGCCAGCACCTGGATATTCCCCCGAGGAAGGAGGCTGGATCTTGATCCCATCACCATCCTAGTTGCTGGCCCTGAAGGCATGGTCCGGGGAAAAAGTGTTTTTCTTCTGTATATTACAGTGCTAACTGGAAGCTGGGACAGCTCTTAGGGACCATAAGCAATCACCATAAATTAGAGTAGCCTAAGGCTGCTCTGATTTATTCTGAGAACTCAACTGATAACTTGACAGCGCAAGGACTGAGGTAGCACAAAGGTGGATAAAGCTACATTTGCACCACCTCCTGGAACTGGCTTGAATTCCTCAACCATAGGGCTGGACCTGGGTCCAGGTATTCACATTTAATTAAATAAAGCCAGTATCACACATGACATTTGTTGAACTTATCAGCAGAGAGTCTGAGGACTAAATGAGCTATGCAGACTAAATATTCTCCATATCAGGTTTGAGGTACATTTCTCTGTTGAGATGGTAGACTATTTTAAAAACTGATTTGTGAATATATTCATGATTAGAAGTGCCTTGTTTGTTTTTTTCTATTATTCATGAGGTCATATTACTTGTTCGTGAATATTCAGAAAACCTCTAGATATCTCAAATGTTCATGAATCCTAAATTCTTTACACATTTTAGCACATATCTTTATTTGTTGAAAATTCACAGAGGAAGATATATTCCTCATCTTTTTCATTTCTTTTTTTGCCATTCCCTACTTTCAAAAGTTTCAGCCATCCATATATTGTCATGATTGAAACTGGAGAAAGCATGACAGTTTCTTTCAATTCTGTCTGCTTTCTGTATCATTTATTGCTAATATAACCATCCAATCAGGGAGCAGAAATAATATCCTGGAACTTAGATGACCAATCACATGCCTCAGAAATGACCAGTGTATGACAAATAGTCTAACTGAATAGCTCACGAAAATCAATCACTGAAAATTGTTCATCCAAACTATCTCTATAATACTTATGAAAGATGAAGATACTTATATAAATCAGGATAGGATTGCAAACAATTCTTGAGCAGGATAAATGTCTGAATTCACAATGGTTGTTATTCCTAACAACTAATTCAACTAGGTTTATTAATAGGGTATTATGATGTAAGCTTGCACTTCTGCCTGTGCTGGTTCCTTTCAACAGATAAGCAGATGTCCATTTCCAAGACTGTCAACACCTTTCCTGATTGTTACATTCATTTTTAAATAGGAAATATGTATTATATGTTTTGGGTGTTTAATATCATTGTCTATCTGGTATAGATTGGTGTATGCATTTCATTGGGGGTGAAGTCCCAAGGGCTGGCTCTGTTGTTCATGATTAAATAAGGAATTTATCTGGCATTATTGGAGGTGAAGTGAGGACTTGGAGTTGGAGGCAGTGTTAGTTGATGTGGTTAATATTTTTGGCTGGTGCTTGTTTCTTCTTAAGGGAAGGAATCATGATTCAAACTGAGGGACGTCTAAAGAATGACTAAAAATGCAATTGGGTTTGTAAATACAGAAATATAATTTCTGTATTAATATGCAAAGAAAGGACAGAAAGTAGAGTAGCATTCTCTTATGGCTGAAGCAAGGCCCTGCAACACAAACTCTTGGGTTCTGTGATCAGTTCTGTCATCAACTCACTCCTTGACCTTGATCAAGTCACTTAGGATCTGATTTTCAGAGATGCTGAGTGAGAATCCACAGCTCCTTTTTTGACTTCAGCTGGAGCTGCAGGTGCATATCATTCTAAAAAGGGGTTCACTCTTGCCCCATTGAAGTTAGACTTTTGTTATTAACTTCACTGAGGCCAGGACTTTACCCTAAGTCCTTAACATCTGTGTGGCTCAGTTATTCTGTGGCTCAGTTAAATAAGATGTCTAATTCACAGGCCTATAGCACTGAAGATGCAGAATTTGGTTCTGGATTTAAAACACCCAAAGTTCAGGTGAGAGTTTAAGCTCTGGGAATGGTCCCCATGCATGCTGGGAACAACAGACTGGAATTTTACCTCTGAGTGAGAACATCCCCTGGTGTTTCCTGAACTGGTACAACTGTATCCTTATATAGGTATCCAAAGTGGTGTAGTATTCTCAGACAAAAGTATATTGATAAAGTTAAGGATATGTATTAATAATTTAGGATAAGATACATTACAGGACTGTTAATTATCCCAAGACCAAACATTATAAACCCATGAAGAGTTAAGGTTACACTTCAGAGAAATCCAAAATTGTTACGGTATGGCACTGCATAGTTAGGGCACCCAACCTTAACTCTGCTATGTAGGGACACCAGGCAATAATCATTATTATGATTAAGGCATTTTATTGTTTGTGATCCTAAATTAGATTACACTTATTTAAAAAAAAACAAAGCATTAATTCCCTCCCACCCCCTTTGTGTCTTATCATACTAAGACGTTTGGGTGGCTACGTTGTGTAGTGTGCACTGGGTCATTTGTGTACATGGGTGGGTGGCTGTCTTTAGGAAGCTGCAATGCATTTCAGACAGTCTATTTGATGTGTTCTTTGCTGCATGATGAACTATGGGTGCTGTTTGTTCACATTATTATGGAAAATTTTATTTGAGTTGGCATAATAGAAAACAGATCCAAACAGCTGAATTCTGATTTATAAATCCTTTTGGTAAATCTTAATTCTTAAGGCTTGATTTACAAATTGTTACTTTCAGGATCAGATTTACTTACCTGATTGTTAAAACATTCATTTGATTTATAAGGGCCCTGTATTAACAATAAATGTGTTTTGCTGAATTAACCTCTGAACCTGTGGGTGGGGCTGGGGTGGGGTGGGGAATGCTTCTACAGCCTTCCGAGTTCACAGCAGAGTGGAGAAAGAACTCTACTGTGTTCCATGAGTCTTCCATAGAAGAAGATAAAGAATACTTCCACAGTTCTGCCAAAAGGCATAATCGTAATTATTAAGTTAGAGTAAAATTATAATGCTCTTTATTTCCAAAAATACCCAATGCCCTAAAATATTGAGATACAAACTGTATATAGCCATCAATCAAATGCAGCCTTCTTTGGTGTAGAATACAAACATTAAACAGCGTAGGACACACAGTGAACAAGGAATGCCATATTCAGTTGAAACAGATGAATTTCAATTACGCAGAATGTAATTATCTGAGTTTAAATTGACCAGGACAATCAAGCGAACACCCCTGATATACATAGAGTGACCAGATAGCAAGTGTGAAAAATTGGAACTGGGGGTAGAGGGTAATAGGCACCTATATAAGACAATGCCCCAAATATCGGGACTGTTCCTATAAAATTGGGACATCTGGTCATCCTCGTTATACACTGGAGAGGCGGGGGAGATCATGGGGTCTTTACTAGTTAATAGGTGGTCAGAATCTCAGTTTTATATCCTATACAAAAGACAGCACTTCAAGCAGTGCAATATCATTTACCAAACCATTGCTTGGAATGATGCTATGGAAGAATCTCATTTAATTAAGTACCTAATTCTTCTTTGTACGTACCCCATGAATACATACCCAGTCCTAACAATGTATTTTGATGTCATCCCTTTTTTTAAAATAGAACCAAAAGGAAAACATGAAAAAAATGCGTTAGACACTGACATACTGGTCACTTTTTTTGCATATTAAAAAAGTGAGTTGTAAGTATGTAGTGCAGAGTTTCTACTTCTGGGACAGAATGTGATGCACTTACTCTGTCCTCACTCCTGGATGTCATTGGGACTACGTGTGAAGTAAGGCACTACTCCATGTGAATGAAAGTGACACCGTCTAGCGCTTTATTTCCTGGAAGTTCAGGACTGTATGGTACCATAATTTTACTTTTCCACTTTTTTATTTTCAGTCCATCCAACTTCCTAGTTACTCTGATGTGGTTCAGCAGGGTTAATCCTACTCTCTGGACCAAGGAGGCCACACCCCGTTGGCTCTGCTGGGCCTGCTCCTGCTGGAACCAGGATATAAAAGGGAGCAATTCAGCTCAGTCTGGGCTGACCACAGGAGGGAACAGAGGCAGGGGCACCAGAACAGGGGAGGTCAGGGGTCATAAGGGCAAGCAACGGGGGAGGGGCAGAGAGGAGTGAGTGGGAGGCAGGGTCTTGGGGTGGGGAAGAAGCAGTGCAGGACTGGTGCCTTGGGGAAAGGGCCAGAGCTAGGTTAGGGGCTCAGGGATTAGAGGTGGGCGGGAGGCAGGGCAATGGTTTGGGCCCTGGTTGCTAGGGTTGCCAATTTTGGTTTGATGTATGCCTGGAAATTTCATCACAAAGATTGATTTTTGATGAAAGATTAATAAAAAAATAATATTTAATTCCTGGAGACTCCAGGCCAATCCTGGAGGGTTGGCAACCCTACTGGTGGCCCCCACCCACTTTTAGGGAGCATCTGCCACTCCTGAATGGAGGTACACTTCAGGCTCCTGTGGAAGGACCGCCGACACTTCAGGACATGGAGGCCAGCCAGAAGGTGACGACCCATGAGCCTCAGACTCTTGATGCCCACATAGGAAGGAGAGACTGTGGGAACCCTGAGATGACAAGCTGTGGAGGAACAGGTAGTAAGTAACCCAGAGGAATTTAATGGGGAATCGGGCATGGAGCCAAAGGTTAGCTCAGCATGTTTTGGCAGGATCCCTGCCACCGCCCTGGGTTGGGACCCACTGCAGTAGGGATGGCTCAGGTACCCCTACCCTGGTCATCACCCACCCAGAGGTGGTGGCCCAACCCTCCAACCCATCTGGCCACTAGGCCACACAGCCCTGGCAAAGAGGGCATCTATTGACTCTGGCGGTTAGACCACACAGTCCTGATAGAAAGGGCAGTCCTATTCACCCCAGCCAAAGGGTGACAGGGTTTACATAAACACAGATTCATGCCTCTTATTTTGCCTTTAGAATGTGCCCTTTCATATCACTTGTAAAGACTAAGACAAATAATTTGTTAATGCATCTAACAATATCTTATTCATGTAGCATGTGCTTCCCTCCATCTCCTGTCCTCAAACGATCCTATTGACTCCTGGCCTGGCTATTTACTGCTGATTTATTTGCAGAATATTATCTCTATTATACAATTTAATAAAAGCAAACTGCTTCAAAGAATTGTTACAAGAGTTATAAAACATTATCTGACACAAAAGTGAGGCTCAGGCAAAGGAAAATTGAACCTCTCCATTCTACCATAGGTCATGGAAAACAAAAAGATGGAACTCAAGAGGGACCTAACGGAGCTAGGTGAATGTCAATGTGGGTGGCAGATGCTCATCTTCTTCAGGATCAGGCTCTCTTTAGGTATTGATTACTTACTTGATAGTAATCAATTGACCTTTTTGGATATCTAGTTTAATGTGTGAAGTCATCCACTCAAGTCACAGGTCTTAGAATCATGGAATCATAGACAATTAGGGTTGGAAGGGACCACAGGAGGTCATATAGTCCAACCCCCTGCTCAAAGCAGGACCAATCCCAACTAAATCATCCCAGCCAGGGCTTTCTCAAGCCAGGCTTTAAAAAACCTCTAAAGATGGAGATTCCTCCACCTCCCTAGGTAACCCATTCCAATGCTTCACCACCCTCCTAGTGAAACAGTTTTTCCTAATATCCAATCTAGACCTCCCTCACTGCAATTTGAGACCATTGCTCCTTGTTCTGTCATCTGCCACCACTGAGAACAGCCTAGCTCCATCCTCTTTGGAACCCTCCCACCCTTCAGGTAGTTGAAGGTTACTATCAAATCCCCACCTCACTCTTCTCTTCTTCAGGCTAAATAAGCCCAGTTCCCTCAGCCTCTCCTTGTATGCCATATGCTCCAGCCCCCCGATCATTTTTATTGCCCTCCGCTGGATTCTCTCCAATTTGTCCACACCGTTTCTGTGTGTGTGTGGGGGGGGGGCAAAAGTGGACACAATACTCCAGATGTGGCCTCACCAATGCCGAATAGAGGGGAATAATCACTTCCCTTGATCTGCTGACAATTCTCCTATTAATGCAGCCCAATATGCTGTTAGCCTTCTTGGCAGCAAGGACACACTGTTGACTCATATCCAGCTTCTTGTCCACTGTAATCCCGAGGTCCTTTTCTGCTTAGCCAGTCAGTCCCCAGCCTGTAGCAGTACATGGGATTTTTCCATCCTAAGTGCTGTACTCTGCACTTGTCCTTGTTGAATCGCATCAAATTTCTTTTGGCCCAATCCTCCAATTTGTCTAGGTCACTCTGGACCCTATCCCTACCCCAGGTCTGGCTCCAGGCACCAGCTCAGCAAGCAGGTGCTTGGGGCGGCCAAGGGGAAGGGGTGGCACATAGGGCTTTTGGGCGGCGGGTCCCTTGGTCCCTCTCGGAGGGAAGGACCTGCCGCTGAATTGCTGCCAAAGAAGAAAGCGGTGCGGTGGAGCTGCCACCGATCGCAATCGCAGCCTTTTTAATTTTTTTCCCCCACCGTTTGGGGCAGCAAACACCCTGGAGCCAGCCCTGCCCTACCCTC
Source organism: Mauremys reevesii (assembly GCF_016161935.1). Classification (NCBI taxonomy): domain Eukaryota; kingdom Metazoa; phylum Chordata; order Testudines; family Geoemydidae; genus Mauremys; species Mauremys reevesii. Next base: position 77,943,213 of record NC_052626.1, read on the forward strand.
CAGTATATCTACCTCTGTCCCCATCTTAGTGTCATCTGCAAACTTGCTAAGGGTGCAATCCATCCCATCATTCAGATCATTAATGAGATTGTTGAACAAAACCGGCCCCAGGAGAGACCCCTGGGGCACTCCCTTGATACCGGCTGCCAACTAGATATTGAGTCGTTGATCACTACCCATTGAGCCCGACAATCTAGCCAGCTTTCTATCCATCTTATAGTCCATTCATCCAATCCATACTTCTTTAACTTGCTGGCAAGAATACTGTGAGAGATACTATCAAAAGCTTTGCTAAAGTCAAGATATATCACATCCACCACTTTCCCCATATCCACAGAGCCAGTTATCTCATCATAGAAGGCAATCAGGTTGGTCAAGCATGACTTGCCCTTGGAGAATCCATGTTGACTGTTCCTGATCACCTTCCTGTCCTCCAAGTGCTTCAAAATGGATTCCTTGATGACTTGCATCATGATTTTTCCAGGGACTGAGGTGAGGCTGATCGGTCTGTAGTACCCCAGATTCTCCTTCTTCCCTCTTTAAAAGATGTTTGCCTTTTTCTAATAATCCGGGACCTCTCCTGATCGTCACAAGTTTTCAAAGATAATGGCCTATGGCTCTGCAATCACGTCAGCCAACTTCCTCAGCACCTTCAAATGCATAAAATCCAGTCTCATAGACTTGTGCACGTCCAGCTTTTCTAAATAGTCCTTAACCTGTTCTTTCATCACTGAGGAGTGCCCACCTCCTTCCCATACTGTGCTGCCCACTGCAGCCTGGGAGCTGACCTTGTCAGTGAAGATTGATGCAAAAAAAGCATTGAGTACTTCAGCTTTTTCCACATCATCTGCCACTAGGTTGCCTCCCCTATTTGGTAAGGGTCCCACACTTTCTCTGACCTTCATCTCGTTGCTAACATACCTGTAGAACCCCTTCTTGTTACCCTTCACGTCCTTTGCTAGCTGCAACTCCAATTGTGATTTGGCTTTCATGATTACACCCCTGCATGCTCGAGCAATATTTTTGTACTCCTACCTAGTTATCTATCCAAGTTTCCACGTCTCGTAAGCTTCTTTTTTGTGTTTAAGCTCACCGAAGATTTCTCTGTGAAGCCAAGCTGGTCATCTGCCATATTTGCTATTCTTTCTGCACATCAGGATTGTTTGTTCCTGCACCCTCAATAAGGCTTCTTTAAAATACAGCCAGGTCTCCTCATATTAGCCTCCCAGGGGATCCTGCCCATCAATTCCCTGAGGGAGTCAAAGTCTGCTTTTCTGAAGTCCAGGGTCCGTATTGACCCCGTACCACTGATCTTTACAAGAATTTTGCTCTTGACTTCAATGGGAGCATGACTGGGCATTAAATGAGCATAAATAATGTTCAGTTGCTCTATCCTGTAATGGAGAGGGAGAAACAAATGCATATTGCAAATGATAGAAAAACACTCTGGAATTCTGCTTCCATGGAATCTGTATCTTTGGATATCCATGGAAAGGACACTTTGGAAGTAAAATGTAAACAAGAGGCAAAATAAAAACAATAGCAATGATGTTTATATGGCAGACAAATCACCTGGGACACTTTGCCCAAAGCAATAGAGAGTAGCAGCCAGAAAATAGTTTGTTGTAAAAAAATCTTGAATAATAGAACAGTTTCACAGTCACTCTGTAATAATGAAAAGTGATTTCTAAAAACTTCTAAGCTATTATTATATAAGAACCAAGAAAGTTAAAATCATGTAGCATGATTCATGTAATTGTTAATATTACAGCTGAGCTATTTAGGAACAGAAATGCCAGGTGAGAGAGAAAAGAAAAATAACCATACATTATGCATTTTTTTCCTCCACCTTCCCCCCTCCTTTCTATTATTTGTAAAAGTTATAGATGGGAGAGTTCACATGTGTTGATGATAAAAGATCATTCTGTGATTCACTTAGCTGCCCAACATCTGGGCAAAGCTGTGGCCATGATGGGTAATATTAATGAAAGATGAGATGGGGATTTTTCATGGATTCAGGTCCCACCAGTGCCAAGGTCAGTTCCTCAGGGTAGCAATGAAAGAATATTAATCATTCTGTGTATGCAGTAGTGGCCTAATTCTCAGATTAGAGCCTCTAATTCTCTCTCCATGGCTTGAGGGCTCACAGAAAGTCAAAAGACTAAGCAGTTGTCCTCATCCCAGTGTGTCATGTATTAAAATGTTTCCCAAACAGCAGCAACCGGGGGGTGGGAGGATGGGGATAAACAAGCCGGCGGCGAAGCAAAAAAAAAATAACCCGCCAGAGCACAGGAAAAATTAGTGGGGTCTGAGAAGCCATCGGCAGTTCCACGCCCCGCCCCCCCGCCAGCTCGCCTCCGCTCCATCTCCACCTCCCCCCTCCCTCCAGCGCTTGTGCCGCCATACAGCTGATCAGCGCAAGCGGGGTGGGGGCAGCATGCAGAGCCTCCCCCCCAAGCCAGAGGGACCTGCCAGGGGGCCAGGTGAGTCCCAGCAGTGCTAGCCTTACCTGGAGCAGCTCCCAGGAAGAATCCAGCAGGTAGTCCCATCCCTCTGGCTCCTAAGGTCGCATCGCTTGTGCGCAGGTCGGGTTGGGTCGGGTTGGGGTGGGAGCAGGGGCGGGGACTACAAGCCCCGCCCCTGCAGCACACAGGTAATAAAAGGTAATAGGTAATAATTGGAGATATACCAATCTCCTAGAACTGGAAGGAACCTCGAAAGGTCACCGAGTCCAGCCCCCTGCCTTCACTAGCGGGACCAATTTTTGCCCCAGATCCCTAAGTGGCCTCCTCAAGGATTGAACTCACAGCGGAGACCTCCTCGCCGCCTCTGTGCATGCCTGGGGCGTGGGGCTGCAGCACTTTGTAGAGTCCTGCCGGACAGCAAGCAGGCGCTGGGAGCTCAGCTCGCTGCACCAAGGCCCAGGAAGAAGAGGTGAGCGGCGCCAGAAGTGCCAGCTTGAGTCCTCCCCCAGACGGTCCCTCGATATCGGGACAAAGTGCGTCCCTACTGATGTAAGGTCGGGACGTGGGACAAGTCCCCTAAAATCGGGACTGTCCCAATAATATTGGAACGTCTGGTCACCCTATGATAAAGTGAAAGATGCCACATTCTGGCCCTTCTTGGAACAACAGTTATAATTTTAGTTTTACAAGCACTATACACAACATCTTTTAGCAGAGTCTATATAAAAGGGTGTCATAAGGAGGAGAGAGAAAACTTGTTCATCTTAGCCTCTAAGGATAGAACAAGAAGGCTTAAACTGCAGCAAGAGAGGTTTAGGTTGGACATTAGGAAAAAGTTCCCAACTGTCAGGGTGGTTAAACACTGGAATAAATTGCCTAGGGAGGTTGTGGAATCTCCATCTCTGGAGATATTTAAGAGTAGGTTAGATAAATGTCTGCCAGTATTTGGTCCTGCCATGAGGGCAGGGGACTGGACTTGATGACCTCTCGAGGTCCCTTCCAGCCCTAGAATCTATGAATCTATGGAGAGAATAGATCAGAGAGAGAATTTAAAGCCAAAAATTTCTTCTTGAGACATTCAAACAATCCAAAAATTGTACTCTCCAAAGTGGGATCTTCACGTTCCATTTAAATGGTTTTTTGAATGGTGTGATATTTCAGCTTAGGGTACTAGTATGTTGTTTAGGCAAAGCTCAACATGTGTGGGGAGTAGGAATGAGGTAGAGCAACAGGAGGTACTGTGCCTCAGGGAGGGAAAGTGCTTCTTGGAGCTCTCAGGTGTGCAGGAGGTGCATGTCTGCATGTGCAACATGGAGGGGAGGGTAACACATTCTTCTGAATGGAAGATCACCTTCATGTAAGCCCTGCTGGGATGTTAGCACAGAACAGATCCTGCACTTTTACAGTGGAGATATTGTAAAAGCAGCAAAGAGTCCTGTGGCACCTTATAGACTAATAGACGTATTAGGAGCATGAGCTTTCATGGGTGAATACCCACTTTGTCGGATGCATGTCAGTGGAGAGATTGAAACCTTTAGCCAGGAGGTGCAAGGGGAATGTGGCATAAAACAACAACCACCTACTGTTCTCTTCTCATTGCTTCTACACTGATACCATATTTAGCCATAGGCCAGACCCTAAAATAGAACTACCGGGGCTGATAAACTAGGAATGGACAAACTGCAAATAGTAAATTCAGGACAATACCTCATATGATCTATGACAGAGATCGGCAACCTTTGGCATTAGGCCCGTCAGGAAAATCTGCTGGCGGGCTGGGAAGGTTCATTTATCTGTAGTGTCCACAGATTTGGCCGATCGCAGCTCCCACTGGCTGTGGTTTGCCGTTCCAGGACAATGGGGACTGCGGGAAGCAGCATAGGCCGAGGGATGTGCTGGCCACTGCTTCCCACAGCCCCCCATTGGCCTGGAACAGTGAACTGCAGCCAGTGGGAGCTGCGATCGGCTGAACCTGAGGATGCTGCAGGTAAACAAACTGTCCTGGCCCGTCAGCAGATTTCCCTGATGGGCCGCGTGCCAAAGGTTGCTGATCCTGATCTATAATAATAAAGATGTAACACAGATGTTTTAGGGGTTGAGTTGCCACTAAAATGTAGAGATTAACATTGTGATATAGTCCTGGATTGTGCATCTTTTCTAAATCTAGTCCTTTATATTTTATTAATGAAATAATTTTTATTTATAGATTATTGTTGGTTTACCCATAAAAAACTGATAATTCATGGGGAGACAAAAATGCCTAAATTCATCAGATAAATTATCTTTTATTAATAGTTTTCTCAACTCTTACTTAAAAATATGAAAGTGTTTTCCAAACAATAATTAATTATACACTCATTCCACTCCACACCCTATGTGGTAGAGAAACACTATTTTAGCCATTCTGAAGATGGGGAAACTAAGTCAAAGAATGGTTCAGGAACTTTTCCATGTTCACTCATGGAACTCAATAGCAGAGCTATTGACAATGGAGCTGACAATGGAATGAGAATTGGGCAAGTAGTGCAAAGTGGTCATGTAATGGGGTGCACTCACCTCTTGTGAGTGCCCCCAACTCAGTCTGTGTGTCTATACTCTCTCTCTCTCTGTTTGTGGTGGGTCTTTGGTGACTCAGCCCTTCAGTCAAGTCACACAGAGTCTGTATGTGAAATAAAATAAAGCAAACCCTTTCTGGGTGTATAAGTCCAACAAGGGGCCTATCACACACCCTCTATAAGGTCCTTTGAGCTGCAGTCTTATCTCTGGGCTCAATCCTCAATCAGTCCAGCAGGGCCTATCACAGTACTCTGCTTTGATCTGTCTCTCAGCCTCTTCCTGGCTTTCTCAAATTGTCCCTGTTCCCCAAGCAGTCCTGGCCCTGGGTGGGGCCACATCCCCCCAGGTCTCCCACTCTGGACACTCTTCACCTCTCCAGGCCTTCCTGGCCCCAACTCTTCAGCTGGGACACTAATAGAATTCAGTTCCCTTTCTGGGGTGCATCAAAGTCCAGGCCACTTTCCCAGTGGCTGGGTGATTTTTTTACCCCTCTGCACTGGAAATGTTCACTTCTTGTTTTTAAAAAAAATTGCAGTCATCCAACCAGTGAACATAAGCAATATGATCTGATGGGTGGCCAAACATACACTGTGATATTAAAGACCGAATAACCAGGAAATAGTCAGAGTAAATCATTTACAAACAATCCATGCATATTCCAAAGGCTATTGTTGGCTACTGGTAGATACACCCCATCAAAGGAGGTTATGCCCCAACGCTAGAGTCTATCTGATGGTCTAACCCACAAAATGGGAGAGGGTAACCTAGCAGTCAGAGCCCTTAGGGCTCCCTAGTTCTCAGGGCAGTGTGACCTAGTAGTCAGAATCCCTTGAGGCTACCCTTGCTCTCAGGGCAGCACAACCTCGGGGTCAGAATAGATTAGGCCATCATCCAGAGCCTCAACCCCTCAAGCAGGGTAAAGCAACAAACAGTCTGGGATGCTCAGACCCTCAGACACGGTGAAGCAGTGATCACACAGTCTGGGCTGCTCAGGCCCTCAGGTAGTGCAGAGCAGTGAACACACAGTCTGAGGTGCTCAGGCCCTCAGGTAAGGTGGAGCAGCAAACATAGTCCAGCATTCTAACTCTGATGAACAGTAGACAACTGCAAGCCTCTAGGCTTAAGGTGGTAGAGTTGCCACCCCGATGTGGGGTTGGCAGGAGTTAGGGGGACCCAGACCCACCCCACTCCACTGGGTCCGAGTCCAGGCCCCTAACAGTGGCATAGTGTTCCACCACTGGGTCAGTGGCGATCTGTCCAAAACATGCTGACAGATTTCTAGGTCTTACAACCAGACTAGTGTCTATTTCCCCTGGGTCACTTCCTACCTAGTCTTCCAATATAACAGTCCACGGGTCCTCTGGGGTCATCAACTGGTAAGATCTGCAGCAACTCAGTCCCCTCCCACATCTCTGCAGGCTGTCCAGTATCTGCCTGGGGTTCTGTGTGCCTGGTCTCCAAAGACTAGGGCTCTGGCAGCTCCCTGGAGCAAGCTTGCAGTATGCATCCTTCCTCCTCAGCAGTCTGGCCCAACTGAGTGGGCTGCTTCCCTTTATACCCTGTTTCCAGGTTGATCACATCCAGCAGGGATGGAGTGGCATGGCTTCCTCTGCCTGCAATGCAGAGTTAACACCTGCAGGGTCAGTGCAGGGTAGCTTCGCCCGTAACATCTATATAAAGCATTTTTCCCAAATAACTACCAATAAAAAAGGTTGAAATAATTAGTCTTTTCCCAGATAATTCATGAGCAAATAAATAAATAAAATAACCTGTCTAAAGTCATCAGATCAAATCTCTTCTATGACTAGTTTTCTCAATTCTTAATAGAACCTAGAAATCCTGTCTCAGATTTCCCTGCTCCAACCATTAGAACACAATGTTTTAGCTAATGTGTGCCTGTCACCCCTACAGACTGAAATGTAATGAAAATGAAATATGTATATGCCTCACTCAGGAAAGTTCATTGCAATATTATCCATGTAACTTAAATAGTTGTATTGCCCAGGGATGTACTGTAATGTAATACGGATAATGATAAAAACAAAACTACACACAATTATCTCATTTCCAGTGACAGATTGTCTTTTTATTTCCAAGAAGGAAGAATGCTAGATAAAAGAAAATGTAACTTACGTGAAACATGCTGGAAGTCATCAACATAACAAGAGAAAACCCTCTACATTAGAACGAAGGCTAATGAGATTACACTGTGCCTCTAGTATACTGTATATGACCACAACATATGTAACAGAATTAGTCTCATTACTAAGCTTCCTGTCACAACTAAGATTCATTTAAAACAACAAAAGCTATTTTATGGATTTTGATCTGATTATACTTAAACAGAAAAACAGATGATATTTCAAATACACACTGCCTATGATACTTAGGTACTGCATTTCATAGCATGCTTTTTATACCACAAAAAAAGAGAGAGAGCAAGAGAGGTATCTCTCAAATATCCTTCATTTAAAGATCTTCGTTCATTTTAGACCCATAATTGCCTAATTTCCACACAAATGTAGTATTCCCTCACTTTTATGGTTGAAAATTATTTACCTCATAAATAAGCATGTAACTGATGTTTTAGAAAGTCGTTTACACTGGAGAAATGAACACCACTGCCCATTTAAAGAAAAAATATCTAGTGGAATTCTTGACTTTGATAGTCTGCTTAAACTATATATCTGGAAATCCCAGACACGTTCCCGTGTATTTAAGGAAACCATCAGAGTCAAGATTTACCACTAAAAGTACAAACATTCAACCAAAACAAAAGCTAGTAATGGAATGTTTTAAATCCTAGATATTTTTAATTAGCATAAGTTACTTAAATTGCAAAGCTGAGGATGTTTTGTTTAGTTTCACATGCTCTGTTAGGGGCCTGATCCTCAGAGGTGACTTGATCTTAAGGGTTGCATCCCTCTAAAGCAGGGGTGTCCAAACTACGGCCCGCGGGCCTACTGCGGCCCGCGGGTCAGTTTTTTTTTATTGGCCAGCAAAAAAAATAAAATATAATATAATATGGCGGCCATGGCGCTTGAGCTCAACTCTGCACTTCTTCTCAGTTTCAACACTATGGAGCAGGAGAAAAAGAAAAGAAAAACTAAAAAAAAAAAAAAAAAAAAAAAAAAAAAGAAAACCCACCCCAAATGGCACCACCCATGGCAGCAAGAAGAAGAGCAAGTGAGTGTAGAAGTGGGGGTGGGCAACTATGCCCTGGCCACATCCGACGACCTCCACCGACGAGCCTGCTGAGCCCAGCCCCGAGCGCCGCCCGCCCCCCCCGCCCCCCACCCCCCCCCCCCCCCCCCCCCCTCCCCCGCCCGCCCTCTCCTCTGCCCGGAGCCGGCACAAGGCTCTGCTGTGGCTCTGCTGGCAGCTGCGCAGCAGCCCAGGCTCTGGAGCCCCTGCGTGCTCCAGTGGCGCGTGGGCGTGTGTGGGGGGCTGGGCGCGCGTGCCGGCGTGCGCTGCACTGCAGCCACTGCAGCCAGGCAGGGGAAGGCAGGGGAGGAGGCAGGAGGAGCAGGTGGGGGGGGGGGGGGGAGGGCGGGGGGGGCGGGGGCGGGGGGGCGGCGGGGGGGGTGGGGGCGGGGGGGGGGGCGGCGGGGGTTGCGGGTGGGGGGGGGGGGGGGGGGGGGGGTGGGGGGGTGGGGGGGGGGGGGGGGGGGGGGGGGGGGGGGGGGGGGGGGGGGGGGGGGGTGGGGGGGGGGGGGGGGGGGGGGGGGGGGGGGGGGGGGGGGGGGGGGGGGGGGGTGGGGGCGGGGGGGGGGGGGGGGGCGGCGAGGGGGGGGGGGGGGGGGGGGGGGGTGGGGGGGGGTGGTGGGGCGGGGGGGGGGGGGGGGGGGGGGGGGGGGGGAGGGGGGGGTGGGAGGGGGGGCGGGGTGGGGGGGCTGGGGGGGGGCGGGGGGGGGGGGTGGGGGGGGTGTGGGGGGGGGGGGGGGGGGGGGGGGGGGGGGGGGGGGGGGTGGGGGGGGGGGGGGGGGGGGGGGCCTGGCCTCCCTCCCCATGGGGCCTCCCTCCCCATGCCCCCCGGCCCCCCCTTACCCCCCCCAAAAAAAAATCCCCTCTCGCCCCTGCTCTAAAGTCTTAATTTTGCAAACTGCTACTGGGCTCATTCAGATCTTAGTTAAATGATTCAGTTACTGAATATCACATTTCCTATTTAAACCCTTCTACTATTCTTATCCTTGTGCCTTCTTCTATCACCCTGAAGCTTGAAATTCCATTTCTTTCCTCATAGAGAAAACATTTTGGTTAAAAAATGTCAACATACAATATTTTTTCAGACTTTTTTAACCAAAACAAGTCAGCAAACCTGAATCTATTTTTTCTGGGCTTTATTTTTTTTGCAAGAAACATTTTGTCCAGCTCTAGCCAGAACAAGGCCTATGCTAAGTCTTATTTTGAAGACTTATAGGGGAGTTTTGTGGTGTTAAAGCCTTTTTCTGACCCGCACATAGGAATATAAACAGAAAAAGAAAATTCACTGAGAAATTAAAACAAATATTCCACATTTGGGGGGGGGGGCTGTTGTAACTGACTAAGGACTCCAGGGTGTGGACACATAAATGAGAAATTCCATATTGTAACTTGTACATTGAAATAATATTAGACATTCTTTCTATTTCAATATAAATGGGGATTTTCACTTTTATTTGATTTCAGTATTAAAGGATGTGGCTGTAAAACATTAGGAATTTGAACACTTTGTGAGGGACAAAATTACTTTTGTAAAATTCTTAAGTGGTTGGCATCCAATTCCACCTTTTTCATTTGGGTTTAAGAATTGACACAAAACACAATCACAATAAAAAGTTGAATCATAAACAGCTGATACATCTTTTTGTGCATTTTGAACACTCTGTGGTACATGTGATAATATACTGAATGGTGCCTGTACCCTCAGTATATGACATCTAAAAGGATTCTCACTTTACTCTCATATTGAAAAAGGTTAAAAGGAAAGAACCATTTCATGCCAGTTTATCACAGACATACATAATACAGTTAGTCATATTTTGGTGAGAAATGTGGGTGGAGATATGTCTTTTGTAGTTGCCATCGTTGAGCCTGCAATGAATGTGTTGGGTTTAAAAAATAAAATAAAGAAAGGCTTGCATTTGATGGGGTCTGATAGTCATCATAGATACAAAGCACAAAAGACATCCTTAGAATGAAATGCCAGAGGCTGGCAATGCATGCTCAAGAATAGCTCCAGCTGAAAGACAACATGTTTTATTAGATGAGGAGTGGAGGGGGAAGGATGAAATTAATTTGTAGTCTTTTGAAGTAACACTTTGTATTGACCTTAGCATGGCTTGCCAGCTAAACTGAGTAACATAACAGAAATCTTGAAGGCTGTATGATCATACCATCCATACAACAAATAAATAAATATTAAGCCACTTGGGAGTATCAGACTTAGAACCCAGAAGCACTTGTTTTTCCTTTCCCCTGCATGATTCCAAGGATGCTTCTTGCTCCACACACCCCGTCTTCCTCCATGGTTCCTGAGAAAAGCTGTCAGCCCCTGGCATCCCTTTGATAAATAGAAAGCAGCTGGTGTCCCAAGGATGACTATTAATCTCCTCACAAGATGAAAGTAAGTAGAGAAGCTGAGCAATGCTTTGTAATTAGTGATTCATGCACGCCCTTCCTCACGATAAAAGAAGTTTGAAAGCACTCCTACTTCGAAGATGTATTAGTTTTAATTAATATATCATCACTCTAAGAAATTTGAATAAACCGAATTGTGGCAAACTTTTAGTCAAAGCTGCTTATTTAGGAAGACTATTACCTGGAAACATGAATTTGATTATATGTTCTGCTTCCCTGTATTAGAAGATGGATGGACCGAATAGGTGGAAGCAGCCTTGGGATGTAGGTCTTATTATGTACAGTGTTTTTTCCAAGCATTTTCATGTTGGGAAGTGCAGAAATTAGTATTTGAAGACCTAAACTTTTATATTCAATACTGATAATGGTGCAATTAACTTTTCTTTTTGATGATCAACTAGGAAATATGTTTGATGGATTAAAATTACATGTACTTGTCACTGGGGTAAGTACAGTACATAGGAGAGTGTGATGCTGTAGCACCCTGTTCACGGAGGTTGCTGAAGCACAGAGAAGGATGCAAGGTTTAATTGGAATCAATCAACCAGTTACTGGTTGGGATTACAGATGCTTGGTGGAAATTGTTGGGCTAATGCGGTAATTGGTTTAGTAAAGGGGAGGATACATAATTGGGAGGAAGAGGGAGGTCAGAGAAGAAAAAAGGATGAAAAGCTCCTTCTGCTGCATAACTGTACTATGTCCTGACATATTTGGAAACTGAGAATTAAAGGTATACGTGGTTTAAAACAACCCAAAAAGGGCACTGTATGTTTGAGACTAGAAGACCGCAAGAAGGCAGTGCTGTTCACCATGTACCCTGTGACAGTGAGATTAGATGATTCAATGCAATTCAGAGAAGATCATAAGAATTTATCTGAACTATCCAGATGACTGCCCGAACTGAAGAAAGCGTTTAAACAGGTGCTTAATTTTAAGCTTGTGCTATCGGAGTCTTCCAGAAGCGGGTGCTTTCATGAACTGTGGCCTATGCTGAGAGTCTTTCTAGAGCGTGTGTGATTAGAATTGGTAAAAAAAAAACTTAAAAAAAAAATGAAAAATGGCCTTTTATTAAAACCAAAAAAACTTTTACAAAAAGCTTCCTGTCCCCCACCCAAATGTTTTCATTCTTTGCCTCAATTTAAAATTTTGGTTAGTTCAATTTTTTCTCTCTCTTTATTCTATGTCACCGCTGAATGCAAAAGGGAAAAAAAGGGTACATAATTCTTTTTTTGTATTCAGTGGCAAAGGGGGGAGGAAGAAGAAAAAATAAAAATTTGAAAATTTGAAATGTCAATCATTTTAAAAAAATCTTTTTTTTAAACCAACTTGTTTGAAACCCGAGAAATGGGAACAGCTTCAAAATATGTGGGTTTTTTTCTTTGGAAAAATCTTTTAAAATTTTTTTCAGCTATTTCTCATTTTACTATTTCTACTATGTCCTGCTTGTAGCCATGCAGGAAATACAGTAAGAACATAATTCCTGGTTATTTCATTACTTCCTCTCCTGGTGTAGCTGAACAGTGAGAGGAGGAAGTATACATTTTATTGAACTCTTTTCAGACTCAGAAAAGCTTGGATTTGAGTCTTAATTTATTTGAATTAGTCTTTATTTTGGCTCAGGTTTGAGATTAAAACAATGTTTACCACAAAAATATTTCAAAATTACTGTTTAGTTCTGCAAGCCTTTTTGATACAAATAATCTTACTCATGTGAATAAGGATTACTGAATCTGACCTGTGAATTACAGACCTACCTATTTTTCTTCCACCTCTGATTATTCTTTCTTTGTTTAGTCATTCTCAATATACAGGTGGTGGGTTCTTTTGTTGGCTAAGTCAGTGTCATGCTGACAGCCATGGCTGTGCTGACCAGTAAGGATGGCAATTAATCCAACAAAATGACCATATAAAAACACATTACAGAAATACAAACATATTGGGTGAAATCCTGCTCTCATTAAAGTCTATGACAAAACTCCCATTTCTGGCCCCAGTGAAGCCATTGGGAACTTTGCCATTGACTTAAATGAGAGCAGGATTTCACCCATGTTTACTGTCAACAAATTGTGATAAAAATTGCTAAAAAAAGAAACAAGTCATAGCTGCCCATATCTGGATTCCATTATACAATGTAAGACAAACAAATTTTCTTATTTAAATATTTCAGTAAGAGATGATGCGGCTTTAGCCCAACTTATTGTGAGCTGTCCTTTGTGTTGTGGTGTTAACTGGTTATTCTTCCTTCCATAAAGATTTAATTATCCAAAGAGATCAATGCATGGTATTAATTGTGTGATAGCATGAGTCTCGTTTCCTCCCTCCAATTGTCCAGTCATGAGAAAAGAGATACTTTCATACTGTTTGGGGACTGGATCAGAGAAATTACGTCATCGTCATGAACAGCACAGATACAAAGAATGTAGTCTGGACATAGAGGTTGTCTAGTGTCTTGAAGCAAGGAGTTCAGAGTCAGAACTCCTTGGTCCTATTTTCTGCACTGTGTTGACTATAATTGGATGAGTTACTGAATTTCTATCCGTCTTCGGCCTTGTCTACACCCGCAGGTGGTACTGGTTTAGGAAAAGTTGGTTTAAAAAACAATTTAGTTAAGATGTTGCAGATCTCTGTGTGGATAAATTTAGATTGGTTTAAAACTGGTTACTCTGGTTTAGTCTGTTACCAATATAAGTCATGTTTAAGCCAATATAACTGTGTCAAAACCTGGTTTTGAACTAGTTCAACTGGTGTAATGTGCGTAAATCAGGTCCTATCCACATATCTTTAAAATTAGGATAAAAAATAGTGGGCTAGATCCACAGCTGGTGTAGAGTTATTTCTAATTGACCCCAATGTAAAGAAGAGTAGAATCAGGCCCACTGTCATCAATTACACGATTACATACTATTTCTCAAAAAATAATACAGTAAAACAGTATGCATTTTTTCTATCTTTTAGTACTATGGAATATTTTAGAGGAGACAAAGGTTCATAGTAATCACTTAAATGAAAAGTTAATAGTAAAAAAATAAAAATAAAAAATGAATGCTTCTAAGAAAGTGGATTGGCAACTTCTACTTTCCCCATCTCATAAAATAAGATTAAGGTCACATTTAGTGAAAACTAATAAATGGACATTTTAAAAAAACATACATAATTAGGCTGTGTAGCTCATTGCTAAAAGATGTCAGAAGCCAAGAATTTAACAAGATTCAAAATTTCCAGGGTTATAATAATAAATGCTTAAAAAAATAGTTTTAAAAGTAGAGCTTGTAGAACTTTTTCATTCAAAATGTTTTTTCATCAAACCAGCTATTCACAGGATTTTTTAAGCGTTTTGTTTAGAAAAATGATTGTCATATTTCTGTTTTGTTTTCAGCTAATGAAAACAAAACCAACTTGGGTTTTAGCTGTGAGACAAAAACCTGAACTTGGAGGGCGGGAAAGGAAATTGGCAAGAGCAAAACTTATTTTTTATTTCTTTTCATATTTTTCTTGGGAACAGAAAACATTTCCTGATGAGCTTTCTATTAAACAAAAAAATTAAACCTCATGATTCATGGCTTAAGACATCTCTAATTGTCAGGAATTAGGAGGTGACTCTTTTGGGGAGCAGCCTGTGTCATGTCTGCCTACTGCAGAGTTTTTTGCACCTTGTTTTGAAACATCTGGTGCTTGCCACTGTTGGGGACAAAATACTGGAATAGAAAGACACCAGGTCTGATCTAGTGTGGCAATTCCTATATTTTTATGTTCCTAAATTATATTCATGAAACTTGGATCTTTAATGTTGATTTTCAATAACTCTTGGAGCACTGAGGAAGTTCCAGAAGACTGGAAGATTGCTAATGTGCCAGTTTTTAAAAACAGTAAATGGGATGACCTGGGCAATCACAGGCCTGTCAGCCTGACATCTGTCCTGGGCAAGATAATGTAGCGGCTGATATGGGACTCAATTAATAAAGAGCTAAAGGAGGCTAACATAATTAATGTAAATCAGCATGGGTGTTTGGAAAATGGATCATGCCCTGTGAAACTAATTTGATATCTATTTTTGATGAGTTTACAAGTTTGGTTAATAAAGGTAATAGTGTTGATGTAATATATTTTGACTTCTGTAAGGTCTTTCACTTTTTACCACATGATATTTTGATTAAAGAATATAAAACAGAACAATAAAAAATTAACACAGCACACATTAAATGGACTAAAAACAGGCTAACTGATATGTCTCAATATGTAACCATAAATGGGGAATCGTCATCAAGTATGTCTGTTTCCAGTAGAGTCCCTCAGGGATAGGGCCAAGAACATATGCTATTAAACATTTTTCAGTGATGTGGAAGAAAACATAACATCATCACTGATAAAGTTTGCAGATGAGACAAAAATTGGGGAAATGGTAAACAATGAGGAGGACAGGTCACTGATTCAAAGTGATCTGGGTGTAACTGGCTGCAAGAAAACAATATGAATTTTAATATGACTAAATGTAAATGTATACATCTGGGACCAAAGAATGTAGGCCATCCTTACAGAATGGGAGACTCAATCCTGGTAAGCAGTGATTCTGCAAAATATTTGAGGGTCGTAGTAGATAATCAGCTGAATGCAAACTCCTAATGCATGGATCGGCAACCTTTGACACATGGCCCGCCAGGGTAATCCCCGTGGCGGGCCGATTTGTTTACTTGCTGCATCCGCAGGTTCAGCCAATCACATCAGCCAGCACATCCCTCAGCCCGCACTGCTTCCCGCAGCACCCATTGGCCTGGGATGGCGAACTATGGCCAGTGGGAGCAAGTAAACAAACTGGCTCAGCCCCGCAGGGTGCTTACCCTGGCGGGCCGTGGGCCAAAAGTTGCCGATCCTTCTCCTAGTCTGATGCTGCAGCCAAAAAAGCTAATGCAATGCTGGGATGAATAAATAGAGGAATTTCAGTTAGGAGTAGATAAGTGATTTTATCTCTGTATTTGTCACTGTTATGACAACTGCTGGAATACTGTGTCCAGTTCTAGTGCCCACAATTCAGGAAGGATGTTGATAAATTGGAGAGGGTTCAAAAAAGAATCACAAGAATGATTAAAGGATTAGAAAACATGCTTTATAGGGATAGACTAAAGGAGCTCAATCTCTTTATTTTAACAAAGAGAAGGCTTGACTTGATTAGTCTGTATTTACCTACCTAGGGAATCAGTATTTAATAATGGGCTCTTCAATCTGGCAGAGAAAGGCATCACACCATATAATGGCTGGAAGTTCAAGCAAGGCAAATTCAGATTGAAATAAGGAGTAAATTCTTAATGGTGACAGTAATTGACCCTTGGAACAATTTACCAAGTGTTGTGGTGGATTTTCCATCACTGATAATTTTTAAATCAAGACTGAAAGTTTTTCTAAAAGACAGACTCTAGGAATTATTTTGAGGAAGTTTGATGGCCCGTGTTATACACTATATCAGACCAGATGATCATAATGATCCCTTCTGGAATGTATGAACTTGCTAAACAAAGGAAGCCAGATGCCTCAGTCTGGCCAGGTTCTGCAGGATCAGAGCAGATTGGGGGCAAAAGGTGGCACTATAACAACTTTACACAGTCCTCCAGGCCTATCCCAATTCTGCAAGAGGCTACATGGATCTGTGGTGAAAGTTATAGCAGCCTTAGGGCTACTTTAAGTTGTTCCCAGTTCTATGCTTTGATGGACAAGAGGGGATGGTGCACAGCTGGCCCCTCTACCAAGTTTGCAGATGTCCGATCCCATCATATAACACAGAGGAATAGTTTAAAAAAAATAGTAGCATATATAGCCTGCCAACCTTTTAAATCTATTATTCTTAGAATTTTATTTTTAGATAGTGTTTCTCATCATGTTGTCTGGGCACCAACCATAAGATTAAATGAAAGCACATTTTGTTCAAGAAAGTGACTTAGCCTCCTCTACTTTATATTTCAACTCTCACTTTCATTACCAACTGGGAGGGATTTTCCCCTCTTTCTAAAGAATTCCAAAATCATGGATAATTCCTTTTACTGGACACATTTAATCTCCCATGGAAGTCTTTCCATTAACTTCAGTGGGAGCAGGATGGGGCTTTTTTATATGCATATACTTTTTCTATGGTTTATTAATCTAAATGACTTAATTCATTTTAGAAATTATACATATTGTAGTTTACTATTTATTTGCTATTAAGTTTTCCTTTCATCCTGTTACACTCAAAGCAAACAAGAGAGCTAAAAGGTTTTAAGTGTTGCTAAATCAAGATAAGCACCCACATCCAAGATCATTAACGCTATAAGGTGACAGAATGTGTAAAACATTCAAACCCTGTAAATATTTTAAATATTTTTCTGAAGTTCCTGAAAACAGTAGATGCAGACATTGAAAGTACTGAAAGCCCATCAGAAAGAGACTTTGGCCTCTCAACATTAAATAAAAGGCTGCTTTAAGTAATCTGGTATGAAGGTGCCAGGATAATTCTCAGCTTTCTTTGTTTTATGTGAAACCTCTCAAATATGAGCTTTTCTGTTCTTTTCTTTTCAGAACTTTAGGCTCTTGATATATGAGTAAAACATGAAGAGACTGAACATCTTCTAGAGTAAGAAAACAAAGGAGCAGAGGAATGTGATAATAGTGCTGAAAAAATACTCGAGAGATAAAACAGGAGGAAGGAGAAGACTTATGCAAGGTTGACTAAGGATGTCTTACAACTGATGGACTGGCCCTTACACTAAAGAACAGTACACTGAGATTAGATAAAAGGAAAACATTTCCAACTGTAAGAGCAATTCAACAGTGGAACAGTTGTCAGGCAGAGGCACCAGTAGTGGAGGGTACTCCTAAATATAATGCATTTCAGGGAATAGCAGAGGGAAAATCTGCATCAACTGTATAATCCTGGTACTTCCATACAGTGCAAACAAACAGGCAGTAAGGGGAAAGTCTTGCAGGATTAGAGAAATGGGCTTCTCTCTTCACAGGAAACAGAGTGTCTGCAGTGCTATTTTTTGTTCAATACCAGACTACTACAGTACATTCTCAGTGGTAGCCGTGTTAGTCTGTATTAGCAAAAAGAAAAGAAAAAGGAATCCTTGTGGCACCTTAGTCTGCCCTCCCTATGGAGAGGTTTGCCTTGTGGACCTGCTTAGTTGTAGATTCAGTAACTGTCACCAGCTCTCCCAAAATACCTATCTTCACTTTTACAGATAGAGACCAACTGAACACCATGCAGGAGTTGCAGTGTCCCTAAAATGGCTTCTTACACTTTCTCCAAACATTCCATGTAGCTGAATCATGCTAATTTCTGCTATCTGACAGACATTACTCATGAGTACTGGAAGTAGTAGTGAGTGATATGCCCCTAAATGTAGAGAATTCATACTTAATGGTTGTTCCTTCCAGCCAACCATTCTGATTTTCCTAGTGTCTACAGTTCAGATCAGGGCCGCCCAGAGGATTCGGGGCCCCTGTCTCGGGGCACGCCGGCGGTCCGGAATGGAAATGGAAGGCCCCCACCCGCCTGCCGCCGGGCTGCGCTGGCGCGCAGGCGGCCCCCCCCCCCCCCCCGCCCCCCCCCCCCCTCTCCCCCCTCCTCCCGGCTCTCCCGCCTCCTCAGCGCCGCAGCCGCAGCGGCGCAGCGCGGGGCGGGCCTGCCTGCCCCGCCGGGCAGGGGGGGGGGAGGGGGGGGGGGGGGAGCCGAGCAGCCGAGCCGGAGCCAGCTCAGCCCAGCAGCCCCCCCCCCCGCCCCCCGCTCCTGGCGGCTCCCGGCGAGGGGCGGCGGGCGGGGACTGGCTGCCGCGCTGCTGTCTGCGCTGTCAGGAGGACAGAGCGGGAGAGGGGGGGGGGGGCGGAGGCGGAGCCCTGGGCCCCTCTTCTGGGCGGGGCCTCACCCCCCTGCCCCCCTCCCCTTGCCCCTGGTTCAGATATGGTAGAACTATACCAACGATTCTATAAGGAGGGGTTTTTTTTAGATATGTTAAGGTATTAAAAGATATACTATAATGCTAAGGAAAGATGATCCAGCCCAGAAAAATAGGAACATGAATCTTCAGGTCAGATAGTAAGATTGATAGATAAAAGTAGGCACATGGAGCAACATTTTTCATGCACCTCTTCTCTTCTACTTTTTGGTTGTGCCTAGAAGCAGAAGATCTGAAACACCAGGAAAAAAGCTACTCAAGATATTTTCAGTCCCTCCCAAATCCAGAAGTATCAGAAATCTAATAATCAAGCATGTCATCAAGACTCTATTAGCCATAGTTTTTACACTCAAGCGATTCAGATACTTTTTAGAACCCTTAAAAGTATCTGAACTTTGGGTCCTTGCCCAAGCATTTCCTCCATACAGTTTCAGATTCTTACATGGCTACAAAATACATTTTTAAAAGAACATTTTGAACTCTTACCAAATGCTTTTAGCTTCCATTTGAAGCTGCAGTGAGACTCTGCATTATTTCTCTCAACATACTGTGTATGTCAAGTGAATTATAGAGCAAAATTAAAGGTGCTCCTTTCCCTTAAAATCCGATTTCCATTATTAAGCTGACCTTTAAATGTACCATTTTGTTAGGCAAACATCATTATATGAAATTAGTCACAGCTTTCTTGTTTTGTGCAAGCAAATCTTGATTACTGGCCTTTCTATAAAGCTGCTACTCAGTTTAATAATTCATGCTTCTCTGCTTATCAGCTTTAGAAATCAAAACGGTGCATTCTGCCATAAATCATTCCCTCTGCTGCATTTCATTTTAATGCATGGCAGCAAAACACTAACATAATTGGTCCAATCTGTTATTTACAGATACGTTGTGAGACGCAGGTGGCAACGTAGTTTTTGTCTAACAAAAAACAAGACCTCTTTCACAACTTGAGTAATGTTCTAGAAATTGTAGCTGTGTTAGGATAGAAGTCATTCATTTTCACTTGCAGTAAACTTTGATTCTGTTATAATTACTCATATGGTTCTTTCTTATATATTCTAAGATAGGATCTTATTTAATTTGTACCCAGGGTCAAATGAAGCAACTTTAAAGTTAAATATGGTAATAGTAAGAAAAGTGACTTTGTAAAAAGATATTATGAAGGTCCATTTCCCCCCTCACTCTACATAGCAAATTTGCTCACTTTACACATCAGATTATTAGGTTTTGTTTATTATTGCATTTATAAGGGTTGTAAAATAATTCTGGGATCTAAAATTCCATTTTTTTTGCTGCCTCATACAAACACAATCCTCACTGCAGATTTAGGGTAGGACATTACTTGTCCTACCCTCAATGGACATGGAGAACAATTCATCACTGTCCTTTTTATAACAGCCTTTAACATATTTGAAGACTGGTATAAGGTGCCTCCTCAGTCTTCTTTTCTCAAGACTAAACATGCCCAGTTTTTTTTACCTTTTCTCATAGGGCAGGTTTTCTAAACCTTTTAGCATTTTTGTTGCTTTTCTCTGGAGTCTTTCCAATGTGTCCACATCCTTCCTAAATTCTGATGCCCCGCACTGAACACAGTGGTTCGGCTGGGGCTTCACCAGTGCCAAGCAGAGCAGGACAATTACCTCCTGTGTCTTACATACAACACTCCGGTTAATATGCCCCAGAATCTTCTTAGCTTTTTTTGCAGCTTCAACATATTGATGATTCATATTCAGCTAGGAGGCCCATTGTGAACCATACAATACTTAATTTACATGTGAATAGAGAGATAAATATTTCTTGCCTGAAAGAGAACCTGTTTTTCACCTTTGCTGGTGACCAGTCCCTAGACACAGACCACAAGAATATAATTTTCACTGTATATTCAGAATGCTTTACCCAACATCTGTCCATGCATTTTCCAATAATATTTATGAGCAACATGTCACGTGCTTTTATTAGATACCTCACATGACCCCTTTGGTGAATTAGAATGTAAATACCAGACCAAGTGGATTTCTGTAACCCTTTTGCACCCCTCTATGCCCTTTGCCAGTTGGCATCAACAGGTCCCTTAGTGACAGTGATTGAGTCTGTATACAATCTAGATTTCTCTTCAATAGCTAAATTAGCCAGGGTTCAATCTTGGTTAGCTGCATTTCACAGCTAACAGGAAAAAACACATTTCTCTGTTGGTAACATAAGCAGATATTATTCAAAGCTGAACAGGGAGCCAATACGTTGAGTAAAGAGGTACCATTTTACAGAGTTCACTGTTCTAAGTAATGCTGGTTAAATAGCGGAAAAAATATTTAATGTTTGGATAATTCACCAACTGAGTGAGTAAAAAGGTGAAAAACTAGTTTCATAAATATAATTTGACAACCTGCAGAGATGGTGGAATAGTGGAAAACTTATTCATGAATAATTACTCTCAGAAAATTTGTAACAAATATTATATGCAACTAATTATGCAACTTGTTCTAGCTTTAGCTATGCTATAACCACATAATGACTAAATACTAGAGTTCTTAGTATTTCCCTTGGGCACATTCCCATTGACTTCCATGTGAGCTTGACCCAAGTGAGGCTGAAACTGAACTGCAGGATTTGGCTGTAAGAAAAGATAATTCTGAAAAGACTGAGATAGAGGTTTTGATTTTTTTAATTGCTACAATCCGTGTACAAACCTCCTTCATTGCTAGCAACATTATTGAGGATGGCACAAGGGGTAAAATTAAGAATGACAGGACAAAATTAAGACCGAGAATATTTCAGCTGAATATCAGATAAACACTCATGGCAATGAGATCTGTTAGATTCTAGTAATCTCACGAAGGCAGTGGAGTAAATTAGATCACTTGGGACTTTTTAAAGTAGCCTGGATAAAACACTGTAATATGTAGTACAGAGAATCCTGCATGAGCAGGAGAATGGACTCGATGGCTTAATGGGTCTTTTCCAGCTCTGATTTCTGTTGTATTGTTTTAATATGTTAATTTAATTTATTATGCTTGCTCTGCATAACCAACCATATCATAGACATTCAAAAGGAACTCTGAAATGCAGAGTTATGAGCAACATCTGGGTAGACCATGAATCAAGGTCTTGAGTGCACATTTTATACTAAGGTAGAATAGAAACCCCCTTCCCTTTTTATTTATAGACTCATAGACTCATAGACTTTAAGATCAGAAGGGACCATTATGATCATCTAGTCTGACCTCCTGCACAATGCAGGCCACAGAATCCCACCCATCCACTTCTATAACAAACCCCTAGCCTATGTCTGAGTTATCGAAGTCCCCAAATTGCGGTTTGAAGACCTCAAGCTGCAGAGAATCCTCCAGAAAGTGACCTGTGCCCCATGCTGCAGAGGAAGGCGAAAAACCTCCAGGGCCTCTGCCAATCTGCCCTCGAGGAAAATTTTGGTCCTTATGAAAACTGAATAAGACCTCATAAGGAGAGAACATTTGGCATGATATTAACCAAAACAGAAATAACCTCCCCCAGCACAAGAAATTCAACAACAGGTAGGCTTCATGACACTGTGCTAGTGACTACCTCAAAAAGCATTCTCCAGTCCTCTGGGGACTCCTGATGCTGCCACTCATCATGCCAAACCTGCTGCTATCACCGCATCATCTCCTCCTCTCAAAACTGAGTCAAGGGAATACATGCTTGTCTTGTGCCAAAAGAAGGGGAAAAAACAATTTTGGGAACCAAATGATGGAATGGTTAGTGCAGAAGATCAACAAATCTTTCCAATTACTCTTTGGCTCTAGGTCCTGAGAAAGGGAATAACTCACCCTGCCCCACAAAAAAACAACAACATAAGGGCATGAATCAGAAACAAGCTTGGCACTTAATTACAGCCATAGGATAATATCAGGGGGACCACACTAGAGGCTTTAAAAGGCATCACTGAGGGAATGTTAGTATAAGCTGAAAATTGGATTTTCCTTGCAATTGTCACAATAAATATGACCAATTAACAATAAATAAATAAATAAATAGGAACTGTGTATGAGAAAGTATTCTACAATATTTCAATCACTCAGAAATTTGGTGCTGGTGAAAGGTGCCAAATTGGTAGTCCTGGAATCCGAGGCTCTTTTTTTATTTACAAAGTTCACTACCACACACTGTCACAAGCTGTGGCTGACCTGAAGGGATCAGTGCTACTGAAGACAGTAAGAAAGCAGGCCTCTCAATGAACTGTTTGATGCTTGGCCCCCAGACTGAGGGTGCCAAAAAACAAAAGTGAAAATTTGGTGTGCCTACTTGGATGTGAACAAATATCCACTGGAAACTGAACTGAAATTAAACAAACTCATTTCATATAGGGCACTGAACAGAAGTCTCAATTTCTGAGATAGAATGTGGCAGCAACAATAAACTGCAGAACTCCACAAGAGTTTAGTCCAGTAAATTACAAAGAATAGCAGTATTACAATTGAATTGAAAATGCAGGGGAATTTCCAAAGGAAAAAAGTTAATGCTCAAGTTGGCACATGGTCAGGAAACCAGTTTAAAATCCAGAGCCGCAGGGGAAAATGTCATTGGCTCTTTTAATGACTGCACACAGTCAAGACTTCACTCTTTGTGTCTCATCTGAAAATCTGCACCTCCAGCTGTTTAGTGTCATCTAGCACTGTTCTGGAGCATTGGCTCAGTAATAATCCAAGAGAAAGAGTGCCAGCTTCTGAATCACTGACATCAACTTCTTGAAATATAGAGGTGGCTGCCGGATGTTTCTCATTCACATAAGGACACAGCCTGATCCTTGTTAGTTTATGGGATGTGACAGGATTACAGTACAGGGTGGCTGATCATGACGATCCTTCTGAATGTTAAAAATTCAGATCTCTGAAGTCAGCTTTGGCCAGAATGTCTCTCCAGAAACTCAATTTGTTAACTTTTTTCCTGTTAAAAGTCTACCACTTTGTAGTGAACAGGGAAAAATACATCAGTCATGCATGCTCTATTGAGAGAGGAAAGTTGGCTTGTGGCTAAATCTATTTGTGCTTTCCAATAAATAGCTCATCCTTGGGAAATGAATACTGCCAACAATAGGAGGAGCATGCTTTGTGAGCTAGACTTGCCTGAGAACTAGAATGACTTTCTAGAATGACTTTCACACCTTGCTTCACACCATTTATGTAAGTGTGCTGTCCAGAAACTAACATCCCTGGTTTACATTTACTAGTTCCCCCATTATTTTTGTTTGCCAACCCTTTTAGAGTTATGGTCCCTCTGGGCTGTATACCAGACGCCTGACCCTTTATGTGGTAACACTTGGTTGTTGATGAAAACCACTGACGCGGTTTAGCTCAACAGAGGGTGAATTCAATGGTATTTGTTGGATTTAGCATTTGGGCTGGCAGATGGGGTGGCGAAGATTTTGCCTAAGGTGATGCTGCAAACCTCACCAAACCCTTCCTTTCCCATCATAGGACTTATGTATTCAAAATGATAAACATGAAGAATTTCTGTGCTTGTTACAGCAGCATTTGATTAATTTACTACTTCACAGCATTAAGACAAATAACATTAGCAGCAAAATCAACAGCATGTTTTTTTCCACTGGAGAGATGACTCTGACCTAGATCAGCATTTGCAATAATAGGAGCCCTCGGGTAGACAGAGCTCTGGCTACTTCTGGTGTTTATAACTATCATGTTAAGTCAAAACTGATCCAAAGCCAGTTTAACTAACATGATGGTCAAAATGCTGGAAGTAAGTGGACCCTGCTGTACTTAAGGTTCCTAGAAATGCAACCACTTGGTCAGCTGTACCAATAGCAGAATCCATGGGAATGTCTTTCTAAAATTGCCTGCTGTAGATAGACTTGTACTGATGTGTGTAAGCATGGAAAGGGATCCATTTATGAATTTATCAATGTGCCAGTTAAATTTTCAAGCTAAAATCTAACAAACCAGATTTACCAATTTGATGCATATTATACCCAATATTAGAAGTTTCAGAGTAGCAGTCGTGTTCGTCTGTATCCGCAAAAAGAACAGGAGTACTTGTGGCACCTTAGAGACTAACAAATTTATTTGAGCATAAGCTTTTGTGGGCTACAGCCCACTTCATCGGATGCATGGAATATTAGAAGGAATCTAAAGGAAAAGTCATTTTTACTGAGTCCAGGGAGAGTTAGCTTACTAATGTAATGCTATGTTCTTTATCAGATCATTTTTTACCTTGAACAGTACCTTTCAAATCAGGACATATGGTCACTCTTAACAAAACAATGTATTAATTCAGTGAGTATGCAATAAACAGTTAATCAGGCGTAGACACAACCAAAGTTCTAAGCATATACTGAGCACAAATATAGTCTTGCAAGTAATTGCCGAAGTCTAGAGTCGAGATTCAGTGGTTACACCAAGGAAGTATGCAGATCACGAAGACCAGATCGAAACAACAAACTGATATCAGTATAACTATCAGAGGGGTAGCCGTGTTAGTCTGGATCTGTAAAAGCAACAAAGAATCCTGTGGCACCTTATAGACTAACAGACGTTTTGCAGCATGAGCTTTCGTGGGTGAATACCCACTTCTTCGGATGCAAGTGGTGGAAATTTCCAGGGGCAGGTTTATATATGCAAGCAAGAAGCAAGCTAGAGATAACGAGGTTAGTTCAATCAGGGAGAATGAAAGTAGTGTTTAGGAAGTGGACCAATCTACACGGGAGGTCCACTTCCTAGACACTACGGTGCAAATAATTGATGGTCACATTAACACCACCCTATACCGAAAACCTACCAACCGCTATGCCTACCTTCATGCCTCCAGCTTCCATCCCAGGCACACCACAAGATCCATTGTCTACAGCCAAGCACTGAGGTACAACCGCATCTGCTCTAACCCCACAGACAGAGACCAACACCTACAAAATCTCCACCAAGCATTCTCAAAACTACAGTACCCGCACGAGGAAATAAGGAGACAAATCAACAGAGCCAGACGTGTACCCAGAAGCCTCCTACTGCAAGACAAACCCAAGAAAGAAACCAACAGGACTCCACTGGCCATCACATATAGTCCCCAGCTCAAACCCCTCCAGCGCATCATCAGGGATCTACAACCCATCCTGGAGAATGATCCCACACTTTCACAGGCCTTGGGTGGCAGGCCAGTCCTCGCCCACAGACAACCTGCCAACCTGAAGCATATTCTCACCAGTAACTGCACACCGCACCATAGTAACTCTAGCTCAGGAACCAATCCATGCAACAAACCTCGATGCCAACTCTGCCCACATATCTACACCAGCGACACCATCACAGGACCTAACCAGATCAGCCACACCATCACCGGTTCATTCACCTGCACGTCCACCAATGTAATATATGCCATCATATGCCAGCAATGCCCCTCTGCTATGTACATCGGCCAAACTGGACAGTCTCTAAGGAAAAGGATAAATGGACACAAATCAGATATTAGGAATGGCAATATACAAAAACCTGTAGGAGAACACTTCAACCTCCCTGGCCACACAATAGCAGATCTTAAGGTGGCCATCCTGCAGCAAAAAAACTTCAGGACCAGACTTCAAAGAGAAACTGCTGAGCTTCAGTTCATCTGCAAATTTGACACCATCAGCTCAGGATTAAACAAAGACTGTGAATGGCTTGCCAACTACAGAACCAGTTTCTCCTCTCTTGGTTTTCACTCAACTGCTAGAACAGGGCCTCATCCTCCCTGATTGAACTAACCTCGTTATCTCTAGCTTGCTTCTTGCTTGCATATATAAACCTGCCCCTGGAAATTTCCACCACTTGCATCCGAAGAAGTGGGTATTCACCCACGAAAGCTCATGCTGCAAAACGTCTGTTAGTCTATAAGGTGCCACAGGATTCTTTGTTGCTTTTACAGTATAACTATGTCACTCAGGGGTTTGAAAAATCCGCACCTCTGAGCAACTTAGGGTACGTTTACACTTACCGGGACGGTCGACGCGGCGAGTTCGACTGCTCGTAGTTCGAACTATCGCGTCTGATCTAGACGTGATAGTTCGAACCCCGGAAGCGCTAGTTCGAACTCCGGTACTCCACCGCGGCAGGAGGAGTTGCCGGAGTCGACCTTGGAGCCGCGGAGTTCGCTTCCGCGGCGTCTGGACGGTAAGTAAGTCGAACTAGGGTAGTTCGAATTCAGCTACATTATTCACGTAGCTGAATTCACGTACCCTAGTTCAACCCCCGAGCTTAGTGTAGACCAGGGCTTAGTTATACCAACCTAACCCACTGTGTAAATAGCACTATGTCAACAGGAGAGATTTTCCCATCAACATAGCTACCACCTACTGGGGAGGTGGATTAATTGCAATGATGGGAGAAGCTCTCCCATTGATATAGTAGTGTCTTCACTGAGGCAATGCTGAAGCACAGCTGCAGTGCTGTACGTGAAGACAAACTCCAAGATGTTGTATTACAATTGCTGATAACATCAATCCAGTGGCAGATTTAGAGTTAGTGGGGCCCTGTGCACAGCTTCGTTTTCAGCACCCCCACCCCCTCAGGACCTAGCCAAGAAAAAGAACATTCTCTCTTATCTCCTGCCCCCACCCATTTTTCATTATTTTTTTCTTCATCCTCCTCCTATTATAAGTAATGGGAAGTAAATGAAAATAAAGTGAGGTACCTTAACTGGGGCAGGGGGTTAGGGTGCAGGATAGGGTGCAGGGGGCAGCCTCTGGGAGGAAGTTTGGGTGCTGGGTGCAGGCTCTGGGCTGGGTCAGGGGGTTGGGGTGTGGAAGGGGGGCAGGGGGCGGCACTTAGCTTGAGCGGCACGGCTCCCAAAGTGATCAGCACACACACCCCTCTGGCTGTGGCTCCTAGGTGTGAGGGGGCAGGGGGTCTCTGCGCACCGCTGCCCGCGGGTACCGCCCCACAGCTCCTGTTGACTGCAGTTCCTGGCCAATGGGAGCTGCAGAGTCAGCGCACGGGGCGGGGCCAGTGCATGGAGACACCCCTTCCCCAAGGCAACAGGGACATCCTGGCTGCTTCCGGGAGTGGCACGATGCGGAGGGAGGGAGGCAGAGCAGACAGGGAGCTGTCTTAGCCCTGCTGCTGGCACATCTCTGCACCCCTGCCTCCAGGGGTATGCACAGATGTGCCAGCAGCCAGACACTTCCGGGAGCAGGATGAGGCCACCAGCCATGGCATGCAGGCAGCCTACCTGCCTGAGCTCTGCTGCGCTGCTGGCCAGCACTCAGGGGCAGATTGTCAGATATTTGTCCTGCAAGTTGGGGGCCCCCTATCATTGGGGGCCATGTGCCACCGCATGGTTTGTTTCATGGTAAATCCGCTCCTGTGTCAATCGTCAATTCCCCATCCATCTCTGGATCCACTCACAGTGTACAATGAACCACTTTGCATAGGAAAGCAGGGTGTTACCCTCCTGTGTAACTTTTGAGACTATTTTTAGCTAGACTGGGACAGAGAAAGAGATTTTATCGGTATGTGAATTATGAGAGATTTTTGCCTACACAATTAACAATACTCTTGTTTAGTTTCTGTTCTTGGAGAGTGGAACACTTTACCCAGTCTGTGGGTCCTTGACAAAGTGTCTCACATGATGTGAACCATTTTCTTATTGCTTTCATTTCATAGGTGGCTCATATTTTGGGATAAACAGTGGTGGATAGCTTTTCCAATTTTTGAGAGTCAGGAGGAATTAATAATTATTAATCATTCAAGGCATATCTGTTCTCTATGTCCTTTACTTGGGCATGAAAAACAGAGAATGCTGCAAGGCAGGTTTACTATCAGCACTTACTACTGGTGCCTGTTTTTCTGTCTCTTACATGCTGGTGTATAAACTATGAAGCTTTGATAGAGTAAAATCCATCATTTAACATAGCACTGTGTTATGTTTTATGAACTGAAGAGGAAATAATTATGATATAAAACAGCAAAGAAAACAATGAAAGAAACATGTTTTCAAAGCTTATTTTCTTACCATTTGAACTGGTCACCAGTGCAAAAACAGTGTTCATGAATATTAATTTGAATTTTGAAGAGACATTCTGTTCCACCATGTTCGGACCCACTGTTAGTGAAGATTGATCCAAAAAGGTTATTGCAAGAATATTTGGGGATGTTTTTTCTCTATGAATACCCTTGTCCACATGTCAGTATGCAGGATTTCTGGGATCTTATCCAAAGCCCAGTGAAGTCACTGGAGGTACACACTTGATTTGATATT
Organism: Mauremys reevesii; assembly: GCF_016161935.1. Taxonomy (NCBI): domain Eukaryota; kingdom Metazoa; phylum Chordata; order Testudines; family Geoemydidae; genus Mauremys; species Mauremys reevesii. The sequence continues at coordinate 77,971,990 of NC_052626.1, forward strand.
CTTTAGTCCCTTCTTTAAAATGTTTTAGCCATTCAGTAAGTAGCAGAAATAATACCATGTGATTTTGGAAACCAATCACACAACCCAAACAGTGAATAGTCAAAGTGAATAATTTATGACAGCCTCTATGCTGAAAACTGTTTGTCCAAACAAGCTGAATAATAGAGCTGACCAAAACTCCGGTTGCAACATTATTTGATGTAAAATGACTATTCCACTGCAACAAACATTTTCATTCAGTTTAACATTTTCAGTTAAAATAATCATGTTTTGGTTAAAAAATCCCTTCCATTTTCAGTGAAAAAATCTTTTTTTTCCCTTCAGTTTTCAATTAAAAAAGGGGCAGAGGGAGAGGTAAGTTGAGAACACAACTTTTTAACTGAAAATTTCAAATTTTTAACTGAAAACATTTTTTGACAATGGTTTTTTTTTCCAACACCCATACAAAAGCTGTCTGAAGTGTCTTGTGTGCCCTCTGTCTCTGTGTTTCCACGCACACACACACAAGTAGCACACGTTCTAATGATTTTAGTTCTATAGTTTTTACTCAGTCAAAAGCATCAACGGGAGATTTGTCTGAATAAGGACTGAATATTGATTTCAGGATCAGGCCCCAACACATTGGTAATAACAACATACTTTCACAGAGACATGTTGGCAGAAAAGTTTATTAAACTTGGCTTTTTTATGGGCCTCAGACTGAAAATCCTTTTGAGCATTTTAACCAAGACAGAGATAGAGAAAAGATATTGTGCTCTTGATCCCTGCCTATAGTTTTTATAAGATTATACCATGAAAATTCACTACACACCTAGTAATGCTGTTTGCTTCTCCCTGCACTTTCAGCAAGCTTCAGCCTCTTGTGATCAATGTTTTTGGAACACAGCCAGGAGCCAAGTGTAGTGCAAGTCAGGGACTTCATAAAACTCACACGTGTACACACACCACAGTATCAGTCATCAGACGGCAGGATTGAGAGAAAAGGGCTCATCTTGTTGGAATTCACTTCAAAACAGAGACAATATTGCAGAGATCTACTGATATCTGTAGCCTTGTCTCAAAGTGTCACTTTATCACTGAAAATCCAAGATGACTTTTTTTTTTCTTTGCTTGATGATGATGATGATGATTCTCAGGGACTTGGTAGCCTGTGAAATGTAATATCCTGTGTTTTTTATCTTCTTCCTCTTCCTTGGCCTATGTTATGAAAAGTTTTCGCCAATATTTTCACAAAGTCAATTTTAAGTCACATCATTCCTTTAACTAAACTCAAAATAAAATATGTGAAAACATAGGGCAAGTAAAGATTCAATTCAGAGAGTAGGAACCTTGGCAGATAAACTGTAATGGGACAGTAAAGACAGACCCAAGCTGCAAAGTTTATGAGTCTTGGAATTTAGTGTGTGGGTCAGGCCTGTCTTTAAGGCCTAATCTTACACCATTTAAATCAATGGAAGTTTTGGCATTACCTTCAATATGGTAAGACAGAGGCCTAAAATATTTTTAATAAGAGAGGAACTGCACAGAAGCATCCTAATGAAAACAGAAATACAGTCTATACATTTCAAAATATCTGACTTTAAAGGAATGTAACATGCCCACTACCTTCCCCACCTCTTTGGACTATACACACATTAGACAGTTTGTTGTGCTGCATTCTCAATTGTTAATTTCCTTTTGAAGAGGAATTCCACTTTCTTGTAATTTTTAGCTTTATTTCAAAGCAGAGGAAGATACACTGGGTAAAAGGTAGCCAGATCTTCTTTTTGTCAAATAAAGAAAATTTGGCTTTTAATAGTATTTTGGTTTTCTGTTTTGGAGGTTTAGTTACCTTTGATTGATATAGCTATGGGTGTGACATTAGCCCCCCTGCAATGTATACCAAATACAACATGCGATGTGATATCACTTGTCAGTGTTAAAGATTTGTGAAATATTTGCATCATCAATGGAATTGAGCCTCAGGCTTGAAGAGTTTGTAGTCCTCATGATTCTCAACTTAAGGGTACATCTATTCTGCGATAAAAAACCCGCAGCACCAAGTCCCAGTGTCAGCTGTCTTGGGCTTGCAGGGCTTGGACTGCAGGGCTAAAAATTGCAGTGTAGGAATTTGGGCTCGGCCTGGAGCCCAGGTCCCGAGATCCCGTGAAGAAGGTCTCAGAGTCCAAGATGCAGCCCAGGTCCAAGTCAGCTGACCTGGACCAGCTGGAGCTGCACCATGAGCCTTTTACTGCAGTAAAGACATACACTAAATTACAAAATGTTGATGACTGTGGGCTGAGGCTATTTGCACATTCCCCAAGCCAGGCTTCCTTGTTTCACTTGCTACAATCCTCCCTTTTAAGCACTTGTAGCTCCACCTATCCGACTTATTCACCTCCATCTGGCTGCAGCCATATGTTCAGGTTTGCATTCATATTTCAAATGCATACATACATTTTGAGTGTTTTCACATTTCACTTGCAGGTGACTTCATTTATGAAAAACCTATTTGGATTAACTGGCCAGGAAATCCTGAACAGGGTAGACGCTCCTCAGCCCACTTGGGCTGAAGAAATCGAAAGGCCAGCTCCTAGATAAGGAGAATGGCTTTGTCTTCATTTCCCCACGCAGAATAGCTTTATGAAACCTAATTTCTTAAGTATTATATGGGATTCCATTGTGCCTAAATTCATGCAGATTTTTCTTACGACAAAAATAGAATGCTTTGAAGCAAAGCCTGACCTTGTTCTGCAAAATAGAGCTGCTACATCAGCTCCAAGAGAACTGATCAGCAATATTAAAAGTGTGTGTAGTAGGGCAGAAAGGACAGACAGCAAATGCATGAATTATACTTTGGAAACAAAATTAAAGGCCATATTCTACCTCAATTCTTGTAACCCTAACTTCACCAATTTACATCAGCTAAGGGATCTGGCCCCCAGGCTTCTGGGTGGAGATGCCATAATTGTGATCTTGAAAATTTCTGGTGTAATGGGTGCCGTGCTGCTCTTGACATGATCATTCACATTGCGCTTTCTGTCATCCCCACTTGTCTCCACAGACGTGAAATGTGTTGGGCCATCTGTGTTGTCAACCTCATAGAGTGCCCTAAGTCCTTTGTCCCAGTCCCAAGAGATTGTTTGATGTATTCAACCCCAAAATCAGTTACCAGTGTTTAGGCATCGCCCAATAGTCATTTTACTTGCCAGGATGGGGCTGTAATAGTATTTAATCAGTTAAGTAGCAAATGCTGATTCTGGCCCTGTGACTGGTGCTAAATGCTGCCTGCCAGAAATGGGGAATTAAAATAAATGAGCAAAGAAAAAATATTAGTAGTTGCTTTTTAATCTTTAAAGCAACTGGGCTTAGAGCACCGCAATGTGCTCTGAATGGGCTGCGGTGAAGCAGGTGCTGAAGACAGCAGTTTGCTTGTTAAGTGGAGTGCCTTGTTGTGAACATGACACCAGTGGCCCATGGTCTCTGTTGGTTGCCTGCCGGTTATTAGGTTGGTGTTGGCATTGATCTATAAAACCCTCCATGGCTTGGAAACTGCACTTTGACAGACTTCCTCTTTCAGAGTGCTGCAGCTGCAGTCAGCATAGGCCCCTTAGTTTAAATGAGAGGGAGTTGAAGGGATTTTCTTTCCATGAAGGGCCCAAGACTAAAGGCATCGCTTTCCCCTTGGTCTGAAATAGCTTCAATCTTTTGACTTTCAGGGCAAAGTGCATCTCTTCCCAGATTTTAGGGGAGGAAGGGTGAGCTGAGGGCAAGCATACGTGCAAATGCAAAAGTGAATATATGAAGCTGGAGTGATTTGATGGTTTATTTCTCTGGTTTTGGGAGGCTGCTATGTTTATTTCTGTTGTAGAGTTTGCCACATCTTAAAAATACATGAAATGCACTCAGAGCTCTGGATGGATGATGATTCTAACCTTGACTGTGTAAATTTAAATGATTAAATAATCTATACAAATGACAATGATAATATTTCCAAAATATGAGCCTGCATCTACCCAGCATGAGAGGCACAGACCTGTCTGATATTCTGCCTAAGGGAACTACTGTTGTTCAACTGAATTTAATGTGGGTAGCTGAGAAAAGCTCTTCCAATAAGCCTTTTAAAAATTATTTTCAGCATTAAACGTTTCCTGGAAAAATCAGGCCAACATAATTCTTAATAAGCACTACATGCACACAGAGACACACACGTTAGGCAGGGAGCGTCTTGGGCTTCACATGCCAATAGCTCTCCTTGCAATCCATTATCTGTTTGTTGAAGAGCCAGCAACAATCTAAAGGAGCAGCTACTCACTGGAAAGCTGCCACTAGGGGTTAGCAATCACCTGCAAATTGCAAGGCGGCAAGGAAGCACAAATTGCACAGTCTAAGCAGCTGAAAATGCAGTATATTGTTCCATGGTAGCCGTTTAAAATTATATTGTCTTTCAAGAGGAAGATTTCTTTTTGTCCCATTTTTTCAACAAATGACAAGTTCTGACATTTAGAGGAGGAGAAGAATCTTCACTTAACAGCACCTTGCAGAAATTACTTTTAAAGACCAGAGAACGTTTCCCAATCAAATATCTTTTCTTTTTGTTTGGTTGGTTTTTTTGGGGGGGAGGTTGGTGATAAGGGCTAAGTTTTGATTATATTAAGTTCTTTATTTATTTATTGTATTCTGATAGCACCTAGGAGACCTGACAGGGACCGGTGTGCCTCACTTGCTCAGTACTGTACAACATAGACTTGACTACAGCCCTGCCCTGAAAAACTTACAATCTAAAATATACGGCAGACAAACAGAAATAGAAAGACAACAAATAAGTTTAACTATTAGAGGCCCAGGCAACTAATTTATAATTGCTTTCAAATTTATGTTCCTTAATGTACAGTAAGGTGATCTGCCAACACATTGGTTTGCCTCAGTTATAATTTAGATGCAAGGCAGAATGTCTCTCAGTGTTCCCTTTGAGGTATTATGAATCTGTCACCACTCCTTGTTATGGGCTGTGCCTGACAGATATGATCTAGACCTAATTGATCAGCAGGATAGACCATACAATTTGGTGGAAATTTTTTTTTTAATATGGAGTAAATTAGGTTTCGAGCGCCACCACATTATCCTTATTTAATGGGCCTGCATATTCAATCCTTATTCATGCTGATGAATATTTTCTCCCACTCAAGGACCTTAAATCTCAATCTTTCCATTAACCTCAGTGGTCTTTCGGTCAGACTCCAAGTCAATTTGCACTACACATGTGGGTAAATGCTTATCAATGTGAATAAAGGTTCCAAATCCAGCCCTAAATGTTTACATTTTCCAGGGCTAAAGTGTCCCTAAAAGACTTCAGGGCTAAATTTTGAGTAGAACACTGCTTTGAAGGCACAAAGTCATGTTAGACTCAGTTCCTTCCTTCAGAGAGCATTGGTATTTTTGTTTTAAATAGAGTAGGTAAAGGTAAACAAAGGCAAATAAAGCAATTAAACAAGGTAAAGAAAAAAAAACGAAACAATAAAGTGTGTGTATAGTAACTAACAGTAATACTGAACTATATAGAATATAATAAAGTATTCCAAAATGGAAAGGGTGAATTGAGTCAGGCTTGAAAGAATAAAAATAAATCGCACATAATTCTGAAGCTATGCTGGGGTGAATCAGAGGTGGAAGATAGTGGGAGGGTGCTTGGCCAGAGTGAATCTGTGCCCTGGTGATTTGGAACCCCTGCAATGTCCCAAATGGGCCACTGAAGAAGGGGTACAATTTAGAGCACTCTTCGTGGCAATGCTATCCTGCCCTGCGGATAGCACTGGCCTCTAGCAATCCTTAAATTAAACCATGTCCCCTCTGTTCTTGGGATTACGTCAGTGTTAGCACTAGCATGGGGATGAATCTGACTCTCAACTTCAGTGCACTCATTGGATGAGCCTCGACCTTCAGTTCTATTTTAAAACAAAGCCTACAGTTTTAACTGACCTCTCTTTTTCCTTCAAGAAAGATGTCATAGCATTTTCTGGCATGTTCCCATTCAGCTTCACATAGGCTAGGAAATGTTGATAACATTTTTTATTTCATTTTGATTTTCCAGGATCTGGTTCTAAGTGCCAGGCAAAAAGTTACACATGGAGTCAGTCATAACAAACACAAGAGGCCTGATTTCCTGAATATCATTTCCTCTCTCAACACATTAGTTAACAGATTAATCTGAAATTCTTACAATCTTTGAGCTGTTGAACAGTTGATTATTTCTCATGATAAAAATCATGATCTTATTCAGATGAAGTAATGGCCACATCTATATTTGTTTTATATGTTGACGAAAGCCTCTTAAATTCTCAAGGCAGCAGAGGATGTGAGTAAATAAAGAAGAAAGAAACATACAATTATAAAGGAATAATTACAGCCATGTGACCAAGGTTAGTCCTGTAACAATGTATTCCCTTTTTAAAAATCACATGGTTCAGTAAGGAAAATTACCTGTGCATTTTATATGTGGAAGGCTTCACAAATATCAAATTTTATTCAACACAATGAAAATTTGCTTTAAAGGCCTTATGTTAGGAGGACTGACTTTTATTGGCTTACAATCTGGCTGGTAAATTGATCTGAGTGATTTAAGGCTTTTACTTGTCTTTTCATTTAGTTTTAATAAAATGGATTGTCCCTCGTCTAGCATGTTACTGGGCTTGATACAGCTATGTGTTTTTTGTTTGTTTGTTTTGTTTTGTTCTGAACCCTTATTTTCAGGAATACAAATATTTCTGACCAAAAAAACAACTAATACTTTTGGTCTAACATTTAAGTTTTGCTATCAACATGAAGGTTTTGTTGTTGTTGATTTTAATGTCTTGTTAAAGTCTGTTTAGCTCTTTTTGACTCATTCTCCCCCATCTCACATTCATGAAAAGAATTTCCAGGATTTTTTTTTCCCACTGATAAAACTAAATCCAAGATTAGCCTTTAAAACTTCAAATCTTATGTAAACTTTGTCCTCACAGATGACAAGCATCTTTGGCATGTTTAAAATATTAAAAAACATATACTTCATATGCCCACTATATTATCTTCTTCTAATTTTTGAGCAACATACCATGGTATGATATTCCAGATATTAAATACAGGCAATTAAAAAAAATCTGACTTGAAGCCTGAAAATTACTGACCTAAATAACCATGTGGCCTCATTGATATTAGCCTAATTTCCTCTCCTCTCCACTTCTACACCCACCTGCCTGTTGTGTCTCGTACTCTAGGTCTTGATCCTTACACTTAGTCAGTGCACAAATAGTCAGCATTCACATGTGTAAAGTTACTTACGTGCCTAAATTCATATAAAAACAAGCATCTTGATCAACATTAGGGACCTCAAGTTCTAAGAGTTGAAGGCCCCGATTCTCATTTACACAAGGGCCACTTTCCATCACTTTGATGGTGTATAATGCGTATCAAGCTTCTTCTACACTGCAAACCACTAGTGGTGGCATGTAGGCTTTGTGTAGCTACATGCACCAGTGAAAAGCTTGCTGTGTCCATTAGCTACATGTTTCAGTGAAAGGCTCTGGCACAGGGGGAGGTAGCAGGGAGTCTTTCACTGCTGGGAGCTTCCGGAGCCTTTCCTTGCTTCAGGGAAATATTCTTGCAACAGGGCTCTGGCAGCTCCCCATTGCAGGTTTCTTTCCCTCCTACCAGTCTTCCACCATTGCTGGAGCCTTTTCATGCAGCTGGGAAGGATTCTAGCAGTGGGGAGGCAGCAGGACACTTCACTGCTAAAAATAGCAATATAGGTGGGGAAGCAGAACTTGGGTGAGTAGAGAGCCCTGGAGGGTACTCAGCTACATACACACAGGATACAGAGGTGTCTTTACTTGCCTAGGGAGTGCCTTTCTGTCTACACTGCTGTTTATACCCAGGCTAGTGGAACATGCAGTGTATGTACTCTATAGACTGCCAAAAGGAGTGTGCAGTGTAGACATACCCTCAGTGTAACATATACCCACTTTAAAATATAGAATCATAGAAGATTAGGGTTGGAAGAGATCTCAGGAGGACATGTAGTCCAATCCCCTGCTCAAAGCAGGACCAACTCCATCTAAATCATCCCAGCCAGGGCTTTCTCAAGCCAGGCCTCAAAACCTCTCAGGATCGAGATTCTACCACCTCCCTAGGTAACCCATTCCAGTGCTTCACCACCCTCCCCGTGAAATAGTGTTTCCTGATATCCAGCCTAGACCTCCCCCTCTTCGATGTGAGACCATTTCTCCTTGTTTGGTCATCTGCCACCACTGAGAACAGCCAAGCTCCATCCTCTTTGAAATCCCCCACCCTTCAGGTAGTTGAAGGCTGCTATCAAATCCTCCCTCACTCTTCTCTTCAGCAGACTGAATAAGCCCAGTTCCCTCAGCCTCTCCTCAGAAGTCATGTGCCTCAGCTCCCTAACCATTTTTGTTGCCCTCCATTGGAGTATCTCCAATTTATCCACATCTGTTCTATAGTGAGGGCCCCAAAACTGACACAATATTCCAGATGTTGCCTCACCAGTGCCCAATAGAGGGGAATAGATACTTCCCTTGATCTGCTGGCAATGCTCCTACTAATACAGCCCAATATGCCGTTAGCTTTTTTGGCAACAAGGGCACACTGTTGACTCATATCCAGCTTCTCATCCACTGTAATCCCCAGGTCTTTTTCTGCAGAAGTGCCAGTTGCTCCCCAGCCAGTTGCTCCCCAGTCTGTAGCTTGATACAGCTACATAGGATACAGCTGTGCATAGGATTCTTCCATCCTACGTGCAGGATTCTGCACTTTTCCTTGCTGAACCTCATCAGATGTCCTTTGGCCCAATCCTCCGATTTGTCTAGGTCACTCTGGACCCTATTCTTTACCTCCAGCATATCTACCTCTCCCTCATCTTAGTGTCATCTGCAAACTTTCTGATGGTGCAATCCATCCCATCATCCAGATTATTAATTAAGATATTGAACAAAACCAGCCGCAGGACAGACCCCTGGGGCACTCTGCTTGATACCAGCTGCCAACTAGACATCGAGCCGTTGATCACTACGCATTGAGCCCGATGATCTAGCCAACTTTCTATCAACCTTATAGTCCATTCATCCAATACATACTTTTTTAACTTGCTGGAAAGAATACTGTGGGAGACCGTATCAAAAGCTTTGTTAAAGTCAAGATACATCACTTCCACCGCTTTCCCCATATCCACAGAGCCAGTTATCTCATCATAGAAGGCAATCAGGTTTCTCAGGCATGACTTGACCGTGAGGACTGAACAAAGGGATTTGAAAGGTAACAAGGATGGTTTCTACAGGTATATTAGCAACAAGTAGATGATGAGGGAAAGGGTAGGACCCTTACTGAATGAGGGACACAACTTTGTGACAGATGATGTGGAAAAAAACTGAAGTACTCAATGCTTTTTTTTAAATTTGGTCTTCATAGACAAGGTCAGCTCCCAGACTGCTGCACTGGGCAGCACAGTATGGGAAGGAGGTGAGCAGCCCTCAGTGGTGAAACAGGTTAAAGACTATTTAGAAAAGCTGGACATGCAGAAGTCCTATGCATGGGACTGGATCTAATGCATCCTCAGGAGTTGCTGAGGAAGTTGGCTGATGTGATTGCATTGCCATTGGCCATTATCTCTGAAAACTCATGGTGATCGGTGGAGGTTCCAGACGATTGGAAAAAAGGCAAATATAGTGCCCATCTTTAAAAAAGGGAAGGAGAATCCAGAGAACTACAGACCCACCAGACTCACCTCAGTCCCTGAAAAAATCTTGGAGCCGGTCGTCAAGGAATCTTTACACTGACAAAAGCAGTGTAAAACAGCATTGGTGTCAATGAAATTGTGCACAGAATCGGTATAACTTGAGTTAAGAGACTGACTCTACTAGATGTAAGGGGTAACAATGTCATATCCTGAGGCACAGAAAGTAAGATGTAACACACACTGAACATCATGTCACATTTGAAAGATGAAGGCCTTGGACTAGAACTCCTTTTGGGTGAGGAGTATCTCCTACTGTATGGTTGCACAGGACCTATCACAGTGGGGCTCTGATCTTAAATCGGGGCACCTGGGTGCTACTAGAATACAAATTATAAATTATAAACATATGTATTTGCTCATATCTGTAGCAACACCCAGTGAGATTAACATAGCTACATTTCAATTATTCTTTCAAATAGGGAAGGTATTTATTGGAATGAATGACCTCATCCCATATTCTACCCTTGTTCACAGTCAACAATCAGTCAATTTAAGCTGATCTAAATACATGAGCTTATAAAAGTGAGAGCAGAATTTTGGTGGCTGAATTCATTTATTTAACAGTGTGGTGTTGCTGTCTGTGAACTAAACTCATTATTTACACTCTGTGTTTGTGTGGATATGGAATGAGGATATATGGAGTGACAAAGTGTTATAAGACATCATTCTTTCTCTCTTTTAAAATAAAGGAAAACATTAATTCAGAATTATGGAGCCCAGTTCTCTCCATCTTCTCTTTCTATCTCTCAAAATATGTGCAAATATATTCTGCAAAAACAGCTTGAATTAGCCCAGACAGAATTGTCTGGCTCAGAAATAACCACACAGACAGTCATGTAACATAAACAATTCCAGCATGAGCAGATGCATAGGGGTCACTATTGGATTAGAAGAGTATATGCTAAATCATCTGCAATGTATCTCCTGAGTCCTATCCCTGTCCATCTGAATTCATGGAGGACCTGTGGAAGGTCCCCATGGCTGTAGGGTTGCCAACTCTCCAGGACTGACCAAAGCTGGCAACCCTACAGGGTAAGATTTTGTGCTGCCCTTCTGAGAGGTGAAGCACATGACTTGTGGCCCAGGGTCAGGATGCTCCAGGGACTCAGCCCCCAGCATAATATTGAGAGCTCTGGTGGACCTATAAATTAAAAAGCCTCTCCCATTAGCCAAAGTGCTGCAGCCCCACCACTGAAAAGCTCTTCCAGCCCCCATCCCAGGCAAATCCCTATATGTGATGGAGTAGTGACTACAGTGGCAGACTCATCCCTGACCAAGATATGTGTCTTTCAGGACCCACTTATGCTCCTCTGGCTCCTTTACATGTTGTAAAGCAGACAGAGTGGGGGTAACGATTTCTCCCAATGACTTTTAAGAAGAGCCCTTGTATGGAGGTGGTTTTCCTTTGTCCTCTTGCCCTGACTCTTCCCCTGGGTTCATGGCTTCTGAATTTTCTGTTTGGATTTCAGGTCCTCAAATCTGCAGTGCTTGGCTTGAAAATGGAGCAAATCAAGTCTCATAATATTTGGTGTTAGTCATAAAACCCCAGTTCCTGGACTCCTGAGATCACACACAAATCTCAGCTTTCATTTGAAAGAAGAAAAGTCAGTTTCTAGCTTTCATAATTATGGGGAAAAAATAAAAGGTGAATCCTAAAGACTCAAAAGCTAGAAAGATATGAAAGACAACATTTATTAATTTTCAAAATCCTATAATTTTTGAGTCCTGATTTCTGAATGTAATACTGACTATATGAGCACATTTATTATAAAGCAACTGTTTCCATTTGAATTAAAAGACTATGTAGAAACATTTCTATTTGTTTTGAATTTTGTCACTTGTTTTTAACAATCTAAATTTGAATTGATAAAGCCAATTGAAACCCCCCCACCAAAAATGTAACTTACAGAAGGATAGCAGCAGCAGCATTTTCTCCAGAATGAAATATTTTTCATAGCTTTCCAGGGTCTTTAAATATTATACTACATGGAAAATGTGTGTTTGGACCATTGCACTGTAATGTGGATGTCTATAACATGTTAAGGGTTAACTTTCTATATATTCTCAAGAAAAAGGCACACCTTGGGTTCAATTTTTGGTCCCTGTTCCAAATGCTTTGTGCTACCTAAAGCCTCTTTGTGCTGTGTGCTAGACTAAAGCAATTAGAAAGCTACCCTAAAGGGGCATGTGAGACTTCTCCCTGATGCAGAGGTAACCTTGGGTGGCACAAAGCTTGTGCAGCTGTCTCCACAGTACCTGCCTTCTTCTACCCTGCACCATGTAAGGGATATGTCAGAGATGTGGAAGGCGTTTCAGAAGGCCAGGCATAGTGCTGTGTATTCCACCAGATCACTGGCTGGTGCAGCAGCTGTCTACAGCTGGTGCCACTAAGGGGAGCCTCAAGATTGCTGAAGTTATGCTTGGTGCTGTTTTGACACTCTGCTGGTCCAAGAGTGGGGGAGCAGAAATGTGGTTTAAAAACACCTTTTCTGTTCAGCTCAGCTGAGGACTGAGCCCCTTACATAGGCTTGTGTAAATGTCAAAGTGTATTGGATTTGGAAGGCTTTATCCTACTAATTCTGGGTTTATTTCTCTCAGTCACACACAGTGATAACTGTTATATTGGTTCCTTTTGCTGGTAAGATCTAGTGGTTTTCCATGGTTATGAAGATTTTTGTGTGCATACAATATAGTCAACACCTCCACAGCACTTTACAAAAGCTAACCAGTTAATGCTCTCATCACCTGTGTGAGGTGGGTCAGTATTATGACTACTCCCACTGAAATCAATGGACTAGCTCTTCAGCTGGTGCAATTTGGTGTAGCACTATTACAATCAATTTACAGCAGATGAGGACCTGGCCCAACAATTTAAAGATTTTACAGACTTCAACAAGCACAAGTTCTCAATGAAGGGCAGAGGTGGGATTAGAATTAGCTCACACTCATGCACTCAGAAATTAAACCTAGTGAGTGAGAAGAGTTACCTTTTAGCATCTGTATTTTAGTGAAGAACATAAAGGATGAGAGAGCCCTGAATGACTGCATAAATACAGGCAGCCATTGGCAAAAGTATGCGTTTTATGTAGGAGGTTAGAGAGCACAGACCCATACCAGCAAAAGCAGAAGAATGCAAGTAGGTAATTTCCTAATTATATCAGTCGGAGTTCTATTATGGGGCTGTCAAGAGTCAGAAACTACCACAAATACGTGAGGGCAATTTTTTTCCTATGTTTATACAGGAATTGTTTTATTCATTGCTGAAATTCAGCCACTTTTAAGGCAAAACACCTCAGATTTTTGGCACAACAGTTTTTAGTTGTAAGGGATAGGATGCTTAACCATAGCCAGATACACTGTAATCACTGATACTGGAATTTGGCCAGGACAACTGGGCTAACGCCCCAACTTTGGTAAAAAGGGACTTGGTATCCCATTGAACCAGATCGTGATTCTCCTTAATGTGATGGACAGGGGAATTGGGAGGAAGTAAGACCCTACTCACCCTGCCTGGATTTCCACAATAACGATCTCCATATTGTGGGTAGAGGCACAGGATAGGAAAAGCAAGAGCTGTGTACCCAATATTCCTTTCCATTAGCTGATGGGCAGAGAGGGAGTGGATAGGGACAGAAAGGAAGGAAAGCTTTGGGTATGCTTCTCTCCACAGAGCTGACCTGGCTCAAGGAAGGAAGCAAATTACATCTTTTCCAGGGGTGCACTAAAACACTTTCCCTCTGGATCCAGGAAGGCATACGGGAGAAATTGTGACTGAGTCTGACTCTGAGTCACAATTCCACCCCAGGTCTCCTACTGAGGCAACCCCTTATTCATGGTGTGTCTAAAGGTTCAGGCAAAGCTTAACATCAAGTCAAGACCTTTGTTGTGTGTCTCATCTGAAAAATGGAACTATCTGCCTAAAATACTCATTTCATACTGAAAAGTGAGCAAATACAATAGAGAAAGCTCTCAGCAAGAGAAAGGAACAGTCATTGTTTGCTTTCTGCCCTTTCCCATTAGGAGTCGATTATTCATCTCTATTTTGCTAAAAAGAATTAAAAAGACTATTAGATATTTCCCCTTATTTTTCATGCTGTAGGTGCAGAGAATCAAATAGGATGCAGGGCTGATAATTTATTTAAACAATAATAAAGAAGGCAATGAAATGTTCCCTTCACCAACTTTAGTTAGAACCCTATGCCTGTTGCTTTTTTCCATATAAAACTGCTCTGTTCTAACTTGTATTGTAGTCATTTTTTAAATAATTATGTTCATGTGTTAAACAATGAAAATAAAGTGGTAGGAAACCTTTCCTGCTAACTAAATTACTTTCCCACCATATTGCCCACCAGATTTTGAAAGGGTATATGGTCATGTCTCCTGCAGTGTTCAGCAGTGTGATAAGGTAATAAGTTGAGAACATATTGTTGTTAGTGCACTGATATGAGAGATGAGCCAGTCTCAATACACACTTGCAGCAGGAATATGCTTCCAGTCATGGGTAATTTACCATCTTCTTATACCACTACACCCACACCACTACTGTACAACTGTGCAGCCATACTATTCTGATCTTGTCCTATTGAATGATCTATGCAAGGTTAAGTCTAGCCAATATACATTGTTTGGTAGAAGGAAAACCTTGAAATAAAACACAGGATACTGCAAGAGATGGTGCTGAGGAATCAGTTGACAGAGTTCCTGTCACTTAGTCAGTACTGAACCAATGCCCCAGCATCAGAGAAATCTGACACTCAGCTGGGTCCATCTGTCTCCAAGAGTGGCATAGTAAAACTGGACATTTTGTCCTGCTGGGAGCATAAGTAGTAGTTGTACTCAGACTTAACTATGGCACCCATGCGACTTTGATCCCACTTCCTGTACATGAGCTATGTTCCAGCAAAATATTGACATCTCCTAAGGCAACAGCCCAAATGATTCTAGTTCCAGGTAAGAGAAGAAGCTAATTCAGATAAGCTATCTGGCAAGTTATATACAGATGGAGGCTTTTGAGGGCTCCCAAAAGTCCATTGTTAAAATTCTGCTACCAAATTGAAAAGAAAGTCAGAGTTAGAGCTAGTATAAAATGTTCTCTGACATGTTTTTCTGTCAGAAAATGCTCGTTTCATGGAAATCAGAACTTTCTGGGGGAAATGTGTAAATTTTGACAAAATTTAGTTTAGGAGAAAAAATTGAAAAATATAAATTTTTAATTTTTCATTTGTAAGTGGCTTTTTGTTTCTAATTTTTATGTTATTAATTATCAAATATAAATTGTAATATACTTTTTTTAAAAAAATTGGAATGGAACATTTTGATTTGATGAACATAAGAACAGCCAAACAGGGTCAGACCAAAGGTCCATCCAACTCAGTATCCTGTCTACCGACAGTGGCCAATGCCAGGTGCCCCAGAGGGAGTGAATCTAACAGGTAATGATCAAGTGATCTCTCTCCTGCCATCCATCTCCACCCTCTGACAAACAGAGGCTAGGGACACCATTCCTTACCCATCCTGGCAAATAGCCATTAATGGACTTAACCTCCATGAATATATCTAGTTCTCTTTTAAACCCTGTTATAGTCCTAGCCTTCACAACCTCCTCTGGCAAGGAGTTCCACAAGTTGACTGTGTGCTGTGTGAAGAACTACTTCCTTTTATTTGTTTTAAACCTGCTGCTCTTTAATTTCATTTGGTGGCCCCTAGTTCTTATATTCTGGAAACAAGTAAATAACCTTTTCTTGTTCACTTTCTTCACACCATTCATGATTTTATATAACTCTATCATATCACCTCTTAGTCTCCTCTTTTCCAAGCTGAAAAGTCCTAGCCTCTTTAATCTCTCCTCATATGGGACCCATTCCAAACCCCTAATCAATTTAGTTGTCCTTCTCTGAACCTTTTCTAATGCCATCTTTTTTGAGATGAGACCACACCTATACACAGTATTCAAGATGTGGGCGTACCATGGATTTATAGAAGTGTAATAAGATATTATCCATCTCATTCTCTAGCCCCTTTTTAATGATTCCTAACATCCTGTTTGCTTTTTTGACCGCCGCTGCACACTGCATGGATGTCTTCAGAGAACTATCCACGATGATTCCAAATTCTCTTTCCTGATTAGTTGTAGCTAAATTAGCCCCCATCATATTGTATGTATAGTTGAGGTTATTTTTTCCAAGGTGAATTATTTTACATTGATGCACATTAAACTTCATTTGCCATTTTGTTGCCCAATCACTTAGTTTTGTGAGATCGTTTTGAAGTTCTTCATAGTCTGCTTTGGTCTTAACTATCTTGAGCAGTTTAGTATCATCTGCAAACTTTGCCATCTCACTGTTTACTCCTTTCTCCAGATCATTTATGAATAAGTTAAATAGGATTGGTCCTAGGACTCACCTTTGGGGAACACCACTAGTTACCCCTCTTCAATCTGAAAATTTACCATCTATTCCTACCCTTTGTTCCCTGTCTTTTAACCAGTTCTCAATCCATGAAAGGATCTTCCCTCTTATCCCATAACAACTTAATTTACATAAGATCCTTTGGTGAGGGACCTTGTCAAAGGCTTTCTGGAAATCTAAGTACACTATGTCCACTGGATCCCCCATGTCCACATGTTTGTTGACCCTTTCAAAGAATTCTACTAGATTAGTAAGACATGATTTCCCTTTAGAGAAACCATGTTGACTTTTGCCCAACAATTTATGTTCTTCTATGTGTCTGACAAATTTATTCTTTACTATTGTTACAACTAATTTGCCCAGTACTGAAGTTAGACTTACTCATCTGTAATTGCCGGGATCACCTCTAGAGCCCTTTTAAAATATTGGCATTACATTAGCTATCATCCAGTCATTGGGTACAGAAGCTGATTTAAAGGACAGGTTACAAACCATAGTTAATAGTTCCACAATTTCACATTTGAATTCTTTCAGAACTCTTGGGTGAATGCCATCTGGTCCTGGTGACTGGTTTTAATTGACCAGAAACAAAACTCTTTTCTTCTAAAATTTAGATTTAGTTAGTTAATTTACATACTGATTCAGATTAAGAATATATTCTTCAAATGTTGGAACTTCCATGGAATGGAAATTCTGATTTTTGACCAAGTCTAGTTGGAGTTTTTCACTGTCTCAGTGAAAATCTTGGCCCCATTGAAGTCAGTGAGGAGCCCTTTGGAGACAACTGAATTTCCCCACTAGAGCTGACTTATTTCTACTACTCATAGGAATGATTTTTTTCCTCATGGAATGTATATCTTAAGGTAAGTTTGTCTGTCCCGTGGTGCTGCCTCTGTTCCTTGGCTAAGATTATGAAAATTTAGTTTTGCTTAGAAGGGAAAGTACATTAATAGATTTTTTCCCCAGTCCCTCAGCTTTCCTCTGTGTAGCCCTAGTACAACAGGTTTATTACAAGCTGAGAGAAAGTTTGTGAAGAAGCCCCTTATTCAAATACCTTCAGCACAGTAGGGAATCTGAGAAATGACAGAGCAAGTTATCTACAACCATGATTCCTAACTTAGCTCTTACCTGATACTCTTACTCTACTGCTAAATTACAGTGCTGAAAATAAAGCCAAAAAATGCTAAATCTGCCAGTTTACATTTCAGCAGCTAAACTTTTCAGATACCTCTGTTTACAATATACAGCAGAATAAATTACACACACACACACACAAATAAATAAAATTGAACTTAGTTTGTCTAAGATTGTTGCTCACTAATTCCTCAGATATCTCTAGTATGACAGCCTCTCTGAACAACCTGCAATTTGCATTAATTTAAAAAGCATTTATAATAGTTTTCTTTTATCCAAATACAGAGACAATAATAACTAATGTGAAGCAGTCATGTTATTAAAAATACAATTAAGTAAAGATTAGAAAAATTTATTTTGGTGTTACTGTAATATTTTTTAATGTTCATGACATTTCAACTATAGAAAGGATGATATCAGTGTAACTGTAATTTGCTAGGATTTGCATTGCCCAACCTGAATCCCCTTGGGGTAGAATTACTAAATGCCTTCCATAACCTTACTTGGCATAATGGTCTCAATGATTTCAAATCTCTGGCTAAGAAGCAACAGGATGGGTCCAGGAAAAGGGCTAAAAGCTCACTCCACATATGCTTGTACTGTAGTGTTCATTTATTTGTATGAACTTTCATACAACCTCTTTACCTTTTTCCAACCCTTTCTCTTGTTCCTGCCATGAATGCCTTGGATTGTGGTTTCCTTTTCACTCCATGAAACTTGTTCTATACAATTTACTATTATGAGTGAGGAAGGTGTGCAATCACTTTTTAGATCTTAAGATCTCTCTAGCTACAAGTGTGTATGTGGGTGGGCTGTTTTTCCTTTCAAAATACTGAATCAGTCTCTGGATTTTAAGTACAAAATCCATAAGTGTTGCTTTATCCTAACTCACCTTATTATATCAGCTAATTTCACTGATATCAATTATTGTTTGCAATATTTCTATATAGTTAAGATTAAGAAGGCATTTATTTCCATTCATAACAAACCCTCTGTTTTCAAGCAGTTTCAGCTATGGCAAATATAACTCTTTGGGCCAGAATTTTTTTGTGTAGGACAGATTTTTTTTTCTGTTGCCAGATTTGGCAAAATATGGTTCTGTTATTTTTGCCTGACAAGAAAACAAAGGAAGGAAGAAAAAGAAATTGAATAGGGCTAAACTGAAACACACTACAAGAAGATGCAGCACCACTGATTTCAAATGAGTAGTGCCATGTATACTGGAGCAATGAATGTAGTCCATTCAGTTTAAAATGATTTTGTTGTGTTCAAATAACTAATAATTCATGGTAAGCAATAATAATAATTTGTACTTAGTAGGCCAGATTCTTGACTGTGTCTAAGTAGACTTTGGACACAGTAAGAGAGGAACATTAGAGGGTTGGTGTGATCCAAAAAGGACTTGTACAGAAAAAGGGAATCTGGCCCAATATCCTTTTTCTCAAAGGATTTCAAAGAGCTTTCCAACTATTAATCAATTAATTAATTTAGTATTTGCATATTTGCTGAGCCAAGCAATAGCATTCTTAGTGGCCAAGTGGAGCTTCTGGAGATCACCACTGAATTTGGTTAGCGGCCAACCCTCCACAGTTTGAATCACTGTTTGATACAACACTTTAATGCCAACAATCATACAGCACTTTAATGATGGGGCTCAGCATCTGTGAAACACAGCATGGACATTTTCAGTTTAATAGTCCATCTTGTCTCTCTGGATCCACTGTTTCTCTGGAGCAGCAGTGAGCACCCCACACCCTTCCCCTTCCTCTCCCTCTGGCCCTGGTATGGTTTCTAAATCTGCACCACAGCTACAGCTTGGATTGTCTCAAAGACCCCAGCAGTGCAGGTTGGCTGCACAGAGACCTTGCCAAGTCTGGGATTGGTTAAGAAGGCCTACTGATGATGTGGCAGGTCGAAACCAGGCAGGCAAGCAGTAGGGTTTGTGACAAGAAACTGATTGGTGGTTGATGTTAAGCACCAGTTTTTCCACCACAGGGACTCCACTGTCACATCCTCGACCATAGTGGCAGCCTCGAATACAGAGCACGTTGCGATGAAAGATGTAGCTAGGCTAAAAAGGTAATTGAACCAGGGGAAGCTTAGGTTGGCATGTACCTTCTCAAGCAGCTTGTGAGCTGCAGTCTCCTTCCTGATGTAAGGGGGAGCGATGTGGCTCAGAACTGGAAGCCATGAAAGATGAGTTGGTTGGAGAGTTCCTGTGATGATGCACATTGTTGAGTTGGATGTTAACAAATTCTGTGTGTTGACTGACTCCATGCTGGTGCTCAGTACTCTGCTACTGAGTATGAGATGGCAAGGGCTGAGGTCCTTAGGTCTGGCACATCCACTTCCCATGAAGAACCTTCCAGTTTGCTGAGAAGGTTTAGTGTGCCTTGACCTTCACTGCTGTCTTGCTCAGGTGGCTTTTGTATGTCAATGTTCGGTCAAGGGTCACCCGTAAGTAAACTGGGTATGCTTCATGCTTCAGCCTCTGATAATTCATTATGATGTTTAGTTCCCTCTTAGTGTTGGCGTGGTGGAGATAGAATGTGCTAAGGACTGTCTTGCTGGTGCTGGGCTGAAGGCACAATGTCTTGCAGTAGTCAGCCGGCTTTGCAGGAGGAGGGTCACTCAGGGTCATCTTCATCTCAGAAAAAGTTGAAGCCTGTAGCCTGCAGCAGATGTTGTATGCCTAGATGAATTTCCATGACTGGGTTTGGTGGCAGGTCATTGATGTATGGATTGATTAATTGAAGTTTCAAACACACTTGTGAGATAGGTATTGTTATCCCCATGGAGGCGCTGAGGCACACAGACATTGTGCAAAATTTTCAAAAGCAGCAAGTGCCTAGTAGCACAATTTTCAAAGGGAACTTGTGGTCCTAAGACTCACAGGTGGTTTTGAAAACATAAGGTCAGCTGCCCAAACATGGATGTAGAAGCCACTTAGGCTCCTCAAAATGTTTGCCTAATTAAATAGGGCAGGCCAATAAAGGAATCAGTATCAGAACCAGGAACAGAACCCAGGTATCCAGACTGCCAGTCTTGTGGTTTGACCATCACAACAATTCCTTAACCAGGATGAATTGTTTTGCTAAGTTATGGGAGAGGGAGGGGGAATGTTAAAATAATGGAGAAATCTATTATCAGAAAGAACAACATACTGAGCATGCTCAGGTCAGCATTTCCATAATGTACATATTGTCAACAAAATTTAGTTTCAGTGAAGAATAATAGAGTTTCAGTGAAAAACATTCTATCAGCCAATGGAGGCCAACATATTGTATAATAAGTTTGACCATCTATAGAAGTATTATATATATATAACATGTTAGAATCATACAGTATTGATTGGTTCATGTGTTTCTGCAAAGGGGAAATACTGAGGTCGGAGTTTAAAGATAGCTGATGTTACCTTCTCAATATTGTCATTTTTAAAAAGCAGGACACATCTGGTTTTAAGTACAAAATCCATAAGTGCTGCTTTATCCTAACTCACCTTATTATATCAGCTAATTTCACTGATATCAATTATTGTTTGCAATATTTCTATATAGTTAAGATATAGTAAAGCCAAAAACAATCAAGCTGATTTGGTAGCTTCTTGACCCAGAACTCAAGTTTGTGTGGGAACTGACTTCTTTACACTGAATAGACTGGATTATTGAAAGTAAGCAAGTGCATAAATGTTCATGATGGCAGAGATTCAGTGTGGGTATGCCAAAAAAATCTCAGTAGTCATCTCATCTGGGGTAAAAGAGATAATAGCAGACTATGTTGATATATTAACAGAATATCTAGCAGACTGTATTTACAGGACACATTATTGTGACTTGTGACTAATGTTGCAATTGTTTTCCAGAGCAGTATGTTCTTGGGAACAAGTTCTTTAAAATTAATTACTTTATTTGGTTTGGTCCAGTCCAATCCTTTTAGAAATTAGAGTATATTCAAGACAAAAATCGAAAACTGTATCACTGAGGCAACATGAATTTCCAAATTGCTTCAAGAATTGAAGACAGTGGAAAAGTATAAAGGTGAAAGGTTCGGAGTACACTTAGTAATAGCATGGATGACCCTGAAATTAAACTGCAGGGTGTCAGTTAAAATAAAATTGGCAAACAAAAAGAAAAACAAGTGTATACAGAACATCAGAAACCCAAAAGAGAGCTGGGATATCTTTTTAGCCTCTAACATCATAGAATAATAGAAATTTAGGGCTGGGAGGGATTTTGAGAAGTCATCAAGTGCTGTACTGAGGTAGGACCAAGTAAGCCTAAATCATCCCTGACAGATGGTTGCCAAATCTGTTCTTAAAAATTTCCAATGATAGGAATTCCACAACTTCCTTGGAAGCCTAGTCCAGAGCTTAACTATACTCATAGTTAGAAAGTTTTCCTAATATCTAACCTAAGTCTCCAATACTGCGGATTAAGCCCATTAAACCTTGTCTTTTCTTTAGGTGACATGGAAAACAATTGGTCATTGTCCTCTTTATAACAGCTCTTAACATACTTGAAGACTTCTCAGGTCCTCCCTCACTTTTCTTTTCTCAAGACTAAACATGCTCTTGTTTTTAGCCTTTCCACATAGGTCAGGTTTTCTAAACTTTTTAACAGTTTTGTTGCTCTTCTCTGGACTCTCTCCAATTTGTTCACATCTTTCCTAAAATGTAGCACCCAGAATTGGTCAGAGTACACCAGCTGAGGTTTCAAGAATGCCAAGTACAGCAAGACAGTAACATCCTGTGTAGTACATAAAACACTCCTGTTAATATACCCCAGAATCATAGCACTGTAGAACTGAACGGGACCTCGAGAGGTCATCTAGTCCAGTCCCCTGCACTCATGGCAGGACTAAATATTATCTAGACCATCCCAGACAGGAGTTTGTCTAACCTGCTCTTAAAAATCTTCAGTGATTTCACAACCTCCCTAGGCAAGGACCTGTGCTTAACTACCCTGACATTTACGAAGTTTTTCCTAATGTCCAGCCTAAATCACCCTTGCTGCAATTTAAGACCAATTTTGTCTTATCCTCAGTGGGTAAAGTGGGTAAAGTCCTCCTTGTAACAACATTTTATGTACTTGAAAACTGTCATCATGTCCTCCTGAGTCTTCTCTTCTCCAGATGAGATAAACACTTTTTTTTCAATCTTCCTTCATAGGTCATGTTTCCTAGACCTTTAATCATTTTTTGTTGCTCTACTCTGTACTTTCTCCAATTTGTCCACATCTTTCCAGAAATTGGGCACCCAGAACTGGATACAAAACCCCAGTTGAGGCCTAATCAGTATGGAGTAGAGTGGAAGAATTACTTCTTGTGTATTAGGCTACAGCCAGGATCGACGCTCTGAGATCGATCCACCGGCGGTCGATTTAGTGGGTGTAGTGAAGACCCGCCAAATTGACAGCAGATCACTCTCCAGTCAACCCCTATACTCTACCCCCCAACGATAAGAGTAAGGTAAGTCAACAGGCAGGGGCGGCTCCAGGCACCAGCGCTCCAAGCGCGTGCCTGAGGCTGCAAGCCACGGGGGGCGCTCTGCCGGTCGCCGCAAGGGCGGCAGACAGGCTCCCTTTGGCGGCTTGCCTGCGGAGGGTCCACTGGTCCCGCGGCTTCGGTGGACCTCCCGCAGGCACGCCTGCAGAGGGTCTGCCAAAGCCGCAGGACCAGTGGACCCTCCGTGCTTGGGGCGGCAAAATGTCTAGAGCCGCCCCTGTCAACAGGTGTAGACTCCAGCTACATTATTCACATAGCTGGAGTTGCATAGCATAGGTTGACTTATTGCAGTAGTGTAGACATAGCCTTACTTACAACACTTGTGATAATACATCCCAGAATTATGTTTGCTTTTTTTTTGCAACAAGTGTTCCATTGTTGGCTCAGATTTAGCTTGTGATCCACTATGAACCCCAGATCCCTTTCTGCATTACACATTTCTAGGCAGTAATTTTCCATTTTGTATGTGTGCAACTGATTGTTCCTTGCTAAGTAGAGTTCTTTGCATTTATCTTTATTGAATTTCATCTTGTTGATTTCAGACCAATAAATGATTGTTTAATTCTTTGTTCCAGTATCTTTCCAGGTATTGAAGTTAGGCTGGTCTATAATTCTATAAAAGGTCCTCTTTTTTCCCCTTTTCAAAAGATAGGTATTATGCTTGCTAATGGTTCTGAGATTGGCTCAGCTAGTTCTTTAAGCATCCTGGGATGAATTTCATCAGGCCCTGCTGATTTCTATACCTTCATCTTATCTAAATATTCTTTAACCTGCTCTTTCCCTATTTTGGCTTGTGCTTCTTTCCCCTTAGTGTTAATATTAATTATACAGATTATTTGGCCATCATTGGAAAGAGGAGAGAGGACTACAGTGGACATCCCAAATAGTCATAAGTGCTTGACAGTCTATAAGAGAAGAGAGAACATGCAGCATGAAGAGGAACAAGCAGCATACAGAGGAATCAGGTGGAAATGTGGAATATGGATACGGGGAGGAGAATAGAGTGGAAATTAGTAGGGAGATAAAGAGAGAAGAAACATGAGGAGTTAAGAAATGTAGCATAGATATGAAAGAGGAGCATAGTAGAAATAGGTGTGAACATGCAGGGGAGCATAAGAAGGAGAAGGTGAACAGGACACAGTGATAAAACCTGATACTACCTGCACATGCAAGGAAGCATGTTCTCTTGAGATCTGTAAAAAGCAACAGAGTCCTGTTGTCAGACACATGTATTAACCCACAAAAGCTTATGCTCCAATACGTCTGTTAGTCTATAAGGTGCCACAGGACTCCTTGCTGCTTTTACAGATCCAGACTAACATGGCTACCCCTCTGACTCTTGAGATCTGTGACCTAATTATGCAAAACAAGAGTCTCTGATAGGAACATAGGACTGAAGGCACCTCCTAGCTCAAGTTATCACTACCAATCCTGTCATATAATCCCATTCATAAATGTATCAGGTTCCAACTTAAAGCAAGTTAGGTTGTTCATCTGAAGTACTCCTATTGGAAGGCTGTTTCAGAACCTCACTCCTCTGACATATAGAAACTTCTAATTCCTAGCCTAAGTTTATTTATGGACAGTTTATACCCATTTTTTCTTGTGCTAACATTGTCCTTTACCTTAAATAGGTCTTCTCCTTCCTGGTGTTTATATTTATATATATTTATAAAGAGTAATTATTTCCCCTCTCAGTCTTCGTTTTGCTTCGTCTTTTTGTATGCTTTCATAAAATAGTTTCTTCATTTCCCTGATCATTCTAGCAGCCCTTCTATGCACTTGTTCCAGTTTGAATTCATCTTTCTTAAATGTGGGTGACCAAATTTGTACACAGTATTCAGATAAGATCTTTCCAATATCTTGAACAATGTCATTAATATTTCCCTATCTCTGTGGGAAATAGCTTGCCTGATACATCCTAGAATCACATTTTACTTTTACAGCTGCATCACACTGGTGGCTCATAGTCATCCTGAGATTACATACTATACCCAGTTCTTTAGCCTACTCTGTTTCCAGTTGAGAAAACCCAGCTTATAACAGAAATTCTAGTTATTAGTTCCTTAGTGCATGGCCTTGTACTTACTGCTATTGAATTTCATCCCATTTTTGTTACACCAGCCCTCAAGGTCACCCAGTTCTCAGTATCTAGTATTCTGATACTCCTCTGTATTGATGGTACCTCCCACCTTTGTGGCCATCAGCAAATTTCATTAGTAACCTTTTTGCCAAGGTCATTAATCAAAATGTTAAATAACACTGGTCCTAAGACTGATCCTTGAAGAACTCTATTAGTAACCTTCCTCAAGCCCAACAGTTCTTTCAGCACTACCCATTGTTGTCTCCCCTTTAACTGATTCCTTGTCATCCTTACAATTCTTGTATCAATTCCCATTGTCTTCAATTTAACTAATAACTTCCCATCTGCTTCTGTGTCAAATGCTTTACTGAAGTACAGATAGATTAGATCAACTGTATTTCAATTATCAAGATATTGGGTGAGTCTGGCATGATCTACCTTTGGTAAATCCATACTGTATTTTATTGCATTTTCCATTTATTGTCATGCTTAATTATTTTTCCTTCAAAATTTGTTCTAAAATCTTGTGTGACTCTTAGGTCAGACTAATGAGTTTGTATTGCCTGAATCACTTTTTTTTCCTTTTCTTAAATATATGTACTATGTTTTCTATTTTCCAGTCATATGGTACCATTCTTGATTTGATAAATTTCATATTCCAGTTATCCATATTCTTGGGTGGATATTCAATAACCCAGAAAAGGCTATATAAGGTTCAGAAAGGGATCTGAAATTCAGATACTTATCTAATTTTAACCTTGGTCATTAAAGGATTCTCAATCACTAATCTAATAATACTATGGAATTTATTCTCCTCTCAGTTACCGCTGTATAAACTAGGAGTAACTTCACCCAGTAAGAGGTAAATCAAGCCCCATTTGATGCCTATTAGTCTGAGCCTAGACTCAAGAGAGAGGTGAATTTTAATGTTTTGCTACCCACTATTTTGAATTCTTCCCACTTATAACTATTACAGTACCTTGCTAATGTAAAGGTTATTGTTTCATCCTATGGAAGATCATTTCAAAGTGAGAAATCTTCTCCTACACAGTCACTCAGACAATAAGCAAATATTCTGAGCATATATTTTTGCTGTACAGATAAACTTATCACCTTACATTATGTACCATCTTAAATTAGATATAAATTCTTCACTATCTGTCCTAAATTATTGGGTAGTGTTGCTTTGAGCTTCTAACCTGCTACCGCACTCACCATGGAGTGATACCAATATATGCAATAGTTTATATTGTTATTATTTGTATAGTAGAATTGTCATTATGGATCAGGAGCCCTTTGTGCTAGGTACTGTGCAAACACAGTCGAAGGACAATCCATGCACTGAGGATCTTATAATTTCATTACAGACAAGATGTAATAAATACTTGACAGAATTGTATATTTATTATTTTTATAATTTTGATGGATAAAAGCAATGTTTATTTTCAAGCATGATTTTCTATTTTTATGGATTTAAATGTTCAGTTTCCCAAACTAATGGTGTTCAGTTTTTTTATTTTTATCTATTTACATTTTCACAGTTGTGGGAAATTATGAGTGGTGGTGGTAAGATCAAATGGTTTGTCAGACAAAAATTATTTAGTGACCATAGAAGTCGAGATTCAAAAAATTAAAGCTTTTATAATTGTTTAAACACAAATTGTCAACATCACATCAAAATATACAAAGTAAATACCCTTAAGCCAAACTCTAAGTTCTCAAGCAGCATTTTTTTACTTTGCCTGTTAGTAAATGTTGATTATCAATGGAAATATTTTGTCAGTTTGTGCGTGCACAGTGAAAGCAATGTTTACTAATATTTACTAATACAAATCTAATCCTTCCAAGCCTAAATATATTATTGGTGGAATTGGTAGAGCTACCTTTAGTTAAGAATGCCCAACCCTTCCCATTACAAGCACTATTTTCAAGTGCTTATAACTTTGCCAAACATTAACTATTTGGACTGAAATTTTTCATCTTCAATGTCTGCCTCAAACTTTTTTTTTGGAAAATTTCAGTAAAAATAATCTAGCCCTTTTTGAGAATGAGATTACGATAAAATACATTGTTTCCCCCATGTTTAAAAAATAAACAAAAATCTTACTATCATTTCATTGACAAACTCTAGCACCTCCATCCTTTGGAACAAGGGCTTGAAATTGGCAGAGAGGTTACCCTGGTGTCAGGAATATTCCTTTTGCTATTCCCATGAAAAAAATCACCCATATAGGCAGCTATAAGTCTTTGAAAAATCTCAGTTCACATATGCTCAGTAGAGAGGACTTAGAGTTTAACAACTAAATGCTCTCAAATGTTAGCCTGCACTGATCATACTCTAGTTTAGGACTGAAAGAGCTGAGCAGGACTCTCTAAGCAATTGCAGCTCTTGGCTGCTGGGTAATGTAGTGAACCAGGCATTAGAACTGAGAGCAGGGAGACCATCTCTCAGGAGCTCTTAGTGCTTCGGCTGCTGGTGCCCAGATAGCATGGAGTGGGAAGCTGCCTTGCTTGAATGCAGAAGGGAGAAGAGACAGAACTGGGGTGGGGAAGCTGGAGGAAGAGGACTGGGACAAGAAGCCTGTGACATTCTTTCAACATATTTATTAGCTTTTTTATATAGTTTGTAACATATGTAAAACACTTTGCAGGGATGAAAGGGGCTACAAAAGTAAGATATTATTATTCTAAACTCTTTATGCTAAAAATTACAAACAAAAGTAGCAATAACTTCAATCAGCATTGAATTTGTGATCTTTCACTATTGACAGATCTTCATCTTGGGAAGGGCATTAGTGCAAGGCTTAACATGAAAACATTACAGATCAATGGATTAGTCCTTCAGGAGAGGGACTAATTATTTTAATGAGAACATTCTAATTAGGTGGGTTTGAACTGATGATTACGGAATCTCACACATTTGGAATTTTAATGGGGATGTCATTGAGTAAACATGAGAATATATACAGGATTTATTATATCTCTTCTGAAGAGCTATGATGTTCTTTTGTGTATGTGCATGAGGGAAGAGAATGAAAAAAATAATGTGAAATATTTTTACAGTCGCCTGAGTTCTAAATATTGGGATGATGAGATTAACGGTTAACTGTTTTAGTGAAGGAGATTTAGGGATTGCATCTGTATTCTGTGTGCTATAATTTATTAATAATGCAATTCTTATAAAAACAAGCATTTTTATATTAAAAAGAACCATCTAAAATCAAATTATCCCATGTATTTGGTGGGGATGGGTAGATGATCTAATTTAACTTTATTTAGAGAGAAATTATATTTGCAGAAGCGCTTTCAGAAGTGAGATGCTGACAGACTTTATTTTATTTACTTCAGAGATAGGGTGAAAGGGGGAAGGCATGGGGGAGAGAGAGAGAGAATTAAGTATAATTGAATATTTTTTCCTAAATTATCTAAAGTAATCCAATAATAGCAGATAATAACACTCTAGTCATTCATATTTTGAACACTGACATACGACAAGTTCTGATTTAAGCACATAATGGAAGAGAGCTTTAATGAAAGTTTGAATTCAAAAACATCACCAAACCAAGATAGTAGTTAATTTCTTTAGCAGTGTTCTTTTTCAATCCAGATACAATGTACTTCATTGTAAGAAGAAACTGACAAACCACTGAACACCCAGTCTTTACATGTTTGTATAGTGCATTAGGCCATGTATTTCCTCAGCTGTTTTATTAATGCCCACACTGCATTCTGACATCCTGCCCTTCTGTTTTTTTAAATATGGGATTACAAAGAGACATTGACAGGCCAAACAAATATGGCTGCTGATCGGTATCCTCAAGTAATATTCAATCTAGATGATTTCTAATAATCATAGTTGATTTTTCCAGAAGCTGGGAATGGGCAACAGGGGATGGATCACTTGATAATTACCTGTTCTCTTCATTCCCTCTGGGGCACCTGTCATTGGCCACTGTTGGAAGACAGGATATAGGGCTAGATGGACCTTTGGTCTGACCCAGTATGGCTGTTCTTATGTTCTTATATTCAGTACAGGTCCTTTTCTCTGTGTGTGTAATTTCACCATTGAAATGCAGCAGGGCAGCAACATGCACGATAGTGAGGGGAAGAATTTTGGGACTAAACCTTGTTAAGAAAAAGCACAGTATTCAATTATAAAAATGGTACAAACAGAATCGTGATGTGGCCATGCCTTGGGCAATTACTAAAGAATGGTCTAAGGGTCATTTTTTAATAAGAGGATGGCTCTGAGTTAACAACTGTCCTTAGAAATAGCTTCATTGAGATCCATCTAGAGCAGAAAAGGATTCAGTTGTTAAGGTTTTACCTGAAGCAGCTCTTAATTGAAAACTGACCCCAGTTGAACTACAAGTCATTATGGGCTACTGTAGAAATCTTGTCTAACATGTTCCTCTTACTCCTGAGTTATCAGAGGAATATCAAGTAGGAGTAGGAACATTACTTCTGTATTTTTCAGTGGTGCAAACACTGCTGGAATTCTGTGTCCAGTTCTGGTGCACACAATATAAAAAGATGTTGATAAATTGGAGAGGGTTCAGTGAAGAGCTATGAGAATAATTAAAGGATTGGAAAACATGCCTTTTAGTGATAGATTCAAGGAACTCAATCTATTTTTCTCAAGAGAGACATAGTTAAGGAGTGACTTGATCACCGTTTGTAAGTACCTTATAAATGGAGAACAAAAATTTGATAATTGATCCTTCACTCTAGCAGATCAATGTAGTGATTAATACTAAAGGGCAGTTTACGCAAACATTTTCTATCCTCCATTAGACTCTTTTTACATTTATTTCCTTTTTGTTCCAAAGTCACCAGTTTCTTTTCTAGCACAATACATTTTTTTCTTTTTGACCCCCACAACACTGAATATCACATGTTTCTGAACTCAGTTTTGAGATGCTGATTCATCCTTGACTGCCAAAGCAACTAATTGCCAATTAAGAAACTCAAGGTAACAAAATTTCCCCCTAATAGGCAGACTATTCAGTCTGATTTGATATCAAGAAAAGCAGGTGCAGCAAGAAGTTTCTGAAAAATGTCATGGCTGCCCCTTTCTGAACATAGAGAACCTGCTGGAAATTGTCATCTTGTTTTTGAAAAAGACAGAAAGCTTGTTATGTAATGTGAAAACTCTGAACGAATCAGAAATAATTAACAGAAAGCAATATGGGTTTATCCAATGCAGATCTGGAGGAGCCTGGATTTATTTAATGTCCTCCTTATGACTCTTTATTCATTTTAATTATTACTATTTCAAATGATAACTTTGCATCCAGGATCCAATCTCCTTGAATGAGATTGGGACCTTTGCCAATTTTTCTGTTAACTTGAGAGGTGTTTTGGTGCTGTAGAATAATGAAAGCCTTTAGCAGTTCTTAGTATGAAAATGGTTCAAAGATATTTTTAGTTAAGGTGGTCTTTCTATTGTGAAAAGGAGTACTTGTGGCACCTTAAAGACTAACAAATTTATTGTAGCATGAGCTTTCGTGAGCTACAGCTCACTTCTTCAGATGCATAGAATGGAACACACAGACAGGAGATATTTATACATACAGAGAACATGAAAAGGTGGAAGTATGCATAACAACAGGAAAAGTCTAATCAATTGAGATGAGCTCTTATCAGCAGGAAGAAAAAAAACTTTTTGAAGTGATAATTAAGATGGCCAATAGAAGGTGTGAGGAGAACTAAACATAGGGAAATAGATTCAATTAGTGTAATGACCCAACCATTCCCAGTCTTTGTTTAGGCCAGAGTTAATTGTATCTAATTTGCATATTAATTCGAGTTCAGCAGTTTCTCTTTGGAGTCTGTTTTTGAAGTTTTTTTGTTGCAAAATTGCCACCTTCAAGTCTGTCACTGAGTGGTTAGAGAGGTTGAAGTGTTCTCCCACTGGTTTTTGAATGTTATGATTCCTGATGTCAGATTTGTGTCCATTTATTCTTTTGCGTAGAGACTGTCCGGTTTGGCCAATGTACATGGCAGAGGGGCATTGCTGCCACATGATGGCATATATCACGTTGGTATTTGTGCAGGTGTACGAGCCCCTGATGGCGTGTCTGATGTGATTAGGTCCTATGATGGTGTCACTTGAATGGATATGTGGACAGAGCTGGCATCGGGCTTTGTTGTAAGGATAGGTTCCTGGGTTAGTGTTTATGTTGTATGGTGTGCGGTTGCTGGTGAGTATTTGCTTCAGGTTGGGAGGCTGTCTGTAAGCGAGGACTGGCCTGTCTCCCAAGATCTGTGAGAGTGAGGGATCATCTTTAAGGATAGGTTGTAGATCTTTGATGATGCGCTGGAGAGGTTCAAAGATATTTTTAGTTAAGGTGGTCTTTCTATTGTGAGGAGTCCTCCACATTTCTCCATTACTGAGCATTTGGATTTAATAAATTGAAGTTGTATTTAAGGAAAGCAATTAAGCAATAGTTAATACAGCACTATATTTGATACAGAAAAGGAAACATAGGTACCAAATCTGATGCTAGAGACTGACTGACTCCCTAAAACTCACCTCTTATATACTGTTTTAAACAAAGAAAAATCCTCTCTATTTCATGGTTTTATTTTGAATCAATAAGCCAATAATATTTGCAACCAATTTATTAATAGTAGGACCATATATGACCACAATTAGGTCTTAATACTTAGACTTTAAACTATACATTAATATTTTGCTGAGACATTGATTATAGATCACACCTGCTATACCACATGTTCCTTGACCATTTTGTCAATTACTAAATGTATCAGTTAGATCATTTATGAGCACCTCTTATCAATTAGATGATGATGTCCATTATAACATACATCTATAACAGCAGGCATCTTTTTATATTGTATGTATGGTCACAGAAAAGAGGCAAAGACAATAAACTATTGACTTTTGGGGGAGGGTAGCTCAGTGGTTTGAACATTGGCCTACTAAATCCAGGGCTGTGAGTTCAACCCTTGAGGGGGCCACTTAGGGATCTGAGGCAAAATCAGTACTTGGTCCTGCTAGTAAAGGCAGGGGTCTGGACTCAATGACCCCTCAGGGTCCCTTCAAGTTATAGAAGATAGGACATCTCCATTATAAAATTATTTTCATGGTATCTGGTTTACATAATTGATAAGCTAAAGACATCTGTTTAAAGATCCACTATTTTATCAATTACAAAATATATCTGTACCCAAGTCATTACAGTCATCTGTTGGAGCAATTCCTGACAAGCTAAAAGCATCTTTTGATAGATCTTCATAAGATTATCATCTTATTAGTTACATAAAATACCTGCCCCATATAGGTTACAACTGGTTCCTTTCTGGACATTTTCCTAAGGGTCAAGAATTTAGAGTACAAAGAATGCTCAATCCATTATTTAATAACATGCTACGGTCCAGATAAAATTAGGCTTATTGATAACACATTAGAGTCAGATAAAGTTCAGAGTAAAATAGAGTGGATAATAAAATACAGGCCTGCTAGAGCAAAGACATTCATTTATCCAGAACTCAACCCTTTTGATGTTAGAGTTTTGTCAGCACCCTCAGTCAACACAGAAAAGATTCTGGGATGTCTGGTCAAGAAATCATGAAAGTTAATATAAAAAAGAATAATAAATTAATATTACTAACACTATTTCTGCCATTGTTTGACTGAAAAAAAATATATATATATATATATATATATATATATATATATATATATATATATATATATATATATATATTCTCTTCCCCTTCCCTCTCTCCCCTGCCTTCCCTCCAGCCCCGCCTTCCCTCCTTTCCCCCCCACCATAATGAGGTTGGTAGAGTTGTCTTTAATGTTAAGACTACTAGGTTCAACAAGAAGAGTTATTAACAGAATTGGCTGGAATCATCTGGGGATTAGATTTGGGGCTGTTTGAAATGGGAAATGTATCTTCATTAGACAGGTGGAGTTGATTTTAAAAAACAGACAATTTAAAGTCTGGTAGCAATACTGCATGTTACCACTGAGTGAGGAAGGAAGAGAACTTTGATTCTCAGCCCTGGCTTTTTACATCACAAGAGGAGGGATGTGAGCTTAGCCCCATAGGGAATGAAGGATCTGTTGTCACACAATGGTAACTACTCCCACCCCTCTCCAAGCCTTAAAGGAGTGAGTTTGATGGAATCTGAAGGGAATCTCATTCCATCTGGTAGAGCGGGAAACAATTTAGTTATGTCGGGGGAACAGCAAGGAAATGCTGAGGATTCTGGGCCAATTCTGATGTTATTTACACAGGTTTTATGTTGGTGTACCTATACTGATCTATAAGAAGTTATTTGTGTAAATGATAGTAGAATCAGGCCTTACAACTTGGAATATGAAAGGAGCCATAAGGAAAAAAATATATCTTTGGGATATTTTTACTTATACAGACTTTTCATAATGTAAGTCTTAACGTTTCAGCCACCAGATTAAATAAATTGCATTAGTAAAATATTCACCATGAGTACAGTTTGGGGTAGAATCAAGGACATTCTGTTAGAAACAACTGTAGGAAAATAGCATATTCTTCATAAAAAGGAAAAAAAAAAGACACCAGAAGTTCCCTGAACAAAAACAGAATTCTGATTGTAAGCATAAAACCTGTATACTAAATTGGTGCAGGATGTCATAGGGTATATTCATCTAGAAACAGAATAATTTTATAGATGTAAAAATACTGGAAAACAAAGCCCCATAGGGGACATAGAGTCACACTGAAAAAGTGAAAAAGTAAAAAACAAAATTTTGCATGATATTATTTTCGTATCACTGAGCACAGCTAGTAATTTATCGACAAGATGCTTACACAACCACTGAGGTAAATCACCTTGTGTTATGATCTTTTAGGAGCATACAAGTTAAGCAGAATTCTACTTAATAGATATCTACCTGTCCATATTTTTTCTTTAAATATGTTCACAAAAGGGAAAATTTATCCTGTGCAACAGGCAAACACAGGCCCCATGAACCATTTACGTCCCAAAGAAACAGCTTAAATAGGCTTCACCCCCCTTTTCACAGAAGTATTTCACCCAAAGAGACAAATCCTAAAGTTTTTACTCCTCGCTTACTCAAACAAAACACCCCTTGGACTAAACACTGAAGTCCTGCTTCAGGGTTTACTCATTCACTTGAGTGAAAACTGAGGACTGGATCCACAAAAGGACTCAGGCGCTTAAAGCACAGATACCTACTGTAATCCGTAACCCCACCCCCATCAACTGCCACTTAACCCTGTAGGTGCCTAAACTCACTTGGCACCTAAATTATTGCTTTAAAAGCCTGTCAGGCAGCTACATTTCTGCCCCTCTTCCCCCACCCCACAAGCACACTGCTGACTCAGGTATCTGGATGCCTATTTCACACCTAAGCACCAGTGCCAGCTTCAAGCTAGGTGAAGAAAGGCATTGTCTTGCCTATCTCAACTGAGGTGGCTGATCTGGTACAGTAGAACCTCAGAATTACGAACTCTAGAGTTACAAACTAACCTGTCAACCACACACTCCATTTGGAACCAGAAAGAAGTATGCAATCAGGCAGCAGCAGAGACAAAAAAAAGGGGGGGGGAATATAGTACAGTGCTATGTTAAACGTATACTATTAAAAATATAAAGTGAAAGCATCATTTTTCTTCTGAATAGTAAAGTTTCAAAGCAGAACAACCATAATATTTTGTTCAGAGTTACGAACATTTAAGAGTTACAAACTCAATTCCTGAGGTGTTCGTAACTCTGAGGTTCTAGTGTAGGTATCCACTCAGCATGCCTAACTCAACACAGGATAGTTGGAGTGAAAGAAGTCAGCCTCCCTTGTAACCTTTAGCACAGTGGTTAGGGTACTTACCTAGGATGTAGGAAACCCCAGCGCAATATCCCCTCTGCCTGATAAGGAAAAAGAATTAATGGGGGTTTCATTCTCAGGTGAGTGCCTTAACCACTGGACTATGGCATATTCTGATGTGGGTCTCTCATGTGGAAGCCAAGCTGCTTTGTACTGAAAAAACAAACACTGATCCAGATACAGAGTGAAAATGACTCCATAATCTAGTGGTTAGGGCTCTTAGCTGAGAGGTGGGGAGCCCCTGTTCAAATATGTTCTCATGGGGTAGAAAGGTGAAGAGACTCCCACAGCCCAGGTAAGTCGTCTAAACACTGGGCTAAAGATTATAAAGTAATCCTCCTCTGCCTCCTCTTCCTCCCAGTCTGACTATTTTGTGTGGAATTAGGTATGAGCTGTTGCCGTTCTTGCAAGAAACAGTTTAGGACCCTGGCTTCAGGAGAGAGGGTCCCTGTTGTGGACTGCAAGCAGAGATAGACACCTCCTCGTAGCCCAGATTTAGGTGCCTAAGTCCCTGAGAGGGGTGGGACTTAGGACATACTCCTCTTTTCAGCATTTCTCATTGGACACCAACCTAGCACTCTCAGGTGCCTAACTCTCCTCATTCATTGTAGAGGGAACCTACACACTTAAACCAAGGTCTGAGGATTCTACCTGGTGTCTAAAAGTTAGGTATTGCAATGCTCAACATTGGAATTACTAAGTCCCTTTATGGCTTTTGGCCTGAGTAAATATTAAGTAAAACCTAGGTTAGAACAAGGTTAGGCCAGTTGACTTTATTGAAATGAATGGGTCTTTTTGCTAGAAAAAGTCTGAGTAAAAACAGAGTAAAACACTAGGATTTCATCCAAAGTATATAAATTAACAATTATTATGTGACTTTTATTGTAATTTAATGGATAAAAATAATCCTGTATCCATTTACCCTGTAACGGTTTTGTAATTAGTAAGCAAATGACCTATTATGTTGAAATACTCCTGATTCTATAATTAGTCTGTCACTACTTATTAACTACCATGGACCTGCATCTGAAGTTCTTATTCAAGCAATACACTCACTTGTGGAATGAGAATCCATGCAGTCAGAGTAAGAGACTCAGAACATGGCTGTGTATTATTAGCAATTTTCATAGCAATAAGAAGAATTTCCATGATATTTGTACCTTGCAACTTTGAAAGTGTCATCTATTTATGGAGTTATCACATGATTATTTGTACTTTATAAAATAAGAAAATCCATAATTTTGAATATATACTTTGTAGGCAGAAGAGTAATGAGTGCTTGGGTAGAACAAATTAGTACACTTTATGTTAATGGAGCAATTATTTATTACTCGTTAAAAAGCTATTAGTAAAAGACATGTTATTTATGATAAGCAATAATCAGCAGGCTGGTAAAACAGTTGGCAATAGAAATTAGTAAGTAATAATATTTATTAGTTGAAAAGTATCTGAATCCATCTGAAAAAGAGTGTTCTCCATATGCCTCAGCAAAGAAATAGTTGGTACATGTGTTCAGAGTGGTGACAATTAAAAAAAAGACTTTAATAAAAGCATTTGCATGCATCAATGTACATTGTTTTCCTTCATAGCTCATATTATAGTACTACTGTATCTGCCATTTGGATGAACATGTTGCCTTTAACTCCTATACAAAAGTGACCTCTTTTGACTATTATCCTCCATTCATCTAATCTTGGTGCTATGCCTCCATTTATTAAGTGCACAGAAAATCTTTCCATCCTATTTCAAAAATCTTCTTTCAGTCACTTATATGTATGCATCTTTTTTGGGAAAAGGTAAAAAGATCCTTGTTTTTGACTCACATGAAAATATTATAAATTAGTGGTTTTCACCTTTTCTATACTGGGATACCCTTTGCCATACAGAGACATCCCCTGCCATGCGGCAGAGATCTAGTTAGGGATCTTTCCCCCTTCCATTTAGCAGTATAAGAAAAGCAGAATATCATAATCCCTCAATCTCTGTTCATACCACCACAACCCTCCCAGGAAATGGGATACTCAGGTTGAGAATCCATATCATAGAGTAATAATCATAAAGTCATTGATTTTAAAGCCAGAAAGGACCATCAGGTCATCTAAACTGATCTTCTGTATGTCATAGGCCACCAACGCTATCCAGCATCCTCACACTAAAACAATCACCAAGCTACTCTTTCAGGCTGTCTGCAGGTTCAGACAGGCATCACTCTGCTGATTTAAGATCAGTTCATCTTTCTGAGGTAATTTCTGAAACAAAAATGGATAGGAATTATAGTTTTAAATGAAAGGGCTAGAAAAGGGAGAAGGAGATGGTCCCAGTTCTCCTGAAATTTATTTTCAAACTCTACATTTAGAACCTCTGTTATAAAAACTACTTACGGCAGTGTCAATGTTGCTGTGCTCCTTATCCTGCTTCTGCATGGATAGGAATGCTGTGCCCTCACTCCTGGGATGTGGCTGAGGAGCATACATTGTAAAACAAAAGGGAAGGGAAGGGGCGTACAAACATGGTTGAAAACCATCTTTTCAATTCCCAGTCATGCACCAGTTGTGTGCTAATCAATTCTCCTGGCATAAGTGAGAGTAGCCTTAAGGCTCTTCTAACTGACAACAGCTGCCAATGGCCCTCAAAAGTTTGAAAAGCTGAAAAAAATGTGTTGAATACAATTTCTTGTTGCAAATTTTTAGTTCTATCTCAGTTTTAATCTGAGCATTCCATATCTATTGAGTTTACAAAATTGAGCTAGAAATCTCATGAGAGCTGACTTGCTCATCATATTTCCATGCTTCTACTTGGCCTGGAAAAAAAGTGTGGAATAGCTCTCCCATGTGATATTCCATCACTTCTACTTTTGATCCTGACTGGAACCTAGAAGTAAAGAAATGAGAAAATTGGTGAAATAAAATGAGAAAAAAATATTTTTTTTCCAATCACAAAAAAAGTTCAAGCTTATTTAGCAGGTGTCAGCAGTGCCAGAGGAATTTATTTTTATTCCCTTAGCTCTTAGTATAAATAGAAAGAGGGGGTGAAAGTGGAAAAATGTTGATATAGTGGAAGATAACGAGGCATAATTATAACCAGAGAAAACAGTTGAAGACACAGTTTATGAACATGACTTGCCTTGCTATATTAATCAATCCAAAAGACGCAATTCTATACCTGCCCTATGACTGAGATTGCAAATTATTGTATCAAAATTTTGCTATTATTTTTCAGATGATTTGCACTAAAAATAATTGTTTCATGTCTTGTTCTAGACAAAAATCTTTTGAAAAAGAAAATTAAGGGGGAAAATAGCTACTTTAAAATGTTTGATGGATACAAGAAAGAATACTAGCTTGTCTTATGAGATGATGAGCTTCTCTTGGGAATAAATGCACCATGGATATTGTGTTAAGTCGTACTTCCTTAAATTTGTTGTCAACTTACTACCTATTAATTTCATCAGATGACCTCTGATTCTTGTGTTATGAAAAGGGATAAATAACACTTCCTTATTGACTTTCTCCACACCATTCATGATTTTATAGATTTCTATCATATTCCCACCACCACCCAAGTCACTTATTTTCCAAGCTGACCAGTCTCAATCTTTTTCAGCTCTCCTCATACGGAAGCTGTTCCATACCCCAATCATTTTTGTTGACCTCTGCACTTTTCCCAATTCTCATATATCTTTTTTTAGATGAGATGACCAGAACTGCATGCAATATTGTATGTATAATTGGGATTATGTTTTCCAATGTGCAACACTTTGCAGTTATCAGCACTGAATTTAATCTGCCATTTTCTTGTCCAGTCACTCAATTTTGTGATATCCCTTTGTAACTCTTCACAGTCTGCTTTGGATGTAACTATCTTGAGTTATTTTGTGTCATCTACAAACTTTGCCACCACTCTGTTACCCCCTTTTCCAGATCATTTATGCATATGTTGAACAGCACTGGTCCCAGGACAGATCCTTGGGGGATCCCGCTATTTATCTGTCTCCATTGTGAAAATTGGCCATTTGTTCCTACTCTTTGTTTCCTGTCTTTTAATCAATGACTGATCCATGAGAGGACTTTCCCCTCTTATGCCATAATTGATTACTTTGCTTAACAGCCTTTGGTAAGGGTCATTGTCAAAGGCTTTCTAAAAGTCCAAGTACACTATATCCACTGGATCACCCACGTCCACATGCCTGTTGAAACCCT
The DNA here is from genome assembly GCF_016161935.1 of Mauremys reevesii. Taxonomy (NCBI): domain Eukaryota; kingdom Metazoa; phylum Chordata; order Testudines; family Geoemydidae; genus Mauremys; species Mauremys reevesii. The sequence goes on from NC_052626.1 coordinate 78,010,937, forward strand.
CAAATAATTCTAATAGATTGGTGAGGCATGATTTCCCTTTACTAAAGCCATGTTGGCTCTTCTCCAACATGCCGTGTTCATCTGTGTTTCTAATAATTCTATACTTTAGCATAGTTTCAACCTATTTGTCTGGTGCTTAAGTTTATCAGCCTGTAATTACCAAGTTTGTCTTTGGAGTCTGTTTTAAAAATTGGTGTCACATTAGCTATCCTCTAGTCATCTCGTACAGAAGCTGATTTAAGTGGCAAGTTACATGCCATAGTTAGTAGTTCTGCAATTTCACATATAAGTTCTTTCAGATCTCTTGAATGAATACCTCTTGGTTCTAATGACTTATTCCTGTTTAATTTATCAATTTGTTCCAAAACTACCTCTACTGACACCTCAATCTTGTACTGTTCCTCAGATTTGTCACCTAAAGAGAATGGCTGAGGTGTGGGAATCTCTCTCACATCTTCTGCAGTGAAAGCCAATTAAGAGAATTCATTTTGCTTGTCTGCAATCGCCTTCTTGTGAATATGCATTATGATATAGTCCTCTCTTGTCCATTCATAGTCTTCCCCCACCCACTTGTTCCTATTCTCAGTCTCTTTGCCCAGCCAGTCTCAACCAGTCTCCCTCCCATCAGCTCCTACTCACAGTCTCCCCGCAGCTCCTTGTCCCCCTGTCTACTCCATTTATCTTCCTTCATTTCCTCTGGCTATCCACCCCGCCCCCTTGCACTGTAATCAAGAGTTTTGTCCTTCATACTGCCTGGGTGCCAGCAGATGGAGCACTGAGAGCACAGGAGAGAGTCTCCATGCTCTCAAATCTGATGTCTGGTGCCACACTGCCATGCAACAGCTGGAAACAGCAATTGCAGGAAAAGTCATGCTCAGCCCCTGCACCTCATGCCCCTCTGACTGGCATACCAGAGCTGTCAGGGGATGGAGCATGCTCATTATGGAGAGACTCTTCAAACACTTTAGCTGCCACACTCAAATAAGTCTACTAAAGATACAGTTTGTCAGGAAGTGGATTTTGTGTAATGGAGAGGCCTTTTGCTGTTGCTATGAAAGCACCCAAATTTTGCCAAAAAAATCTAAGTCTTTGCTCCAAAACATGGATGCACTAATGTTTCTTAATGAAACCAGTGTAGGACTAAAAACAAAAAACCGTGGGCAAATCAACTTATTTTTCTCTAATATTCTTAGAAACATCTAAACCATTTTTGCTGAAGCTTTCAAATAAATTCAAAAGATATTTTCTATCTTATTATCGATCTCTTTCTTAATGATTCCCAACATTCTGTCTGCGGCAGTCAAAAAAGTGAACAGAATGTTAGGAATCATTAAGAAAGGGATCGATAATAAGATAGAAAATATCATATTGCCTCTATGTAAATCCATGATATGCCCACATCTTGAATAGTGTCTGCAGTTTTGGTTGCTCCATCTCAAAAAAGAGATATTGGAATTGGAAAAGGTTCAGAAAAGGACAACAAAAATGATTAGGGGTATGGAACAACTTCCATATGAGAAGAGATTAATAAGACTGGGACTTTTCAGCTTGGAAAAGAGACCACTAAAGGGGGATATGATATGATATGATATATGATATAGGTCTATAAAATCATGACTGCTGTGGAGAAAACAAATAAGGAAGTGTCATTTACTCCTTCTCATAACACATGAACTAGTGGGTCACCAAATTAAATTAATAGGCAGCAGATTTAAAACAAACAAAAGGAAGTTCTTCATACAATGCACGGTTAACCTTTGGAACTCATTGCCAGGGGATGTTGTGAAGGCCAAGACTATAACAGGGTTCAAAAAAGAACTAGATAAGTTCATGGAGGATAGGTCAGTCAATGGCTATTAGCCAGGATGGGCAAGGATGGTATCCCTAGTCTCTGTTTGCCAGAAACTGGGAATGGGCAACAGGGAATGGATCACTTGATGATTACCTGTTCTGTTCATTTCCTCTGGGGCACCTGGTATTGGCCACTGTTGGAAGACAGGATATTGGGCTAGATGGACCTTTGGTTTGATCCACTATGGCCGTTCAGACACCCAACATGAGAAATTTTAGCCCAAATGGTTAAAGTTTGGCAAAGTTATAATCAATTCAAATTAAGGTCTGAATGTGAGAAGTGTTGAGTGATCTTAATGATAGGCAGTGCTATGCACTTTGCTTATAATTAGTATAAATGAGAGCACAATAGGGTCCATGGGTTCCATGTAACTATCCATGGTCCTGATGCAGCAAAGAAACAAGATGCATCAAATGTCACTGTTCTGTTACTGGATTTTCTTTCATCTCTTCCCCCATCATCACAAAGTCTATAATATGTAAGGTCTTCAGGCAATGATCTTTTGTTTGTATTTGTCTGTAGATCGGGGCTATACAAATTATTTAATCAATAATTAAAATAAGTAGAAAGTTTTATCATTAATATCACATTCTAAGTTGCCATGAGGTGTTAGCGTTTCTCTGAAAATCTTCTCTCTCATGTGGACAGATTATCTAGATATAGAGAAAAAATTAACAACTCGAGCACTGTGTTACCTCTCAGCAAACATATCCCCAAAACTTCCTGCCTCACAACTGGAGTATTAAGCAAATTCAATTAAACAAAATAATAAAATACCATGAACATAGAATTTCAAGCCACAGTAATCTTGTCTAAAATTGCATTGCTTATTAATACAATTTGAATGGGTGACCATTTGTATAAAATTATAAATTACATCCTTAATTTGAAAAGTAACAGATGCACCCTACACAATAACAGATACACTATTAAATTATAGACTCATTGGGGTTTGAATGATTGCAAGGTTGTTTCAGTATTTCTAAGCCATCTCTGTCTTATGAGTGCCAAGCAATTTCCCTTTTCTTAAAATTCCTCCTTAAAACAACCAACACTGCTGAGCCAGAAGAGCTATAGGAAAGTAAGCTAGTTCCTATTCTGGCTTGCACATTACTAGAGTTGTTAGCTTTCTTTAGCACAGCTAAATTCTGTCTTTATCTACAATTGTAGAAACCCCCACTGAGAAATAGATTTGCACAGATTCAGAGTACAGGTATAAATATGGCACAGCAGAAAGAGGCCTCTATCATCTTTATTATCGGTGCTGGATAAACAGGAAAGAACCTAACTTGACTTTCAGAGCCCAGGATGAATATGTATTGCTGGTAATTATACAACAAAACATTTTATTTGTAAACTAATCACATTTGACTGCAAGCTACTTACAGTCAATAAACCTGGAGCCAATGTAATTTTTATTGTCCGTTTTCAGACTAGAACCACACTGTTATCTTATTCCTATACCTATAATTTATGGTTTATTTTTGATCTCTCACATAAGCAAGAGTTCTTCTAAAACAAAATAGTTGTAGGTTGTATTTTGTAGCATGACAAAATGGAGCCCTAAAAATAGGTTATTAAGGGAAAGAATCCTATTGTCTTGAAGGACATTTGATTATAATCATTATTTATTTGTATTGTGGTAGTATTCAGAGCCCCATTCAGGATAGGGGTCTCTTTGTGCTAGGCCACATCCAGTACAATCTACGCTGGATCACTGGTCTAATGTGACATAGAACTACAATAATATTTTCATGTGTAGTTTGCATGTGTCCCATATTGCTTCAGATTAGCTACACAGATAAGAATACTCATCAAGTTTGGCAAATTCATGTAACCCAAGGCTTTTAGTCTCAGCTGAATGGGTTGCCACTAGCCAGAGAAAGTATTTCATTCAATAAAGTCACATTAGGAGGCTTTTAAACTTTTTCTTCCTTCTTTCTCACAAAAATTATACTTGTCTTTCTGCTTTGTGAACCATCAAATAACCTGAAATAAAAACACAATAAATGAATTAAACCGTATTGTCTTTTTTTTGTAAACAGAGGTGAACAAACTGCATCCTGTTTAGGTTCTAAATGTGCAACATGGCACAACTCGGAAAGAAAGATCTGATGACTGACTCTTGGCTCATGTCCTATCCATTGCTGGCAGCTGCAAAAAGAAGTATGTTTTCAGCAGGCAGAAATTGACAGGAATACATAAGCTATGTTGGCAAGTGAGTTTGCACTTGGCCTTTAGCAGTTGGTGCATCAAGCTGATGGCTGCCAAAAATAAATTAAAACAAAATAAAATATATTGAGCTTTTTTTTAAAAAAAAGAAGAAGAGATAGAAGCAAACACTGCAGTGGAACTAAAGTGCAGAGAGAACAATAATGTGGTAAACTATAAACAGTGGCCATAGCAACTCTTTAATATTCTGCTCTTGCTCCCACCTTGATACACTCCAACATTGCTTTCCCTGTTCCAATGATAGACAGCTTGCCTCAATTAGTACCAGGCTCCTTTGCTCCCCACAAAGGACCGCTTTTCCTGATCACCTTGGGCAAACTAAGACCACTTTTTTGGCCAGGAAAGCTGTACAAAGATGAGGAAAGCGGGAGGGAACATATTAACTGCAGCTGGCTTTCCATAGCCCAGGGAACTGGCAATAAGAGGAAACTTTTCTCTTCTTTTGTTCTGAACAAAAATCTCCTCAAGGTAATTCCAGAAAAATGTAAAAGTCCACATGCTAAAGAACAGTAGTGGTGACATTTTAGAAAAATCTCCTGGGTGTTCTTGTAGGGAATGCTGTTGATTTGCTAGAGCAAGAGCTTGGGTTCTAATATAAGTTTTTACCAATTATTCCAAGATTCTCTTCCTGACCTTCCACTGACTCACTGTATGGTCACAAAAAAGGCATTTAGGACCAGATTTGTAAAACTATTCAAGTGCCTGTCATTGAAATCATTGGGAGTTAGGTGCCTAAATATCTTTACAAATCTGGACCTTAACCTCTTTGCTCCTTGAATTTTCCCAGGTGCAAGATGGGTATAATGATTTAACCTACCTTATAGATAGTTGTGAGCTTTGAATTAATTTTTGTTGCTTCATTTGAGATCTTCAGATGAAAGGGTTGAATTAAATGTGCTGTAGTGTAGGCTGTGTGACTAAAACTAAAATGGGGTCCTTAGTACGTTGTAAAAGAGTTTGGCTTGGGGGAATAAGTCTATGGTACAACCGTTTAGCTTTTATAGCTTCTGTCATGAAAACTCTATCTCAAAATGGTTTAAAGAATAAAAATATGCAAGCCAGTAGGTAGTAAGAATTACAGGAGAATGGCATAAAACAAGAGGCAAGAGAGAAAAGACATATTTTGAGACGATATTTGAAAAGGGGGTGTGGTGATGACAGTCTATGGAGGCACAGAAAGAAGACATTTGCTGGATTAACAGTGGGAGCAGGGAAAGAAGCACTAAGCAAGTGCAAGAGAATAGATTGTTTTGGGTTTTTTTCAAGTCAATGGATTTAGTCTGGTGTAGCTACATCATAATTCGGTTCCAGTCTGTGAAGTGGGTTCATGTTGGGCATTATTATTTAGTAGTGTGCGTTAGTGCCACCTGTGTGCTGATTGTTTTCCAAACATCAAGGAAGTCACAGTTCCTGCTGCTAAGTATGTATAGTCTAAAACACTAGAGGAGTGGAGAGATAAAGGAATTCAACATACAAATAAAGTGATCATGGGAAGAGGATAGGCACACATCTGGGTTGTGATCCCTGGTTGGGGAGGTTACAGAATGTGTCAAGGGGGTCATGGGAGGTTACACAAATAATGTAAAATTTTGCAAAGGAAAAAAATCCATACATTTAAAGCAATAAGAAATGGGTATGTAATGTGATCCCTGTAATGATGTGTCTTTTTATGGCCACCACATTGTTGTAAACACAGTCCCAGCTACTGCTGAGTGCAGATTGTGGGGGAGAGATGGAATGGTGTGCTTCTCTGAGATTATTATTAAACCTGAGAATCCTAATTCCACAGTTCAGTGTAGACTTGTGCAGGACCTAGGTGTATACAGCAGGCTGGTAGACACTCTGCCAATAAAACAACATTAAACCGATACCAGTGTCTGCTTCTGGGTTTACCTTATACAAAATTGCATACACCTCCTTTAAAAGCAGTAACGTAAGATACAAAGTGCAAGTACCACTGAGTTAGTTGTTTGTCTTGATACAAACAGCAAAGCCAGTATTTTGCAATGGAGAAATCTGTTTGCTGCAGCTATTGACACAAAGCAACACTTTTAAGAGGCTTTGATAGTATCCATGCAGAAGATCATGAGAAAACACGTCACTGAACTGGAACACCTGATGAGTGAATGCTAAGGCCTGAAGGCACTGCTGTGATGAGCCTCACATGACCATGTTTCCTACGCTGCCCAGTCATTTTCCCACTCAACTCAGGCCAAACGGTGATTCAGAAACACGGATTCTTTTATAAAAAGGACAGTGGTGAGCAGCTCCAATGACCACTCAGAAAGAAAAAAGGAATGCAGAAAGGCAACAGCAAATGTGTGATGTATGGTTTTTACATTGACTTGATTCACAACTCCAGTCTATAATGTGTTCTGCAGTGCTGCTTGCAGTCCTTAGCTGTATCTCTTTTATACTTTAGGTTCACTTTTTCAAACTTCATAAGTATTTATTTATGGTATGCTTGTGGTTATAACACATCTCCTGCTTAGAAGTCTTAAGAAGTTTGTGATACATTTGAAGGAGGTCATCAGTTGCATAAGTTTGGGAAACCTTGCTGTAAAATTCTTATCTATTCTTTCATCAAGACATATAATATTTTCTATAAAGAATTGAAAAACCGCAACACTATGGAATTTAACATTGAACAGGAATGAAGAATGTGCCCTCCAAAACCATTCAGAGTTCTTCTACTGAATGGCATGGCGCTGAATGTTTTTCATGTCTAGCTATTTTCTAGCCTATTTTTAAAACAAGCATTATGGTTGCCTGCAGGGCAATGCTAATAGACCCTAAATGGAGTTTGCTATCCAGTTTTTGAGTATACTAATCAGGTCAAGAGTTCTTGGAGGATGAATTCACATCTGTTATAGAAACAGCAGGCTAAACTTGGTGTGGATTACTGAGGGGCCTGAATTCAATGGTTAAAGAATTTTTAAGAACTATGTCTTGATTATCTTTCTGGAACAACTGTGCTCAAAGGAAATCATCTTGTAATCCGAAGTATTAGATGTTTCACAGAAGAAAACACTAATGCAGAAAATAGGAACAGGATGGTTGAAGGTTTCAGTCTTATACATTCAAAGTTGCATTCTATGATTAAATTTACAGACTGTGAGCCCAAAATTGGCATATGAAATTTTGTGCATCTACTGTCACTACGGGCACAATTTTGCAAACTATGAGTGAAAACCTGGCCCCACTGAAATCAATATTTTGAAGACTTGTGTGTGGTTTGTGCCCATTATCACATGCATATTTTACATTACTTAAAGCCATTCTTTTGTTGGATTATGTGCTAAATAAAATGCAAATTGAGAAATATTTTATATGAAAAATGTAGAAACAAACATATTTCCTTTTCTTCAGAATGTAAACATTTTCAGTTTAAAAAAAATGATCTTTCAATTTTCAAAGACCAAAAATGGATTTTTTTTTCTACTAACAACATTTTTATATTAATGAAAACGTTGGAAAATTTTGAACAAAACAAACACATTCCAGAAAAAAAAATGTATCAAATAAAATATTATTTATAATTGAAATTTTTTTTTTGACCAGCTCTGGTTTTATATATAAAACTCTGATAGTGATGAGATAGCAACCTTAAGACTGCAGAGGTACAGACAGCTGATCAGTCACTGAGTGTCAAACCTGGGAACTTCAATCACCAAAAATACAGGCCTCCACTACTTTTGCTACAGGAAAGCTCTTTCGGCTGAGACCAAAGTGTAGGATGTTATAGTAGTAGGACTAGCCACTAGTTGGTGACATCACACACACCAAGACAGAGTATTACATATTGTATTATCAAGAGTAGGATTCTGAAGGTGATAGGATTGCTCAATATTTGGTCATAAGATATAGTAGATTGAATCCAGCTTAGTTCAAGAATGATCCAAACGATTACTATCTGATGACTGTTCAGTATGTTTGTGAAATGAGCTGATTAGTTTATTGTATTTATAGGCTTTTCTACAGTCCCCATCACTGTATTATCTGAGCACTTAACAAACATGAATGGATTTATCATCACAATAACCACTCCTGTGGGGCTGGAAAGTATTATCATCTCTATTTCACAGACGAGGCACTTGGGGAGAGAGGTTAAGTGATGTGCTGAAAATACACATAGGGAATCTGTGGCTGAGCCACAAATAAAAGCTAGATCTCCTAAGTCCCAGTACAGGGCTTTAACTACAAAACCCCTCCTTCCTCCATTTATCTATTTTCTACTAACAGGTGATAACATCATAAGAACCACTACCACAGCTGTCACCCTAGGCAATCTCAGCAGTGAGTGGAAAGCAGGGGTGAAAGCCTGGACTTCTTTGGGTTTCTCTCTCTCTCTCTCTCTCTTTTTTTCCCCCTATTGATTTCAATGAGACCAAGAATTTAAGTCTTTCCTTTAAAAGTAGATCAATGTTTTGACACACAGGCATGGCATTATATGATAGTTTGCTGTTGCAGTATATGAGACTCTCAATGCATATGCTGTTTTCCTTTTTTCATAAGAACATAATTTTTCAAAGGTTTCATTACTGTTGAGATTCCCCCCCATCATGCTCCTGTAAGGACAAATCAGAGGCAAAAGTGAATATGTTAAAATAAAAAAGAGTGAAACACTATGTTGAAAAGTAACAAGTGGGTTCCTCAAAATTGTTTTCAAGACATTAGTCCTTATGCTTTAGACTTTACATACCTTCTTTTGTTCGAGTTATACTTTAAACACTTACCACTGTATGTATATGCCTTTCTTTCTGCAGGTCTCTGAAAACAACTTCTTGGCTACATTTCAAGTGCCATTTAGCTTTTCAAAAGAGCTTATTTAGCATATTGTCCTGCATCATTTGAGGAGCTGCCAACCTCACCATATTCAATTTCCAAGTAAAACATTTCTTTTAAAAAAATGAGATTTCTCATCTCCCATTATCATACATCAGAGCACGCTTTGCTGAAGATGTGTACAAGCTAAATGGTAAACAGCATTCAACAACATTAAACAGCCACTTGGTTTTGTCTGGACAACCATTGGGAATGTGAGTCAGAGAAATGGATAGATATGGAGGGAAGATGTGGATGTAGAGAACAGTGGACTACAGAGGAGCAAAATGTTCAAAGTTTGTGATTACTTAAACTTAGAAGAGGAGTGGAACTTCTGATGTCATACTAAAGGCACAGAGGGCCTGATCCTACCACTGCCTTCAGCAGGATAAGAGCAGCCCAAGGATGTGGGAGGAGGTTTGTTGTGGTCTGCACAAACTAGGAAATATGCTGAGAACAACTTTCTCCCAGTATTTTGCCTGCCCCCCCTCCCCCATTTGCTAGTCCTGGCTAGAATAAGTGCAAAGAACTCTAAAGAAATATAATCCTGGGAAATCAAAATCTGAACTCTTTTTGTATCTGAATAAAAAGTCCTAACCCTGCCCAAGTCTGGTTTGAACTTCAAGAAAAGATTATTTTATTGAAATTAGTTTGCCCAGAACATGCCCAGTCCATCTTTCCAAGTGACCTGATATGCTAATCAGTATTATTGTTGTGGGTTTCTCTTTTTTCTTTCTTTCTTTCTTTCTTTTTTTTTTTGACTCAAATGGCAGAAATACAGCAAGCAGATATTTTTAACCAGAAAAAAAGAATGATCTATAAAGGGAAGAAGAAATATCTTAGCTATATGCAGTGACCTACTAGTTGTGGAGCAGAATGAAACTGGGAGGAGGAGGAGAGAGGGAATTCAGGGACAAGCATTTCAATGACTTGCACAACCTCTATTAGTCCTTTTCTAGTCACAGTTACTTAATGTTAGAGCAAGCAGTGTTACAGGCAGAATACTACAAAGGCAGATTGTGCATCAGTTAATATAACCTACTGTTAAAGAAACATTTGAAATGGCATCATAAACCATCCAAAGGCAAGATACTGAAGGCAACATTTGCAACATTTGCTAAAAATGCTTCCATATGTTGCAAACAGAGCTGGTTGGAAATTATTTGTTGGAACAGTTTTGCATTGGAAAAGGTAGCTTCTTTGAAAATGAAACCACTTCACAGAAACATATTGATTTAAGCAAAATTTTTGATTGGGCGGGGGAAGTCGAAATACATCATTTAGACTTTGTTCCTTTAATTAATTTAATCTTTTATATTCAAGTATTATTTTTATAATTGTATTATATGTATTATTTCAAGATTGTCAAATGAAAATTTTTTGAACATTCTGAAAAATTAAGATTCAGAATTTTTGTTTCACAGGAAATTTAGAAATTTTGGCTTTTTTATTCCAAATCAGAACAAAATGTCAGTCCTGTGGAACTGAAATTCTGGTTTCCAACCAGCTCTAGTTGCAAACTTTGTGTGTATGTGTTTGAAAAGAATAAAGCAATAAATAAGTTCATTAAGGGCATATGCATTTGGTAAATTAAAAATGTTACCATAAGGGCAGGAGAACTGCTTTATGGAAAATAAGAATAATTTTCTTATGATTCTCCTAGCTGAGTCAAGTCCAAACAATTTTTCACATTGAGATTATATATAGACTTCGAAGTGTATTTTCAAAGTGCATATAAATAGAGGCATACCGCAGTGTGGGTGTAAACTGGAGTAATTAAATCCTAGGTACTGTAAAGATGACCACACCACACCTTTAAGCCGGAGGGGAGGGAGGGGAATTTGTCTGGCTGGCCGTATGCAGGGAACAGTGCTTTATGGCTGGGGTGGGGAGTGGGGAGAGGTCAAACTGCCAAAAAAGGGGACAAGGGGCCAGTGTGGTGACACTGATATCCCCTGGGAACTGGATGGGTAGAAGTGTTTAAAAGGGCAGCCCTGTGCATAAAGCCCCCTTTTTCATGGAGCAGGCTGAGGCAGCACCCACCCTCCCTACCCTTTAGGTGGTGAAATTCCAGGTTTGGTCAAGACCTCCGGTGGGCATTGCACTAGCCTCTCCTTTCTTAGGGGGACTGGGAAGGAATTTTTCTCTTGCCACCAGAATGGCCTAGGTGGAGTTGGGGTTTTTCACCTTCCCCACAGTGGGTTCAGGGAGGGCTTTGTTCATGCGTGGCATGAAGGGTGTTAGGCTATATGTCGCAACTCATTATATAAGTGTGGGGCAGATGTCCAGTGCAGGTACTCCACAGGGAATGTATACAATGGCCAGATAAATGGCTTGGAAAAGGACTTAAAAAGAAGATGTCTGTTAAAGTAACATAAAGATGATTGGAAGGAGGGTTGAGGACTCTTATGGTACGCAGGGAGCCAACCTCCCTTTCTGGTACGGTCCCAGCAATGGTTTGGCTGGGGGACCTGGATGGAAAAAGAGGGGGAGCTGGTGGACGCAGCTCTGGTAATTATGGACTGTACACTTTTATCTGCCAGGTAGTCCCAAACATCTAATAATAAAGTTGTGGCCTGAATAAACCCATATCAAATGTCTCCTGTCCTTCTTTTGGTATAGCTGGACAATGTGATTGTAGCAGGAAAAGCAACCAATATGAAATTTTAAGAGGGTGTAAAATAAAGGAACCCTGACCAGAAAAGAGATGTGAAAGGCCACAAGCTTTCTGTAGAACCTGAAAGCACCTGAAATAGGCTTATTGTTGCCATGATAGTTATGAGCTTGATCAAAACCGGAAAAGCTCTTATCTGCATGGATATCAAAGTCACCCAGTACAATAAGACTGATTAACTAAAGCACTTGATGGGAAAAATTAAAATAAAAAACTAAAAGACAGTTTAAATTGTTTTAAAGATTTATGAAAAATACTGAGAAAGAGAGGCCTAAAATCCTGAAGTCTCATTATCCCAGCAGCTGCATGTGCAATATGCATTGAATTTATAGGCTAATGGTGGGCTCCGTGATTTCAGCTAATTCAATTGCCTCTTACTGGATGCAAAGGAATAGTCTTTATCCATGATATCTGCAGGATTATGACTTTGTATCACAGGGAAGTAGATATTCCTGGTTTTCTAATGACAGAAAGTTCTATTTCTAGATTTGATCATTTGTGAGTTGTATACTACTCCTGTCATGGATCCAGACTCAAATATTTCCACAAGCAAGTCATTATAGATGAGAAATATCACATTTGGGGGTGGGAGAAAAGAATTCTTGGCAGATGTTTGTAAATTTTGTGTTTAAATGGCAGCTGTTTGAAGTTGCTCCAAAGTAGTTCTGCAGGAATTGGGATAGGGAGAAATGTATAAATGAGGCAGTCAAAGGGTGTGTGATAAATGCTATTTATCACATGGCTCTTCAGTTTATTACATGGTCTCCGAAGCACTTTACAAATATTAGCTATTACATGGATAAAAAATGTTATCAAATTACATCAGCTGTGTTCAACGTACACTTGTTTTATATAGTAATTTTAGTCTTTAAAGCCCTTTACTCACATTAGGTAAATAACCCAGATACAACATCTCTAGGAGAAGAGACAGAATTATTATTCCTATTTTAAGTGAGAAATTGAAATAGAGAAATTAAGTCACTTGCTTAAAGTCAGAGCAGGAGTCAATAGCAATGGTGGGATTGAATTTAGGAATTTGTTGTTTTGCATCATGTGTTTAAACCATGCCTTTCATAAATCTGGGAACATTTTCTCTCTCCCACACTTCACTTTCCACATTCTTTCTCATAGACCTCTACTCACTGAAGAACTTGATTTTTTTTTACTAGTGTTTGCAAATATTTCAATTGGTGTAATGTCTTCCTTGAGATGTGGCACATCCTATGGTATGAAAATGAGCATTTCTGATCAGTGATCACAATGGGCAAGGCTTATATGTAGGTTCAAAGGATGTAGCAAGCTGAATTTCAACTTAGAATTTCAGCTCCCTATCTCCTCTATGATGTGCAATTTTGAGTTTCAGTCATATGGAAATCCTTGAGCAAACAGTGGAATTTCTGGCTGTTCCAATGAATTAGTAGTATGTAAATATCATCAGTTTCACTGTATGTACATTTTTTTCACACAGCTATAGCTGTCAATAGACATTTATTCCTTTGAGTCTCTTGTGCCATTTACTCAACATTCCTAGTACAATTGTACTATTCTTCTTCAATAATTAGTGTTCCTTTGTGCTGCAGTATTTGTAATTCATCAAAAGGAAAGGTTTGTATGTATTAAAAATCCATTAGAGTGATCAAGATATAAATTAGTTAATTGAGTCCTTTATGTTACAAATATTTGAGTCAGTCTCTTGTCCATGACAGGATAATCACAATCATGATGGTATTATCAATAGGTTTTTTATCAGAAGTGTTTGTGATTTACTTTGCGTAAGAGTGTCACATCACATGGGGTGTATAGTTGTCTAATAATAAAAATAAATCACCATTAATTAGGAAAAGTTAAGAATTTTGAGTGTCTGGCATTAGATAATGGAGGATTTCTTATTAACTACTGTACATTTGTTATACAACTAATGACCACACAGAAGTCAGTATATGTGTAATATACATCATTGATTAGGACAGGCGGGTGAATAATGGACAGAAACATGGGAATGGTTTAAATGGCAGGCCACAGCTTTATTAATTACACCTTGGGGAGGGCCACTACTTGCACACCACCGGCTCTCATGTTCCAGGCTTTTAACAGGTTACACTGCAACTTCTGGGGCTTTGTCCATGAACCAAATAATAACTTGGGAGGGACCCTCCCAGTTCTACCCCACAGACACACTTCAGTTGTGAAATCTCTCCTCCAACCCTACAATCCCACACATAAGGGTGTGGAGTGACAGAGGCCACAAGACTGATGGGTGGAGGGTGGGGGGGTGGAAGGGGAGAGCGGGAAATCTCAGTCTGCAAGGACTTCAAGCTTCTCCTCGCTTATGAGAGCAAGGTCCAGCTGCACAATTCCAGGTCTCATTATCTTTGGAGCTGATCCCTTTTTGCCTTTACCCTTATTAGACACTATCTTCAAAATGCAACAAGTCAGTAATCAATGCAGCATTATATTAACCTTGATTTCTACTGTTTCTAACCCAATTGTGCTGTTGGGAGGAAGGTGAAAAATCCCAGTGGGCTACATGTCAATTTGGCCCAGTGGGGGAAAAAAATCCTTTCTGACAGCTAAAACAAGCAAACGGTCAGACTCACAGCATCATAAACAACATAGCTCCTAGTCTCCAACTACAGGGAGGTAGGGTGGACCAGCCAACTGGACAGTAACAGGCTTTTGAAAACCCAGTCTTAAAATTTAAATATGCCTGGGAGAGGGGGACCCATGGCAGGCAGTTGGATGCCTCCCATCCCCCTTTGTTCAGTCAATGGCTAAAACAGAGAACTGAAGGGGAGGTAGAAGTTTGGGGCAGCCTCCCAAACCCTGGCACACATACATTTTGTACTTCTCTCATTCCCTGCTGTCCAGTCAAAGTAACTCCCCTATTAAAGTCATTAAAAGGCTATTTAAACAATGTCTTGTGGAGCTATACACGCTTATCAAACTTTTAGAGCCACAGGAAAAAAAATCTAATATAGTTCTTAAATGATTATTTGTTTTGAAATGATTGTGTCATTCAGAACACAATAAATATAGAAAATATATATTACTTGTTCAACTTTTTTTTCTTAAAGAGGTTTTTTTTAGTTCTGTGTTACTGAAAATTGTGACTATGCAGTCTAGTTGGACAGGAAAGATTCTACTTATAGCTCTACTGGGTGATCATAGGGTACATATCTAAAACTGGATTGCGGGGAAAGGACATTATTCAAGATGGCATCACACTCACAACTAGAGACAGGCAATGGAAAAGTAGAAAGAATCCAATACATCTACATTGAAATTGATGTACATGGCCATCCTGAAGACAATCTTTTAAAATGTGATAGAGTAGAGGTAATGTTTGTCTCTTCAATATCAGGGTCATCACATGTTAGTAAACCCACCAATCACCTAAAACCACTATACTTCTGGGCCCAAAGTCATCCTTCAGGTAAGCCCAACAGAGTCAATGGAGTTAAACCAGGGGCAGATTTGGCCCCAGAGCTGAGTTCGATGTGCTCTTGATGGCTGGGTGTCTCCATATTATCAGCAGGTTGCAGTGACACATTATTAATACAGGCCAAGATGGAACTAATGCTATCTAGTAGTAACAGAAGTGCAATCAAACCGAAGCTGTCTATACCACATTTGCTTCAGCAGAAGCAGTAACTGATTCAGATCAGTCACTTTCTAATTAGCCTCATATAAACTACAAAGTTTGACACATGGTCAGAATGACCACTTCTCTTTGTGATGCTGCAGCCTGTAGCCCAGCCTGGGTTTCTTACACATGTTAAAAGGCAACAGATACCTTTCAGTGATTCTTGTACAATTTTCATGTGCAAAAAATTCTTCCATATTTCTGACAGGGCTGACAGAACGTTAACAAGGTTTCTCTATTGCCATATGTGTTTTCTGATGCTGTAAGGTTCTTATTAGAGATTTACAGAGAAGAGAGATGATGATCCACATCATTTGTAAAAGCAGCAAAGAATCCTGTGGCACCTTATAGACTAACAGACGTTTTGCAGCATGAGCTTTCATGGGTGAATACCCACTTCGTCGGATGCAACACAGCTACCTCTCTGATACTTGACATCATTTGTAACTTTCACATTCACTATATCATACCTATATAGTGCTTAGTGCCAAGAGTCCAAGTAGAGTTAATATTAAATGGGAATTCACCATCCATCAAAGATCTGCACTTGCAAAAGATATCACATAATGGAGTAGGTCATGTTCCTTAGGCAGACTTCCCCTACCAAGATCCTTTTTCAGTCCTCCCAGCAGACCCCATTCAAGTGGTAGGCCTGTGCCTCCAATCCTCATTTGGATGGGATTCCTCAGTCCAACCACTCTCTGACTGGGTCTCCAAGTTACACCTCCCTGGTTGCCAACCATCATACCCAAACAAACCCAATGGGAAAATGTGGACAATAAGAGTTCACAGTGACACAGCAGCAACTTCTTCAAAATAATATACGATTTATTTTCCAAAAGGTACACAGAGCTCTGAAAAATGGATTTAAAACAGACATCTATGTTCATACTGTCCGACTACACCTATGTTCATACCTACTACTTAGCAGGAAAGGGGTGTTAATAACGAATGGCATCAAGAAGGCTGACATGTTTAATGCCTATTTTGCTTCAGTCTTCACTAAAAAGGTTAATTGTGAGTAGATACTCAACACAATTAATATTAACAACAAGGGAAAGGAACACAAGTCAGAATATGGAAAGAACAAGTTAAAAAATGTTTAGATAAGTTAGATGTATTTAAGTCTGCATGGCTTGATGAAATAAATTTTAGGCTCCTTAAGATACTAGCTCTGAACTGTTAGTGATTATCTTCAAGAACTCATGGAGGATGGGCGAGGTCCCAGACAATGGAAGAAGGACAAATAGTACTTATCTTTTAAAAAGAGGATGTGGTGAATTATCGATCTGTCAGCTTAACTTCAATACCTGGAAAGATACTGGAACAAATTATTCAACAATCAGTTGGTAAGTACCTAGAGAATAGTACGGTCATAAGTACATAGATTTGTCAGGACTAAATCATGGCAAACCGACATAATTTCCTTCTTTGACAGGATGAATGGCTTAGTGGATGGGGAAAAGCTGTAAACACAATCACTCTTGAATTAGTATAGCTTTTTAAACAGTCCAACCTCACATTCTCACAAGAAAATGAGGGAAATGTGGTGAAGATGAAATTACTATAAGGTGGGTATATAACCAGTTTAAAGACCATATTCAAAGGGTAGTTATCAATGGTTTGCTGTCAAACTGGGAGGTTTTATCTAGCTTTGTCTCCTATGGCTCTGTCCTGGTATTCTTCAATATGTTCATTAATGAATTGGATAATGGAGTGGAAAGTATGCTTATAAAGTGTGCAGATGACATAAGCTGGGATGGGTTGCAAACACTTTGGAGGATAGAATTAGAATTCAAATTAACCGTGACAAATTGGAGAATTATTCTGAAATCAATAAGAGGATATTCAATAAAGACAAGTGTAAATGCACAGCTAAAAATAGGTAGTAACTGGAAAGGTACTAGTACTGCTGAAAAGGATCTGGGGGGTTTAATGGATCTCAGATTGAATAAAAGTCAGCTATGTGATGCAATTGTGAAAAAAGGCTAATATAATTCTGATGTGCATTAACAACAGTGTTATATATAAGACATGGAAGATAATTGTTCTGCTCTACTTGGCACTGGTGAGGCTCCAACTGGACTACTTTGTCCAGTTCTGGGTACCACACTTTAGGCAAAAGGTAGACAAGTTGGAGAGAATCCAGAGGAGAGTAACAAAAATGAGAAAAGACTTAGAAAACCTGACCTATGAGGAAAGGTTAAAAAAACTGAGCATATCTATTCTTGAGAAAAGAAGAGACAGGGGACCTGATAAAAGTCTTCATGTATATTAAGGGTTTTTTATAAAGAGGACAGTGATCAATTATTCACCATGTCCACTAAAGGCAGGATAAGAAATAATTGACTTCATCTGCAGCAAGGGAGATTTAGGTTAGATATTGGGAAAACCTTTCTAACTATAAAGATAGTTTAGCACTGGAATAGGCTTCCAAAGGAGGTTCTGGAATCCCCATCACTGGAATTTTTAAAAAATAGGTTAGACAAACACCTGTTAGGAATGGTCTAAGTATACTTGGTCCTGCATCAGTGTGGCGGGATGGACTAGGTGACGTCTTGTGGTCCCTTCCAGCCCTACATTTCTATAATTTTGTGATTCTGTAGTGCTCATCACTACTATTAGAGCAGTATTCAAGATTGAAAATACATTTTTTATCTTTTAAAGGCAGGCCTCTTCTGTTTTTACAGTTGCATGGGCTAGTGGTTAATTCCTTTTCCATTGGGTTTCATAGAAACAGCTGTTATGTTCCACCCCAGAGGCAACTGCACTTCAGTGATGGGTAAAGAGTTTTGTATATACAGTAATTTGAAAGATAAAAGACACTGTGT
Organism: Mauremys reevesii; assembly: GCF_016161935.1. Classification (NCBI taxonomy): domain Eukaryota; kingdom Metazoa; phylum Chordata; order Testudines; family Geoemydidae; genus Mauremys; species Mauremys reevesii. Next base: position 78,028,993 of record NC_052626.1, read on the forward strand.
AGGACTGTATACTTAGCCATTTGGTTTTCCATAAGGGAGTCTTATATTCTCATTCTTCTCCTACATATGCATCCCTACTCAACATTCTGATGTCTTTATTGATAAGATGATAATAAACAAACCCCTGCAGCTGGACATTCTGAGTGTAACTGACATTTACTTCATTTTAAGTGTAATTGATGTTTTAGTGCCTTAGTGTTTAAGTACTCTAAAATCTTTGAATAAGCTTTATTGTAAAGTGTGTTACACTTCTTTGCTCAGCACTTTATTGTCACCTCTAGACATACTGTAGCTGCTGTATATCAATAGTGTCTAAATAAGTTCACTATCAGAATGAATCTTAAGGCAAAAAAAGAGAGAGAGAGAGAGATTCTGTCGAGCTTTAAACACTTCTCTAAACTATTTATATACAATAAACTGTCTCCGTGTACTGCAAAGTCCTCCTCAAGTACTTGATCCATCTATTGTTCCCAAAGGACATTATTTTTAACAATGCTAACACAGAGGTGAACCAGACTAGTTTCCAGCTATGCATTTGTCAGAGTTCAGTGAAGCCTGGGGCTCTGGCATGAGCTGGCATCTGGTATGCTAGCATCTGTCCTCACCCCACTAAACCAGATTGTGATGGTGTGTGTGAGATAATTTTAACCAAGTCCATCACCCTACCTGATCTATCCAGCAGAGATTCAAGGGGATTTCCATTTACTAGGGGCTAGTCTACACTATTGTGCTACATCTGGTGAAGATGCACTATGCCAATGGGAGAGCGCTCCCCTGTTGGCATAATTACGCTACCTCAACAAGAGGCAGAAGCTATGTCAGCAGGAGAGCGTCTCCAGCTGACATAGCCCAGTGTGGATACCACTTTAAGTTGATGTAACTTCCATTGCTCAGGGAGGTGGCTTTTTCCCACCCCTAAGTGACATAACTGACATTGACTTAAGCAGTAGTGTAGACAAGCCCTAATCCACAATAGGTGACATCAGGCTTTAACAAAGTGTCATTAGAACGGTTTCTTATATGAACCCCACTTTTAAGAATGGATTAGGGAACACTCAGCACAGTTGCACCCACTTATACCACGTCCTTAATAGGCCCCAAATGTCTGAATAATTTAAGGAGATTCCTTCCATGTTTCATTCCATCTGAACAATTTCAAAGAGATTCTCAATATAATTATTACTGAAGATTGTGCCTTTGTGAATTCTGCACTGAAAAAAGTAGGCATAAGGAACAGACCATCACCATAATGTATGGGCAAATTAAAATCAGCAACTATACCACAGGACAATAGGCTATCAAAAGGCATTGGAGATGATCCTGGGAATTATAAAATAATAATCTTGACTTCAGCAAAGATAAATCAGTTAAAACAATAATGAAAGAAGACTTATAAGACAGCTAGATTATCATGATAGGATAGGGGAAAACCAGGATAGTTTCCCTAAAGAAAAACTGTGCTGCTCTACTCTATTTGAATTATTTCAGTATTTCTGCAAAACAATAGACAAAGGAGAATGGTTGACAGAATATATTTGGGCTTTCAAAAAACCTTTCTCAAAGTTGCTGAAAAGAGGCTGTTAAGACACTAAGTAGTCATCAGGGTAAGAGGTAAATTTATGTCAGATTAGAAACTGGATAAGAGATCAAAAACAAAGAACAGAAATATGTGGTCGGTTTTCAACATGATATCCAAAGATACTGTCCTGGGATTTGGAGTAGTGTTATGGAACGTATTTATCAATCATCTGGGAGAGCAAAAGGACAGTGAGGTGGCAACACTTGCACAAAATTATGTAACTTTCCCAAAACTAGAGAAAACAGTGGGGGAGCTTCAAACGGACCTAACAAAACTAGATATACGGCCAGTGAGACGACAGATATTTGGCACTGACAAATGCAAGGTAATATATATTGGAATAATTAGAATCACTCATTTATATTCACTGTAAGCACTCAAGATAGAGACCCGGTTGTCACTGTTGACAGATCAGTGAAGACCTGTGCTCACCGTGAAGTGATGGTCAAAAAAGCAAGCAAAATGTTATGAACACAGAACACAGAAAACATGAGTCAAGAATTTTCTCTCACCTGCATCAGTATCATTTCATTGACTTCACTGTAGTTATTCCTGAATTACATCAGTCTAGTTGACACAGACTCAAAGCCCACAATCTCAAACTACACTAGGAACCCCTCATTGCTTGCAGATATTACATTTGGGTGAAATTTCTTCAAACATTTTTCCCAGAAAAAAGCCCCCAGATTTGGGGCTACTGAAATATTTAGATAATTTATGTTGATTTCACCAAATTATGTCATTAACAAAAACACATAAAAACTGAAAAATATCTAAATATTTTGATTATTTAATTCAAAACTACTTTTTGTTTAGAAATTATATTTTTAAAATGTTTAACGTTTGAAATCAAGCTGAAATGTTTCATTTTGGGTCAAATGAAACATTTTTGTCCAACTTATAACATTGTTTTTCTTTTATTTTAATTTGCTAAAAAATTAGATTTTTTTTTTCAATTTTACCCCAAAAATATGTTTTTAATTTTTGGACTCCTTTATTTACACAGCTGTAGTTGCAACCACTTAAGCCAGACCATTCATTGTGGTTAAAAAGAGTCAGTGGTTTCAGTAAAATTTCTACTGGTCATGGTCCATGCCACAAAAACCAAAACCACATTTCTATTATCAGCAAACAAGGCTGACAACCGAACAAACCACAGAATTTGACCTGTTTGGTTACCCCTAAATGTGGTGGTCACTCCAGAGAAGGCTGAGGTACCCTGGGAAGGACACTGGGCTGGCCTCTTACAGTGCTGTTGCCTGCCGTGTGGATAAATATGACAGCCTTCATATTCCAAGGCTGTCAATTCCAAGCCCTTCACCAGCACTAAAATCACAGATTCTTTCTTTCCTTTTTAATTCTCTCCACAAAAGCCTTTAGAATAATAAATTACAAGAAAACTGAAAGAGCATCTCTTCAGATTGGCACAAGGCTGCCTCTTCCCCTGTCTTTCCCCTCTCAGTTTCCTATTAGTTATTTATTCCTGTCATAGAAACGTTTTATGGGTGGAAGCAGCATTAGAAAAAATAAGAAAAATGAAGCCAGAGGCAGCAAGTACAAGTAAGTTGTAAACAGATGATGTGCCTGCTCTATGCATGCATGTGGACTCAATTAGAAAGGCTTTGTCTGTTGGCAATATCTGCTATATGGGATGGCAGAGAGGAGTATTTCTGGAGGCAAGATTAAGAGACAGAAAGCACAGTGCATATGCTTTACAAAACTGTAGAGAAGGAGATGCAAGTTAATGTAGGTTTTGCTTTTAAAACCTGAGAGATAAGATTAAAATGTTTTAAGCTGTTATAAAACCTGAACTTTCTGAAGGACTGTTAACTAGAGAAAATTGAAATGCTGGCAAATAAAATGTCTTCTTGAGCCCAGACATATCTAACGTTTACAAGAGAGTAAATACATTATCACATTGCTATCTTTAAGCTGTATTTTGCCTTTCTGGAGGATTTACACTACAGGGAGAAGAAATTAATCCTTAAATGCTTGAAGAGCTAGGATGGCGCAATGGCTCCTATCCATTTGTATGGGTGCTAATACCAATACTCCAGATTTTTGTTATTGATATTCTAGGCATCCACTTCAGAAGAGTAATACAAATGAGTGTCTATTCTAGGTTCTGGTGAGACCAGACCACTTCTCTTTCCATTTTGCAGGAATGGATTTCACCTAACTTCAGATTTGCCAACATGGGACTGGAATTTACAGCAACTGAAATTCCACCAGATACAAGAGCATGCATAAATGAATGGGAGGCAGCAGGCACAAGCTAGTACCAATGAAGGCTTAGTCTGGTCAACTGGTACAGTTGGTGAGGAAAATATTAATGCTACGGATATGCTCCAATGTTTGAAGTCTCTGAGTAGTTAATTGCTCTCTGTTAGTGAAGGGGTTATGCTGAGCAGTGAGGCTTAGCATATGTCAGCTGGTAGGCGAACTCATGAGCAGGTGAACAGGAGTGGCAAACGTGAATTTCAGAGGTAGTGTGAGAGGTTTTGTTACTCGGTATGGTTCTATATTTAATACTGTGATGGTCAGAGATGGAAGAGAGGTAGTGACCTCCACTGGGTGCCCTATGGTTTCTTTCAACTGGAAGCCAAAAGGATTTTCTCTGTATGAAGTGCAAGCTGAGGGCAGTGATGGAAGAAAAGATTTATGATCTGGAAAGATGAGTATAGACACTATCGACAACCAATTGACAACAGTCTTCCGGGTAGTAATTTCTTCCCCTCCCCATCAATGGAAAAAAATCAAAAGTTTCCAGCAGAATTGAAATGTTCCCATGGAAAAATCTGATTTAGCAAAAAGGGCATTTCCATCAGAAAATTATTCTGACAGAAACTTCCGAACCTAATTAATAAAGGTAACAGTGTTGATGTAATATTCTTAGCTTTCTGTAAGGCATTTGACTCAGTACCACATGGCATTATGATTAAGAAACTAGAACAATACGAAATCAACTAGGCACACATTGAATGGATTAAAAACTGGCTAAATGGGGGTTAATGTATTGACTTAGTTTGTAAAGTGCTTTAAGATCTATGGATGAAAATGACTATACATGATGCAGGTGTTATTATTAAATGATAGGTCTCAAAATGTAATTGTAAAGGGAGAATCATCATTGAGTGGGTGTGTTTCTAGAGGGGACCCTCAGGGGCCTTGACCTGATGCCACTTAACATTTCTAATCTATGACCTGGAAGAAAACATAAAATCATTATGGATAAAGTTTGTAGATGACACACAGATTGAGGGAGTGGTAAATAATGAAGAGGACAGGTCACTAATACAGAACGATCTGGAATGTTTGTTAAGTGGATGCAAACAAACAATATGCACTCCAATAGTCATATATTGACAAGCAAGGAACACAAACCATACTTACAGGATGGGGGACTCTATCCTGGGAAGCAGTGACTCTGAAAAAATGACTTGGGGTGGGGCGAGCCATGATGGATAGTCAGCTGAACATGAGCTCCCAGGGCAAAGCTGTGGTCAAAAAGGCTAGTGTGATCCTTAAATTTATAAACAGCGGAGCACTGAGTAGGAGTAGAGAGGTTTGTATTTCGCACTGGTACAACCATTAATGGAATACTGTGTCCAGTTCTGGTGTCCACTATCCAAAAAGGATGTTGAAAAATTGGAGAAGTTTCAGAGAAGAATCACAAGAATGATTAAAGGACTGGAAAACACATTCTACAGTCAAAGACTCAAGGAGCTCACTCTATTTAGCTTACTAAGAACACAGTCTATAAGTACCTACATGAGGAACAGAAATTTGATAAAAGAAGCCTCTTCAATCTAGGTGATAAAGGTATAACAAGGCAATGGCTGGACGTTGAAGCAACACAAATTCAGACTGGAAATAAGTGGCAATTTTTTAACAGTTAAGGTAATTAGCCATTGGAACAATTTACTAAGGGTTGCAGCTGATTGTCTGCCCCTGACAATTTTTACATCAAGATTTGTTGCTTTACTAAAAGATATGATCTAGTTCAAACAGGAATTAATTCAGGGAAGCTCTAAATTCTCTGTTACGCTGGAGGTCAGGCTAGATGATCACAATGGTCCCTTCTATCCTTATAATCAATGAATCCTTAGCATTTTGCATGCATACATTTCAAAGCACTTAACAGACGAGACACAGAAAGATTATGATAAGCTAGCGGCAAAGCCAGGAATAGAAGCTGCAGGTCTTGCACTCTACCTGCTGAATTACACAAAGGCTGGGACTCAATGGGATAAATGCTATCAACAGGGCAAGCACACTGTACAGACTTACACAAGATACACACTTGTATAGTTGTCTTAAACCTCACATGCTTTCTCTTATTTGACTAGTTTTGTTACTGCATTTCTTCACTCTGTCAAAGCTTTATTCCCTTTCCATAACAATGACAACAGGAGACTGATGAGATGGAAAGGGAGAGCGATGACATTCTCATCAAGGTGACAATCACAGAAAGGTATTCTAACAGGTGCATGAAGCGAATAACAGGATCCCTCTTCTTCCCCTTTAGAAATGAATTTGAATACGCCATTTGAGGTTACACTACACATACAGATGTAGCACTTGCTTGTAACTGTGGAACTTCAGAAGTGCTCTTTAGGTTATTACTCTTGGTTATTAATGTATTCCACAGAAAAACATAAGTAGATTGTGCCTTTAGGTCAGCCCTGAGCTGGAGGAGGGAGGGAGGGGCTGTATAACCCCAGGAGTAGCAACTGTGAATGAGGAACTCCTCTGGCACAGATTACCCTCCCTGATTCCCCTTTGCTCTGAGGAATAGTAATTTGCAGCAGGACCATACCAGCTGCAAATTACAGCCCCCACCCACTCACCCCTGTGCTGACTCTGATGTGCTGTTTAGGACATTGTGGAGGCACAGCCAAGGCCTTCCCAACCTGCTACAGAAAGGGAGGGAGTAATGGGAGCACAATGCTTGCTTACTCTTGTGCAATCTGGCCCAAGGACCAAGTGATCCAGTTGAGGGGTGGTTTTACTCCTTTGCACAGCTGTGTATTCCAAATCACAGTCTAGGTTACACATTTTAGAACTCCATCAAACAAGAAAAGGCACATTCAAAGTTGCACATGTAAACCTATACTCTTGCTCATTAAAAGGCATTTTTTGATGAACCGTACACCAGTTCATAGATATTTTAGATCTTTGGTCCAGTGCTGTCCATACAGAGAAGGTACTGAGATTTAAAACCAGAGAAAACAAGAAAATATTTCATTTAACAACATCTTTGTCATATTTTGAATTCTATACATACCTCTACCCTCTAGCTTTCAGAACTGTCTGGAGCATATGTCTAATTACTCTTCTGCATAATAGAGGAGGCATTTGTTTTTGCCATATTTGCAGTACGTCCTTGCTTTCAAATCACATATTTAATCTCAGAAATGATAAAAAAGCCATAATGCATGTCATGCTTTTTCCCATACCTAACAGAAATAATTCCCATCTCATCATCAGATCTGATCTGGTTAGTGATCAGCCATTTGTTAGTCTTCTTAGAATTCATCTTTCATTTAAGAACAATGTGCATTGAAATAATTGTTTGTTTGTTGCCTAATTACCTCCTTATTAGGGCAAGAAAGACTTTTAAGGAATAAGAGGGCCACATTTTTCTTCTTTAGACTATATTTTAAAGTGCATGCCATTAATTTCCATTGTAATATATTAGATTAATTTATTTCTTTAATGTTTGCACAGTGTTTTGAAAATGCAAAGACCTAGCTATTTGTTAGGTATTATTTATATAAGAGAAAACTGATTTCTTCATAGAGAATGAGTGGAAGGAAGTTCAAGTTTTGTTATCATCCAGAGCAGACGCACACTTCTTTACAATGAGTGAAATTCACCCAGTGAAGGGCCAGCACAGCATTTCAGTCTCAGGTAAGCCCTAAGCTCCCAACCCAGTAAAGACTTAAGCATGCATGTAACTTTATGTACATGAGTAGTCCTATTAACTTGTGGGAAGTTCAGATAACTTGAGAGAAGATGAATGCCTTGTGGATGCTTATTGAAAGCTAACCCAAATGCTGAACTATCTGAGATTTAAACCATCGTTGATTTTTATGCACAATAGTTTAAATGACTCTTGGAGCAAGAACCCTTAAGATAAATCCAACATCTCTGACCGCTTATCCAATATTCAGTGAAGACCATAAGAATATATTGAATAACAATAGTTCGCAGAAATGAAAAAAATCAATAAGACTTTGTTCTGCTCCCATAGAAGCCATTGGCTTCAACTTCAGAGGATCAGGATCAGACTCTGAAACAGTGCAATTCATTTAGCCTACATTTTCCAAAGACAGCAATAGTAACATAAAACATTCTGCATCTGTGCCTGCATAAACAGCAATGACAAATGCATGGTAGGTGCCAGTAGTGCAAAATATTATCCCATTCAGCAACATGCTGAAATAAATAGGTTAATCATTATTAATGCCTTTGAGGCTCATCATAACAACATTAATCATGATGAATTAATTTGGCATTAATGTGTATTTCCACAGGAATTTATCATAAATTCAGCTTTTGAGGACAATCAAAGACTGCATCTCTCACAAAACCAGCCTTACCTCCTGCATTACTCCATGTTGCCTATCTTCCATGTTCACTTGGTATCCATGCAGGATCTTTTCTCTGACTGATTTGAAAGTCATCTAGTAACTGCCTCTCCATGGAATGAAAAATGGTTCAGTCCAAAATGCATACCATTCTGGTCCGGTTCCCAGAGAACAAATTACAATAAACTAGCTAGTGGTTTGGTGTCTCATTTGACTTCTGTTGGATGTACCTAATCCTCTCTAGTGTTTATGATTACATTTTCCTTCCTGAATGGGACTCCAAAAACTACCTACCTAACAACCAACCAACCAATCCCTAATATACTATTAGGTGGTCTGGCCTATTGGCTAGAGCATTGGACTGGGACTCTGAGGAGCCCTGGGTTCCGTTACCAGCTCTGCCACTGGCATGCAGTGTCACCTTAGGCAAGTCACTTTCCCTCTCTGTGCAGTAGTTTCCCCAGTAGTAAAATGGGGATAATGATACTAACTTCCTTTGTAAAGCACTTTGCAATCTACTGATGAAAAGTGCTACATAAGCACTAGTTTTATTAGCAGTTAAGAGAGATTCTCCTTCACCTGATCTAGTAGAGATCTGTGGGTCTGAAACACAAGATCCTGAGCTCTACTACCCGCATTTTCATATACAGTTTAAATAGTGACCATGATAACCACTGTTGATTACATGGATTCATTAGAAGTTCGCTACATCACAAATTATATTTTTCATCTTAAACCAAGGATAGGATGGAGACCAACAATTAGGTGTCCTCTAGCCACTATCTCCATAGAATATGGCATCTGTGGAAGAGCTTCTCTGTGAAGGATATTGTATCCTTGTGAAAGTACAAATCTGTGGAAGAGCCAGGAAAAGAACTTATATCTCCAGCTAAATGCCTAAATCACAAGACTTTGTGGCTCAAGCCAAACACTAATTTTTATTTGTAGTTAATAAAACAGGGGTAACACAAGCTGGTTAATTTCAATACACAGATTCTTTAGCACACAGCTAAAGATGGGCTTGGTCCTGCCCATGCTGTTTAAGTTTTAGAATCTTGCTCCCATGTGTTCTCTGGTTGTGATTCTAAATTTGATAAATCAGTCTGTTGCTTTAACATTATATGCCAAATAAAGATATATATACACACTTTGTTGTAGTTCCCTTACTGGACACCAGATGACAATATATACCAAAGCAGATAGAATTACAACCCATGTCTGTGCTTCCAAATCACAACCATTGTTATCAAGGTGATAGCTCATCTGTTCTTGTAGTATTTAGCATATAACACACAAAGCAGGTTTTGTTTGAAGAAAAAAGTAGGTGCCAATTTCTATTTTCTATGTCTACAACCATTTTGAAAGTTCTTTCAGTGCATTTTAAAATTCAGTAGCTCATACAGAAATTTACAGTTGTACCTTTTTATTTTGCTTGGTGCTGTTTTTCTACCCTACCTTCTAACTCACCAGCAAGAGGAATGATTCTATGCCAAAACTGCAATACAAAGGCATTTTGAGGTACTTAGGTGCAAAGGACCAGATCCTGCTCTCCTTGCTCACACAAATTGCCTAGTTGAAACCAATGTTACCAATCAGTGCTGTTTCTCTAGAAATCAAAAATACAGTGATTTGAAACTGGACACATTTTTGGCAGATGGGAATGTATGACAACTTCTAATATAAAGTCAAAAGTCTACTGACAACAACTGTAGAGCCAATTTTTATATACATATATAAACAAACAAATACCAGTATCAAGCATTCTGCTTGCTTTCCTCTAAAACCAGTTAAAGGTTTTGTAATTAAAAAAATAATCACTTGTGTCAGATTCTAAATGAATGAAGCTGCAATTAACAACAGGCAGCTCTAATCAATCATCTTTCTTGGAGTAATTAAAATTCCTTTCATTTATGTCAAGCAGTTGCCAAATGGGAATATCAGACCTCTTTAACAGTACAATATAAAAAAAGGTACATTGGCAGCTGCTTCTGGAATTAAAGCCATTGTGTTTCTTAAAGCAAAAATCCTTGTTCTCTGATAGATAGTGCTATAAATGTGTTTTTGGATTCATGTGAAATTTCGCAACTACCATCTAATTGACACTAAGGATGGCATAACACTACAGGGAGGGAATTCTGGTGCAGCACAACCACCAGGAAGATCCAGACCTTCATTAATAGCTGCCTCAGAAGGATTCTCCAGATCCGCTGGCCAGACACCATCAGTAACATCCACCTCTTGGAGAGGACCCATCAACTCCCAGCAGAGGAAAAGAAAAGGGAAGGGGAAGGGGGGGCTGACACACACATACACAAAGCAGCCAACCAACCAACCACACCAGACAGGCAGTGGAACCCCCCCCCCAAGGCAAAAAAGAGGCCCCTAAATAATACCTGACGCGACCTTCTTGGGTTGATAAAAAAAAAAATGGGCTATACCTGGAACCAGCTAGAGCGAATGGCCCAGGATAGAAGACTATGGAGATCTGTTGTTGGCGGCCTATACCCCGGTTGGGGTGACGGGCATGAATGAATGAATGACATCTGAAAGAGAGAAAGTCCTCACAGTGGGGTTTTAGCACAGACAAGGAGGGCTAAATCACTCCATAGTTCTGTCCTAAGGCTGAATGAAAGAGACGCTGTAGTGAAGGGTTATATTCTTTGGTGGTGATGGCAGCCACTGCTAAATCTTTTTTTAGGCAATGCAAAAACATCGAAGGAGGTTAAGAGAATAATTTGAGCTACAGATAAGACAACCTGGATGATGTAATTTGAGATCCTTCTAGATCCTCATGTGATCAAGAGTTCTAAGCCTTGTAGAGCATTTTATGGTTTGGCTCCATTTTTGCAGAGAAAAGGAAGGGGCAATGGAGACTTTGTAAAAACATTTAAGTTCAAAAATATACAGAAGTAATAGTGATTCAATGAAACCTAGAACATAAATTGTTTACTTTATTAGTTCAATCTATTTTTCTGATATCTCTAAGCATTTATTTCATTTCCAAAGTGCCTATATGCATAGCATCTGAGCATTCTCTGTCAGACTTACTGTAAGATCACATGGCACTCAAAGTACAGTATCAATACATATAATATATAATGCCCAGATACCGCAGAGTACCTCATGAAGGTTACAGAAACATCTGTTGAGGGTGTTGCCGGCACAAGGCCTGAGGCTACAGCAAACAGTGATTCGTTGCCCGGAGTGCCTTGCTCCAATTAGACACACCAGGGTGGAGAAGCAAAAAAAGGTTTATTTGAGATCTCAAAGCGCAGGATGCTTGGAGGTACACACCTCAGATCAAGCACACCCCAGACAAGCAGCTCTCTGTCTTTATACATGATCTTAGCTAAGCATGTCTATTACCCCCAATGCCCAGCTCCCCCCTCCCCCCCCTCTTCTCCCTCCTTTTCAGTTCCCATACAGCAAATACATTATAACGTAGCAATTACTCTAAACAGGTTAGATCATACTTGGCAAAAAACATATTATCTCGTTAGTAACTTTTCTTGACCGGTCATTCTGTTTCACTCCCTTTAGCCAGGTGCAAGCAGGCTGTATAATTGCCTCCTGGTACTGATAACTAGTTGCCACACATTCCATTCTTTCCATCTAGCCTGTGGAGTTAATTAAAGTCTAAACATGGACGCGGTTCGGACAAGCAGAGGCCTAATACAGGGAGCCTTCATTGGCACTGTCATTTTCCACCCCTCTGTCAACACTGGGTCATGCCTGGTGCCACCAACAATTCTCTCCTTTGAGAATACTCAACAAACCTTTGGCTGAGTGTTCTCATATACTGTGGACAAAACGTAATTGAGTTCTATGGAGCTGGGGCTGTCAATGAGAGGGTACATAGGGACCTTCGGGGCACGGGGGGTACAAAGTTTACAGAGGAGCAGTTAGAGAGATTAAACTCTTGGGCAAAGCAAATCTTCAGGTTCTTATACGTATTTGACTTTAATTTGTTAGGGGTTTCCCTCCATCCCGCATGTGCCTGGGGAGAAACGGGAGTTAACGAGAGGAGTGTTCCCATAGCAAAGAGTAACATGGTGGCACACCCTAGGCCTGGATCCATACTGGGCAAGTGATCCTAAGGCCTAACAATTACAATTCCCCAAATACCCACAAAATTACTACTACTAATAACAAGCAGATTAAAAACAAAAGGGACCAAGCCCGCAGGTTAGGCTGGCCCTGTGAAAATAAACACAGCCAACGCTCAGAGTGTTCACGGGGAGTGCGCTGTAACTGTCCAAAGGGGTCACAGGGCATTCCCAGCAGGCCTTACTGTCGCCTGAATAACAGCTTAAGTCCCAGATCGTCGTTGGCAGTCTTCTCCCCAGGTTGGACGGTCCACCGTTCAGGAGCTGGCACTGCTTTCAGACGGGAGTAGTGGATCCAGTTCTTGTATCCCTCGACCTTTGCTGCTGTGTGGGTGATCAGCAGGACGGTGTGAGGTCCCTTCCACTTCTCTTGGAGAGGCTCGTCCTTCCAGGTACGAACGAGAACGGAGTCACCAGGCTGCAGGGAGTGGACAGGGGCATCCAGCGGGAGAGGCTGCAAATTTTTGGTATACCTGTGGAGAGAACAGAGAACAGCAGACAGAGAGCACATGTACTGAGATAAGAAACCGCAGCCTACCTCCCACTCCCCTAACAGAACCGGTGTACCATTCATAGGCCATGCCCTCCCAAACATAATCTCGAAGGGACTAAGCCCTAACCTGCCCTTTGGGAGAGCACGAACTCGGAGCAAAACAAGGGGTAAGGCATTAGGCCACCGAAGAGAAGCCTCTTGGCAGACCTTTGAGAGATGCCGCTTGAGTGTCTGATTAGTACGTTCCACTACTCCACTGGCCTGTGGTCGCCATGGAGTGTGGAGCTTCCAGGTGATCTGTAGAACATCCGAAATCCCCTGAATGACTTGCGATGTGACGTGTGTTCCATTGTCAGACTCCATCCACTGGGGGAGTCCAAAGCGAGGAATGATCTCCTTGACAAACTTGAGAGCCACTGTTCTGGCAGTGTTGTTTCGGCATGGGAAGGCTTCAGGCCATCCGCTGAATCGATCCACCATGACAAGGAGGTACCTGAACCCTTGGGTTCGGGGGAACTCAGTGAAGTCTACTTGCCACACCAATCCTGGCCCTGGGGTCGGTTCCAGAGTGGCTGGTGGCACTGACACTCCTGGTCGAGGGTTGTTCTTTTGACAGACTAAACACTCAGCCTGTACCTGGGAAGCCAGGGGTCTTAATCCAGAGGTTAGAAAATACTTATTCATAAGCTGGATGAGAGCCTCCCTTCCAGCGTGAGTGGTCTGATGTAGTTTCTGTAGTACTGGCCGTATTAGGCTTTTAGGTAGGAGGATTTTTCCTTCTGTGGAGTGGAGCCATCCCTCCTTTTCCTGGAGCCCAAGGGAGTCGTCCAGATTCCTTTCTTCACGAGAGTACTGAGGGGCTGGGAGCTCACCCACTGATGGGATGAGGGCATGCACATGGGCCTCCTCAGCTTCCAATGGTTCCAGGGTGGCAGCCCGCTTGGCTTCCCTGTTGGCCCTGGCATTGCCCTTGGCTACGTCCTGGTCTTCTCGTTGATGAGCTTTGCAGTGCACCACTGCTACCTCTGAGGGGAGCTGCACCGCTTCCAGAAGCCGGAGAATCTGTGTCCCATGCTTGACCGGGGACCCCTGAGCTGTAAGCATTCCCCTTTGTTTCCACAGACCAGCGTGAGCATGCAATACCCCAAAAGCATATTTTGAGTCAGTAAAAATATTAACCCGTTTGTCTTTTGCCAGTTCAAGTGCACGGGTTAATGCTACAAGTTCAGCAAGTTGGGCAGATGTTCCAGCAGGTAAACTCTCTGCTTCCACTGTATCGTAGAGGGTCACAACAGCATAGCCTGCCCTCCTTTGCCCATCTATGACAGCACTGCTCCCATCAGTATACCACTCACAGTCTGCATTTGAGAGCGGTTGATCTTTTAAATCTGGACGGCTGGAGTACTGGGCATCTATGATTTCTAAACAGTCATGTTCCTGCTCCTCTGTTTCTGGTAACATAGTGGCTGGGTTGAGGGAGGGGCAGGTCTGCAGGGTAACTTCAGGATTTTCTAGGAGTTTAGCCTGGTACCGAGCTACCCGAGCCTGCGTGAGCCAGAGACCACCCTTAGTGTCCAGCAGGGCTTGAACCATATGAGGGGTATACACCTGCACAGTCCCCCCCAAAGTCAGTTTCTCTGCTTCACCAAGCACTAGGGCAGTTGCTGCGACAGCTCGCAAGCAAGCTGGCCACCCCTTGGCAACTTGATCCAGTTGTTTAGAGAAATATGCCACAGGACGTTTCCAAGTACCTAATAATTGAGTAAGCACTCCCAGGGCTACTCCTTTTCTTTCATGCACATACAGTTGAAACGGCTTAGAAAGGTCAGGCAGGCCGAGTGCCGGGGCTTCCATTAGCTTTCTCTTTAATACTTTAAATGCCTTGTCAGCTTCTGAGGACCAGTGAAAGGGGTCGTGATCCATTCCCTTAACACATTCATACAAGGGCTTAGCCCACAGTCCGAACTCTGGGATCCATATTCTGCAAAAGCCTGCCATGCCCAGAAAAGCCCTGAGCTGTTTACGATTGCTTGGGACAGGAATCTGACAGATTGCTTCCTTCCTTTCATTTGAAAGCTGTCTCTCCCCCTGTCTTATGTGAAATCCTAAGTACTGTACTTCTGAGAGGGCAATTTGAGCCTTGCTTTGAGCTACCCGGTATCCTCTGAGTCCAACAAAGTTCAGGAGGCTCACAGTGGCGTGGAGGCAAGGGGTTAATCCCACCGCCCCTATTAACAGGTCGTCAACATACTGCAGGAGGAGAATCCCGTCCGGAGTATTCCACTCCTTCAGGTCTTTGGCCAGAGCCTGGCCGAACAGCGTGGGGGAGTTCTTAAATTCTTGGGCTAACACAGTCCAGCAAAGCTGCCTTTTAACCCTTCGGTCATCTTCCCACTCGAAGGAGAAAATCTCCTGAGATTGTGTGTCGACCGGAATTGTGAAGAAAGCATCTTTCAGGTCTAGGACTGAAAAGTGGGTGTGCTGCCCTCCTATAGATGCCAACAGTGTATAGGGGTTTGGAACAAGGGGGTGCAGAGTCTTAACCCGTTCATTAACTGCCCTCAGGTCCTGGACCAGCCGATAGGTGCCATTGGGCTTTCGAACAGGCAGGATGGGGGTGTTCCAGGCTGACTGACATTCTCGCAGTACTCTGTACTTCAGAAACTGATTTATAGTTTCCTGCAGCCCTTCTCTGGCCTCCCTCTTGATCGGATACTGCTTGATCCGCACCGGACTTTTTCCTGGCAGGAGCTGAACTTTAATGGGGGTGTGATGTACTGCCTTTCCTGGGACCCCCGATGCCCATACTAGAGGAAAAACCTGGTCCTCCCACTGGCTCCACTCTAGGGCTTGCATGGCTGAGGGCTCAACTGCAAGAGTCATTATCCAGGCATTCTCTGGGGGCAGGGTGAGAGTGATTTCATCTTGGGTGAAGTGCAGGGTGGCACCTAAGCGACAAAGCAGATCCCGTCCCAGTAGAGGTGTTGGGCAGTCGGGGAGGTAAACCAGCTTGTGGGAGAGAGTTCTGTCTCCCAAAGCACATTCTGCTGGGGCATACACTGGACATTTGATTCCTTTTCCTGTAGCGCCGACCACAGTGAGGGAATCTGCCACAGGCAGCTGGAGGGGTTGATTTACAGCGGTTCAAGCTGCTCCAAAGTCTACTAAAAAGTCTATTTCAGAATTTCCCACCCGCATTTTTACTCGGGGTTCCGGGGGCAGGATAGTCCGTCTCCCCTGACACCCCTAGTCTTGATTCTCTGCTGCCATCATAGGGGTATCTTCCCTCTCGGGGCACTCATTTTTCCAGTGTCCCTCCTTCCGGCATATGGCACACTGATTGCGACCCAAACGCCTTTCCTGTGAGCCAGGGCGCCCACGTCCACGACCTCTCATCTCCCGGCCCCTTCCACCACCTTCCTGAAACTTCCTCTTGTCACTGGCCTGTACTGCTGCAACCATCATCTTCACTTGCCTTTTTTCCTTCTCTTGCCTTAGCTATAACCTGATTCCTCTCCACTTCAGACAACAGGGTCCTCATAAGGCTATTACAGTCATCCCAGTCAGGCTTGTGACTGGCAAAACATCCCTCAAAAACCGAAATAAACTTGCTGGGATTCGTGGAGAATTCCCCTGCCTGTGCCTTAAAGGCTGCTAAGTCCACTGGGTTAAAAGGCACATGTGAGTAAACTAGCATAGTAGTGGCCCGGCGCTCCTCTGCTCCCGGGCGAGCCACCACAGTCTCAGTAATCAACGGATAAAATCCCACTGAAGGAGCAATTTCTGAAACCTGAGGCACCTGGTCTTTATACGGTGGGGGTGTAGGAGCCGAAGGGGACACCGACTCTGCCATTACAACCGGGGAGGGGTTCGGGGAACTAACAACAGTGACTGCCGAGCCTGTCGGAGTCAGATTACACTCTTGCAACAGATCTGACCTATCTCTCAACAACATAAACAACTGTGCATACATAAATTCATTCCACTTATTCATTCGCTGACAAAACAAAGCTAATTGAAGGATCGTGTTGTAATTAAGTGATCCCTTCGGTGGCCACCTTTCCTGGCCCTTTAGCTGATACTGAGGCCAGTTTACTGTACAGAATCTTTTCAGTTTACTTTTAGTCAATGGATCTTTTTCAAACACTTTCCAATTCATCAGAATGCATTCTAAGGGTGTACACCGTACCCTGCCTGTACTCTGTCCCTGCCCCATACCTATGGGAAGACACTGGGCGTCCCCAGGTCTTAACAGGCAAACAAAAAGTTAACAGCACTGGACTGTTCCTACCTTATCCACGAGACCGGTTCCCTACCGTCGCCCGCAGCTGCTTCTCCACTATCTGAGCGCGTTGCACCGTAGTGCCCTCCGGGGTCGACCACACCGCGTCTCCGCCGAGGCCCCCGATGAAGTCACCGGTGCGCGCTAGGCATCGGTCGTCGCCGCAATCCGTCGACCTCCAGGAGGGGTCCGGCAAGGCTAAATTTAGCCTCAAGCCCACCCAGGGACGCCAAAACTGTTGCCGGCACAAGGCCTGAGGCTACAGCAAACAGTGATTCGTTGCCCGGAGTGCCTTGCTCCAATTAGACACACCAGGGTGGAGAAGCAAAAAAAGGTTTATTTGAGATCTCAAAGCGCAGGATGCTTGGAGGTACACACCTCAGATCAAGCACACCCCAGACAAGCAGCTCTCTGTCTTTATACATGATCTTAGCTAAGCATGTCTATTACCTCCAATGCCCAGCTCCCCCCTCCCCCCCCCCTCTTCTCCCTCCTTTTCAGTTCCCATACAGCAAATACATTATAACGTAGCAATTACTCTAAACAGGTTAGATCATACTTGGCAAAAAACATATTATCTCGTTAGTAACTTTTCTTGACCGGTCATTCTGTTTCACTCCCTTTAGCCAGGTGCAAGCAGGCTGTATAATTGCCTCCTGGTACTGATAACTAGTTGCCACACATTCCATTCTTTCCATCTAGCCTGTGGAGTTAATTAAAGTCTAAACATGGACGCGGTTCGGACAAGCAGAGGCCTAATACAGGGAGCCTTCATTGGCACTGTCATTTTCCACCCCTCTGTCAACACTGGGTCATGCCTGGTGCCACCAACAAGGGTTCAGGATGTCTTTTACTCTCTGACAAGCACAACCAAGGATAGTTCACGTTTGCTTTTTGTCACAAGCAGAGCTGTCTCACTTTAACTTAAAAAACTTCACATTCTAGTTGAGAAATACTGAGATACAGCTTTCCTTACCTTGTGAAAATGCCACTTAACAGCACACAGATGCTCACTCAACAATGTTAAGATGCCCAAAGAGTTCTCATTTGCTAATTTACTAGACCAGTAACAGGACAAGAGGTCATGGGAAGGGAATCCTCTGGATTCATAAGTGTATACCGTTCCTGACATTTTTTTAAAATAAGTCTAGAAAATAAAAAGTAATTCTTTCAAAGACATCCCCATTAATCATCCACTATGTTTTTCTTCTGTTTGTACAGCACATGTAAGAACCATTGATTACTTATCAAAAGAACAGACTAATTTTCTGAGGACAGTGAAGAAAATCATTACTGAGAAGCATTTTTAGAGTCCCTTGAAAAGTACCATTTAAAAGTTGAGCAATTCTAGAGACTTTATGGATTTTCACTTTATCTGGTAGTTGGAACACTATGCTGTGGGAAAGCATTGCCATTACATGGAATGTGATTGGATTTTATAAAACCACCAATAATCAGCATTATTTATTTTACGTGGCCTTCACATGCGTCTTCAGGGTTTTCAACTCCTATTAGCTGTTTGTTGAATAGTGGTTTCTGAGGCTGTGTGAAGGCTAAATGATAAACCAGCAAGAATGCACAAAAATTTAGAGCAACTGTGTACTATTTAGAAATGGGCTGGAGCTCCAGTATTTAAATCCAAATTTCAAATCCCCCTATGCTTGAAGTGTCCAGATCCCCGGTTTCATTTATAACTCATTATTAACCACATGGCCCCAATAGGGTTATGAGGTTCCAAAGCACTATACTGGGAGTTAGTAATATAATTCCAATTAAAGCTGTTGAAGCTGTGCATCTAAAACCATCCCAAAGTGTTTCAGCCTTGTATATTCTCAATCTTCTGAGAACGCTAATGGCCACATTTTCCAGAAGTGGTCTTTAATTTTACATCCACTGATTTGCTCCCTCAAAAATATTGTGGCATATTTTATAGCACCCGCTATATTTGAACCCACAAAGAAGACTATGTGCTACAAACTGTGTCCAAAGGTTTTGATGGGAGCAATAATGTGAGTGTAAAATCAGAGGATGAGTTTAGGCCCTTTTCACAATAAGGCCTGATATGTCCATTTCTTTCCCCAGTTCCCCTACACCACATCTCTCCACCCACTCTCTGGCCTGGCCTGAGAGTAGAATGAAAATACAATCTGGAAAAACAAACAAGTAAAGGATGATAAAACCTGTTTGTTTTTACTTT
Source organism: Mauremys reevesii (assembly GCF_016161935.1). Lineage (NCBI taxonomy): Eukaryota > Metazoa > Chordata > Testudines > Geoemydidae > Mauremys > Mauremys reevesii. The sequence continues at coordinate 78,048,243 of NC_052626.1, forward strand.
TTATTTTATACTTCCCTCTTGTTGCCAACATAATCCCCTCCTGTCTCAGCTTCTCTTTGTTGTGAATTGGAATTTTGCAAAACATGATGGTGATAGTCCAATCAATGCTCAGAGCTGTTGTCTGTTATTAGATTGAGTGGCCTGTAATATAGTGTTTGGGTTGAACCAAAATGTATGGCAGTAACACTGCATGCCTGCCTGCTTGTTTTACACAGATGTCATATAGTAAGAACACATTATTTTTAAGAACCTAGACTGAATCCTAGATTTCCACAGTAATAAATAAACCAACATTAAACCTTTGAAACCCAGTTCTGGGCTGTGGTCCAACCCCTTTATATCACTTTGGTAGCAAAAAGGGGACAGAACACAGGTGGATTTCCCCAAATGGGATTTCTCATGGCGCATTGTGTTCCCCACATGGCAAAAAGCTGGCAAAACAGCCATATGCCTCTATCCTCTAGATCCTTGGAACAGAGCAGATTGGGGCATAAGTAGGAGTAGGTGTGGCTTGAGCAATCTGTGTATTAGCTGCTCTCATTTACTGGACAGCTCCACAGGGAACTGTGTCAGACAGCATAAATTACAGTAGCCCGTGGCTGCATCATGGAGCTGTGCCAGCCACCAGACCACTCCAGAATTCAAGAGGTGTAATGGTGGAATGAATCCACCTTTGCCCAACTTCTTTCCCAACTCCCATTGAATCTCCTGTGCTACTACGAAGCACAGCCTAGCATTTGGCCCTCAGCCTTGACCTTCCTGTTTCCCTTTCTGCTTAAGTAAATATTAATCTCCAGAGAAAATTCATGAAACAGCAAAAAACACAAGAGCAAAAGTGGCTGCTTTCACTGTTCTACAAACGTCGAAATGCACCAAAGGTGCACAGTTGTCTCATTCTTCTAAACAAAATATGCTTTTGAAGAAAGGAAGAACGTTTTGTTCCATCCAGATTTCTAGACTCATTATGTAAAGTAAATACAGATAATCTAGCCTATGCACACTATTGCTTTAAGTATAACTCTGTCCATTAAATTGTTCTTTGCTAAGGATCATTAGGAAGTTTTATTTCTGAACAGAAACCCAAGTTTTTGAGAAAAAAATAATTAAAACGTGTGATGTAGCCATTATTTTGGTCTGCTAATTTTAGATTGTATTTTTTAAAAGGAAATAAGAGGTACAACTGCTTTTAAAAAGAACAGAAAGGTCCAGCCCATGCCCCTTCCCTTCTCCCCTCCTCCCTCCCCCGTGGTCCCGAATATCTGATGATTCATGAAGAAGGTTTCTAATGAGTAGGCAACTAACACTGATTGCAGTTAAAAAGCAGTAAAAACGCACCAATTGTGTGCAAGGTTTTCACTGTTAAACAATATGTATAACTGTGGTGACTACCAGGGAAAGGGCATATGTAGAATTGAAATCAAAGTGAAAGACAGGAATGAATTCTTGGAACCCCAAGAATAAATAACTTTTCATTACCATTGACAGACAAAAATAAGCTCATGAACAGTTTTCAAAACTAAGTTTGGTAAAATGCATATTTATCTATATATTCTTAATTTAGAACCGTGGGGTATATTGGAATGAATAGCTATATATAGCATGTTGAAATGTTAGGTTACAGTTTCACCACAAGACAGCAGTAATGCTCATTATAAGTGGATTATTTTCTAGAACTGATTGTGTTTTACCTTGGGGAGGCACATAGGCCACTCAGGGTTGTTTTGTTAGACAACTTCAGTGAAATAACTTAAGATCTATGGACATCATGACAGTTCTGGGACTGACCCTGAACACACCCTGGATCCAGCTTTCTGGAGGAGTTTGGTGACTAAGGGGTGAAAACTACATCTTTGTCATGGCTAGATCATTACATCCTGCAGTTTGAGATAAGAGCTTATGTTGAAGGGCCAGTGTCATTGGTCTGCCTAGGGGGAATAGTATGACCAGTTTCAAAGCTCTCTAATGAAAAACATTTTGCAACCTGCAGTTCACTCTATGAATAATCTGGTGGGACATTCTGATGATGTTTTGTCCTTGATCATTGACATAGTCCCTCCTAAACATCCGATTCCCATACATCATCCTTTAAGTTAACCTGGTCTACTGATGACCTGTAGCAAATGAAACAAACTGGTATATGATGTAAGTGAAAACCACACTCCACATGCGCTGTGCAGATGTGAATGGTGATCAGATCAAATGGTTGCATTATGGAGGATGATGAAGTAGGTCCCATAAAGAGGGACACAGAGTGGAGCTTTAGTTAACCAGGATTGAAGGAGAGTATAAGACCCTCTAACAGAAATCCTCTGAAGTGTCATTAGAACAATGGGAAAAGATTCAGTGTCGTAAAGTTAAAGGAAGGCAAAGTTAAGAACTAGAACTGAACATCTTGTGACAGGTAACAGAGAAAACTTGATGATGATTGAATACTGGGATTCTATTGCTCAAGGTGCACATGTAAGGCTTTTACATGTAAAAGGCTTTCTCTGTGAACAGTTCCCCTTGATCTTCAAGAGAAGAATACACTACCTAATGAATTATGAAGACAGATCTCCATTAATCTTGGAGCACAGCAGAAAAAAGTAGGCTATTTGATTTTCAGAATCCCAATATTTTCCCTTGTGATGATTTTTCAGATACTAGCATTGTATAATGAAATGTACCATAAAACATGCAGGAAAGAAGAGTGCTGACTCAATGGCCCCTAACGTATTTTGTCTAACATTGTTTATCTGTTTGTATTCCTTAGTTTCTACAAGTATAGAAGATGTCTGGGCTTAACCACTGATAACCCCTTTGCAACTGGTTATAAATACACACACAGTAAATAAGAGTCCTTGTTCAATATCTGATATTATGTTGTTTGGCTGCAAGCTAACACTTTAGAAACATGACATTAATTTAAATGTTTTACTCATAATTAAGCCATTCAGGCAAAAATGGGCGGCAGGGGGGGGAAGAGAAAACACAGTTCAACTGTGTGTGAATATATTTTCCATTTCATTATGTTGTTTCACAGCCCTGAAACTTCATATTGTCCAGGTAATATTGAAGACCTCTCTCCACACACAGAATTTGGAGAGAGTACTATACACATTTTAAGGGCCTGATCCTAGGGACTGAGAGGTAGGAGGAGAGGAAACAGCATAAGTGGGCCCATGGTGGAACCCAGCTGAAATCAAATGGGCTTCATGTGGTAGGTCTCTTTGTAGCATTAGTACTTTTTCTTAATTATTTATTATTTGAATTAGTATTTATTATTATTAGAACTAGTTGAAATTGTTCATATTTTTCAAAAGTTCAATGACTTTTTTCATTAAAAAGTCAAAAGACTTTTGTTTGTTGGTTTTCAATCAGCTGTATTTACAAATGTCTCACCCCAGAGATTGCCCAGCTCAGTGCTGTCTAGGAACCATGTTGATGCATGAGGCATTCAGTCTGACTCAGCAAAGAAGGTGACCTATGCAATCGTCAACTACGGGTCATGCCACTCCTGGGTTTTCCCTGGAGGACTCATCTAAATACCAATTAGGCCTAACCTGGGGGGAGAGGGATAGTTCAGTGGTTTGAGCATTGGCTTGCTAAACCCAGAGTTATGAGTTCCATCCTTGAGAGGGCCACTCAGGAATCAGGGGCAAAATCAGTGCTTGGTCCTGCTAGTAAAGGCAGGGGGCTGGACTTGATGACCTTTCAAGATCCCTTCTAGCTCTATGAGATAGGTATATCTCCATATATTAATTGAGACTACTGTAGATATGTTTGAGACATTTCCTCATGAGGGACAGTATTATGAGCATAGGAATTTTGAGATGTTCCCTGGAGGCAGGAGTTGGAAACACTGCATGGCTGCATGCAGTTCACCAGAGAGGCTCTCCAATTTGTTTGATTACACTCAGGGGCGGCGCTAACTTTTTTGCTGCCCCAAGCATGGCAGCAGACTGCCTTCAGTGGCTTGCCTGCAGGATGTCCACCAGTCCCACAGATTCGGCGTACTGGCCGCCGAATTGCCTCCAAATCCGCGGGACCAGCAGACCTCCCGCAGGCAAGCCGCCAAAGGCTACCTGACTGCCACCCTCAGAGGGACCGGCAGGCCGCCTCCGACGCTGGTGACTGGAGCTGCCACTGATTCCACTTTTATTCCTTTCTCATTCACTGGTTTGTTATTTAATGAACCCTAAGATCATTACAACTACCATGGAAGGCAGTATGTCTAACTAGTTATAAAAATAACTGTGTAATGTACAATAGCAAAATGTGGATCTTTGTCCTCCTCTAGTGTTATGAACACATGAAGAAGGCGAGGCTTGAGTTTACTACTGCCTCTAAACTAATGGACCTGGACCTTTTGCTCAAGCAACACTGCCTCATGCTTTTAAATCTCGAGGACCTGGGTTCCATTCCCATCCAGGAATGTCATTACATCTTTCATTAAAGTGTTAACTATCAAACAATATAATGTGAAAGAGTTTTACCTGAGTTCTTTAAAGCAAGATAATTCAGGCAGAGTCTGATGTGATACTTTCTAATTAAACACGATAATGCTGTTGAGTCAAAACCCCAAACCCTAAGTGTAAACCTGGCTGTGCAACTATTCTCTCTGAATTTCCTGAGTTCTAATTAAACCCATCATGCTAATTAAGAATAGAATTATTTAGCAGCATTTCAATACTATGCTTGTAATTTAAAAGAAAATATATAGCTGTATTATGAATTTTCAAAACAAACCTTGCTACTAGAAATAATTTGTGCCTGTTTGAAATGAGTCTTTGGAGTCACTAATGACTATTGAGTAAATATATAATTTGGAAGCTTTTGAAAAAGGGTAGATCAATCACATACTCAGAGAACTTATAATTAGCAGATTATAGATCTATCAGGCTGTAAAGGCTTCAGAGTTCTATACAGTCACAATGACTATGTATGTGCTGCAACTATCTGGCTGATAAATGAAATGTCTCAAATTTCCAACGAATTAAAGGGAAAAACCCCATAAAGCTTGCTTCTTGCCAATCACTGGTATTCAGAAATGCTACCTCAGTTCCATCTCACATCTAAATATAGGGCACCATTATGACCCATATTATGCACCCTCACAAAGAAGTAAGAGGGTCAAAAGTGTCCTCTTACTTCCTTGCATGAATTATGTGTATCAGGGGTTGCAACACTGGGGACAAGAGCAGGGGCTATTCCTCCTCACATACAGGTGAGTGGTTAGCGAGTTTTCTCAATCCTTCCCCACCAATATGCCAGTCTGTACAGCTGAGCTGGTGGAGAAATGAAACCTTTCTGCACCAGATATACAGGAGAGTAATTTATTCCATCCTTATGAGTAAGGGGAGAACCATGGACCATACTGTGACTCTCTGAGTCACAATACAGTCCCCCTAGTGTGCTCCAGATTTAATGTAGCTATGTGCTGCCTCCTATTCAAGACTTGTGATAAAACCTGCTCTATGTGATGTATCTTTTTCTCTTTATACAATAATAATATGCAGAAAATACCCAGGTATAACTGGGTCCCAAATAACAGCATTTACTAACTACTCACAAACATGCAAGGAGCTACATATGCACTGCTGCTCTGACTGGTTCCTGATGGCTTCTACAACATAGAACAAAGTGAGGGCCACTGGAGGACTCACAAATTATTTAAAGAGGCACTAACGTATTTTTCTACTCTACATTAGATGAAATAAGTTAGGTGGTTTCAGACCAAGGCATAACAGGCTTGCATCACATCATTTTGAAACTGTTATTCATTTGCACATTTGCACTTTTGTTGGCACGCAATCATCTTATGGAAATTCTCCTCTATAGCTTGATCTCTGGAGTATGTATTAATTATATTGATTACTTAAGAATTCCCAGTTATCACTCTGAGGTTTGACAGGTTCTTGTTCAAAGATCAGGACCAATATTATTAAAATTACTGTTTAATTGGGAACCCCAATGTGCACAGTTGCAACACTCACACTTTAGGAATCCTTCTGTATTTATAATAGTTTATTCATACATTTAGCAAAGTCACACACACTCTAATCCAACAAGGTAGATAGAGATAATACCAAATGTATATTTGAACATCCATATACTTGCAGAACCACCTGAAATGTTAGCAATTATTTTCCTCATACCATCACCAGTGGCCATCATCCTGGCACCTTCCAAAGGCTACATCTCTCTCCCCCCTGTACACAGGCTGGGAAATAACTTTTATAATACGTTACGCAGACACCACTTTGTCTAATGCATATTCAGTAGGAGTTTCTCCCCTCTTCTTTATTTGTATTTCCTCACTCTACTAATGTTGGGGTGCCCTTCTCCTATAGGTTAGTATATTAATGATCTCAACGTATTATCATAGGTAATTGCCATGGCATTCTTGTGGTCAGACATCTGCAGATATGCAGATCCTAAAATATCCAAAAGCTGGTGTTAGCTCATATTCCTAGGGTTGCATGGAGTCACTATGTGCAAACTTCCCCCATAAACACTCTATTCCCATTGAGCCATTGAACCATTTATCTGTGCCAAAGATTATAGGCCTCACGCCTTATGCTACCTGCTGAAGCCTATGTCTTACAGGATACAGGCCTGTAGGTTCCTTGTGTTACTGCTGAATAAAATAAATCCTAAAGCTCGCTCTATGGGATGCAATTCTATTCCTTTTTATTTCTATTTAATTTAGCTTCATGTACCATGGCCATTAATCTGGTATTCAAATCCCATAGATTTTGCAAAAATGGAGAAATTTTACATGGAGGAAATATGTGATCTGTGCCTGGGCAGAACCCTGTTAATTTGTCTCTGAGAATGATGCATTCACTCGTGGAAATAATTATATTTTCTCATTTTTTAATTCATGAGAAAATTCTCAACTCAAAAAATGATGGTTTCACAGAGATGTAATAGGATTAATAAGGAATAGGAAAACAATCTTTTTAGGAGTGCTGACCTCCATCATGTGTGGTGAAGAGTACAATGTATTAGGTTTTTAGCTTGTCATATATAAGATAGCGTTGTGTAAATTAGGATGAAGAATGGAGTGAATGGCATTGAACAATTTATAAACAATATTTTTGTCAATTTAGTACCAGATTAAGATGGAATCAATTAGATTGGTTAATCCAGGTGCTGCAGTACACTAAGGCCTGGTCTACACTAACAGGGGGGAGTTCGAACTACTCACCCGTCCAGATGCCGCGGGATCAAAGTCCGCGGCTCCCCCATCGACTCCGCCACTGCCATTCGTGGTGGTGGAGTTCCGGAGTCGAAGGGAGCGCGTTCAGAGTTCGATATATCGCGTCTAGATGAGACGCGATATATCGAACTCCGAGAAGTCGAATGCTACCCGCCGACCCGGGCGGGTAGTATAGACGTAGCCTAAGGAACCCTCTAGTGCTGTTACTCCTCTTCCTTGAGTATACATGAGTGGATATGTTAAGGTTTCATTTGTGGATCATCCAGGAAGTGTTTAGCTTTACTTTGTCTCTGTATCAAATTATGAAAAGACTCCAGTGTTCTCCCTTTGGGGTTGCATGCATCACTTTTTTTTATACCAAAACAGCTGCTTGGTGAAATATTATAGAGATTGCAGTTTGCCTGTACTTCAAAGCTACTTTGGGGAGCAATTTTGAGCACTCATTGACTTCCAACTATTTTGACTACCTTTCAAAGTCCTAGCAGAAGGCCCTTGATTTGGAGTGCTTACAACATTTATAGTGTCATAACAATTGCATTTTAGGTGGCTTTTATGGATTTCCTTTTCTCCTTGCCCAATTTATATCCCTTATCATGCCTGTATTGTGTGGGCTCATGTCCTACCAGTAGTGGATAAACCTCAAATGGTCTAGAGGATTGGCTTTGGTTAGCATATTCAAATGTTTGCGTGAAACTTATCCATACTTAGCAAAATAATCTTTGTTCAGAGAACACTACAAGATATAAGATTTCCCGGAGATAATCTCCCATGGCCTTTGCTGGTTTTAATCCATTTTATTGATATATTATGTTTGGGTGGGATCGGGGGGAATGGTTAAGGAATGGGAGATGTCTGTCCATAGTTAGAGCAAAATCCTGCAAACCCTTACTCAGAAAAATAAACCCATTGTCTTCCATGTGCTGTGCACTCCAGTGGTGTTATACACATAAACAATAATATTAGGATATTCATTTCCTGCCCCAGGAGGTATCAGGAAATTCAAGGGAGCTGTATTTATTTAGTAATGTAATCCAACATTTTCAAACTCCCTCTCCTCCCCTTGCACCCCCAAATCAAAAAGAAAAAAGGATCTGCTATGAATTTAGGGCAAAAATTTAGGTCAGTGCTTTTTTTGTCCATTTTCACTCCAGCTCCACTCTCAGCTGTTATGGTAATGGGAGACAGAGAAATAAACTAATAGTGGTGCTATCATTCTCTATAATAGCTGACCAAGCAGCTATTTCAATATTATAAAAATGATGTATACACTCCAAAGCAATCCCAAAGGGAAAATATTGTAGTCCTTTCATAATCTTATACAAGGACAGATTAAGGCTAAATATTAGTTGGATGAACCTCAAATGAAGACTTCACAAATCTATCTGTGCTTCTGAACAAAAATAACCATTAAAACTCCAGTTCCAAACAAGAATTATCTCTGGGCTGTGACCTCTCTCCACCTATGAAGAATTTCATCTTATCTCGACTAAAACAATGCAAATACCTTTGTTGAGTGTGGAAGAATATACACTCGAAGTTTATAATTATAATCTAGCAGTTTCCCTTTGAGCAGAAGCAGCAGCTGTAGCTTCAACCACAGCATGAGCCTTAGTATGTATTTGTAGATCATTCTATTCTTTAGCTTTTTGCGTCTCTGATACTCAGTGTGTCCAATGATTTTAGAAAGCAATTGGTTACTCAGTGTTGAGTTATATGTGAGCAACAGTGATAGCCATAATCCACTTTAAAATAAAGTAAACAATCTTTGATGCTGAATAGTAAATATTTCATTCAGTTATATTGTATGAACAACAGCAGGGCAGATATTGATACCTCTTGAGGCTAACATCAAGATTTATTGACTGGGAAACAAAGACAGGACAAAGGTGAAGGCAAGAGTTTTGTATCTTCAGTATGGTACCTTTCACACTCCAGGTATTTTAAAATGCTTTACAAGAAGATGAATTCGAAACCACCAAGGCAATTATTACACTGGCAGAGAAGCAGTCATTATTTGCCTAACCATACAAACTGCACTGCTGAGAGCCCTCAAGGCCTATCAACTTTAATTGTGACAATTTTTATTTTTATTTTTTTAAAGAAGGATTTTTCCCTTTAGTATCAAAAAAAGCTAAAATGAACTAAAAACATTCTCACTTCTTTTTAGGTTTAAAACTGCACAAAAGCTTTCATAAGTACATTGGGTATCAAACAATTTAAAACATGAAGGGCCAAATTTTCTGCTAATATACATTGGCATGGCCACTGAAAATCAGTGGGGCAGCACTAATTTACAGCAGCAGAGAATTTGGCCCAAAGCACTTAAAATCTGCCTTTGCCCTCATAAAGCTACATAACAAGGGGGGTTAACATATGCATGTATAGACCTCGGCCAGCTGGACAGAGAGACCAGGCCTCAGCTCTGAAGTACTCCTGTCCCTTCTAAAATCGGGCTACGATTATCAGTGAAAATCTCATGCAATTATCACACAGTTCTGAGGTAATTTTAGTATATAGGCCTCTTACAGGAATACATAGAGACTAGCCCTTACTTCTAAAACAAGAAAATTGATCTCAAAGAGGTTTTCCCTTCTAACTGAGGGGAATAGTGATGTCAATCAAAATATAGAAGATTAACAAATGCTTCCCTAATAACTGGGGGTAGTAACTGGAGACGGTAGGAATTTCCTAGGGCACAATCTGAATTTTTTAAAAAAGAAACAAGGTAGAAGAGGAAAAGAAAAATAAAACACCAAGTGGTTTACTTCTCTGATACAGGTACAAATCAGAAATCAACTAAGTTTTGTGAGAAACTAAGCAGAAATAACCTGTAAAGTTGATCTCATGAGATGGGCTCAGCTAATCAAAGACATATGAGAAATACCATGGGGATTCCATTGTGTGACTTAAAATTCAATGTGAACAAAGGAATTTATCTTTTTTTTTTTTAAGTCATACCCATGACTAGTTCAAGGACTTAACTAAAACTTACAGAAAGGCTGATTTCAGGTATATTGGCTGAGTAATCATTTCACACAACTCTACCCACTTAATTGAGAGAGGATGTACAAAGCCAAGAAACCTGTGCTAGCCCACCTTTTTTTTAAATCTATGCCACAAGATCTTTATCTTCCACTTGGGTAGCTAGTAGAAATGGATAGAAAGTCCTTGTTCATTTAAGCATTATATCTGAAGAGCTACTCCCAAGCATAATTCATTTGTAGTACTGAATTGTAGTACATGCGTAATACAAAACTAGAATTAAAGAGCATCAGCTCTAGAGATGAGGGATTCCAGTTAAACTATGTTAGAAAATGTGATTATCTCCATTTTTCTCTGGCATTATATAAGGAAATAAATAGTAAGTGAACAAGGTGCTACTTTCAGATACACGCCTGCATATTGATTTCTGGTTTGTGAGGAAGATTGGTTACAGTAAAAAATACTATAAAGAATTAAGAAGGTATTTCTCATAGGTAGGAAGTATTTTCTCCAGGTATTAGAAACAGGCTGAATACATGCACTTCTAGTTTTTAGTCCTAGCTCTAACCTCATCTTGCAATTATAGGCATGTTTAGCATGGAGTTAAATTAGTCAGTCCTAAGACTAAGGCCATTCCGTAGAGAATTGTTTATTCATGCCTCAGAAACACCCACCTAAAACAGAACTTAAAAACTCTAAAAATATTGCACCATGACAGTAGTGATATGTCTCCAAATATACAGAATTTTTTGTAGGAAATTTAACTGTCTGAACTCAATTTTCATAGATCCCAGTCCTTTTTTGACCAGCCCAAGAAAGAAGACTCTCTAGCGTCATTCTCTGAGATGCAATCTTGCTTAGAAGAAAGCTACTACTAAGATGAAAATCCTGTAAAGAACCACCTGTCAATGATACTCCCAAATTAGGCTTTTATCAGTGTAGGCACAGCCTTAAAAGTCCACAGGTGAATTAAGCCCTCCTACTACCCTGCCCCAATTAGGCCCAAAACAATCCTTGTGCATATGTACCCAACTGCTCTCTCACCTTTTTTTTATTTTTTAAACCTCCTAGATGGCTACAGTAAGTCATTTAATTCCCCTTGTTATGTAGCTTTATGAGGGCCAAAGGCAGATTTTGACTTCTTTGGGCTGATCTGAATGCCTCAGAATATAAATCTGTGAAATGGATCTAATGATAGTGTCAGCCTGAGGGGAGTGTTGTGAGAGTGAATGAATGTTTCTCTAGTGCTTTGATAGATTTGGATACAAGGCACTGCGGAATTATTTTCGTTGTTTCATACAGGCAAAAACACTGGTTCGTTATTAGCTAAAAATAGTTCTGTGACATATTTTTATATTTTTAATCGTCTGTGCTGTCAGTAATACTGGGATCTGCAGCTATATTAGCCAATGAGGTTGCATATGCAAATGAGTGCATCCTTGTTTAGCCGCACATCAGCTTATGGAAAAATCACTTCTTGGGATAGTGAAAATGATTTTGTTCTGTACTCCGAGTTTTATTTTCACTTTAATAATGTTAATTTACTTAAATACAAACAAACCACTACAAAAAATATTACTCTTTGGAAATTCATGGCCATAATTAATGGTCTTATTCATCTGAATCTCTGTGATAATGGAGAGATGTTCGCATATTCCTAATGAAAACATTCAAATGTGGATGTAACAATGTAGATGAATATATATATACACACACACACACACACACACACACACACACACACTTCTTGTTTCAGTGGGTATCAAGATTTATTATATTAGGAGGTAAATATTGCTGTGAACCCTACATTTCATTGGAAGTTAAATTTCATTAATGACATTTCATGCTTCATTTTGTCTCTTTATTGTGTTAAACTTTTGTCTTGTTGATATTTAAGGGCATATAGATGTAAATAGTAGACACAAATGAAGAAAATAAATATTATTTCTATTATCTTGTTTCATAGAGTTAGACGCAAAATGTTCACTTTACTTTTTATTTATAATTCTACTTATTTTGTTATCTAAAAATAATCACAATTTAGCCTGCTATGTCCTTATTCTGAATACAACTGTGTACCCAATGTAATTATGATTTATAGCATAAAGCTAGCTTGCATTGTTTTCTTAATACATCTTCTCCATTCTTATTTAAGCATGGATCCTCAAGATTTTCAGGTATTTGGTATTTAACCTCTGTTTCCTACAATTAAAGGACAATTGCTACCACACTCTATGAATAGTCTTTTTACCAAAGCAAGCAGAACAGCGGAAGCTCAGAAAACCACTGGAGCACACACATGCCCGAATAGAAACAGACTCATTAATAAATCCATCTCTATCTGGTTTTGACAAGCTAATTAATTTTCTTGGAAATATCAGTGGAAGCTTGTAAGAGAGGCTTTCAGCCTGAACTTCCTTTTATTTAACAGAGTTGTTTAGTAAACAATTTTCACACCACTGTTACTTAAGGACATTAATCTTTCCTATTCCTTTTGGGAGATTAATTATATTCTCATCTTCTCTCATTATTCTCAATACAGCTGTGCCATACAGCTGTGTGTCATCATTTGTTTTTAATCTTGGTTGGCTGATCTGGGACAATCAGGTATCAAGTTAGGGTCACCAAAAAGCAAGTGTGAAAAATTGGGACACTTTTTTTTCAAGGTGGGGGTTGGGGGGATATAGTTGTCTATGAAAGAGAAAGCCTCTAATATTGGGACATCTGGTCACCCTAGACCAAGTGCAGTTTTTCTCCTGGCAGGCTGGTATTAAACTCCCAAGGTTATGCCTCTTGGCATTGCAAGGAATTTACGTGCCAGATATGATAAACATTCCTATGCCCCTTCATGCTTCGTGCACCATTCCAGAGGACATGCTTCCATTCTGATGATGCTTGTTAAAAAAATAATGCTTTAATTAAATTTGTGACTGAACGCCTTGGGGGAGAATTGTATGTTTATATGAACATTTAGTTTGAGGCAAGCTGGGGGTATGAATCTACCCTGCGGTCACCTGCTGAGGACTAACTGTCCTCATGGACCCTAATGATGTGCATTAACAGTGTTAATAATGACTACATCAAACCACATTGATGAACTGTTAATGCATGTCAGCAGGGTCCACATGGACAGTTAGTCTGCAGCAGTCTAGTGTCGGATAGATTCACACCCCAGCTTGCCTCAAACTAAATGTTCATGCAGAAAAGCCCCAGGTCACATTTCTTCCCATGAAAGGTTACTTTAGATATTGTATTATTCATAGCCTCTCTATGTATGCAGATTGTTCTCTGACAGTAATTTGTAAACTGAGAAGGACTACTAGTTTTAGAGGGCAAAGCTCATGGCCTCAATTTCAGTAGCATCTGTTACCCTCTCCCAGAGGATATTAAGTTAAGCTTTTATATAAAGCAATAATAATTATAATAGATTCCACACTCTCCTGTGTAGCCTAAATGAATTATTATTTTGCAAAATATTATGTATAGTTATGAAAATAATAAATTCTACATGAAAATACATAATCAGTAATGATCTTATTAGAATTAATGATCTATTAGCGACAGGCAAACCCTCTAAAAAGTTCCGGGGTCAGTTCAAGTTGGGTAAATACCAAGAACTGCAGCTGCTGAGAGTATCTGTTGTATGCCGTTTTGCAGACTCATGATAGTACAGACTTTCTTGTGGTAATAAGGCTACCCACTGGAACCAGAAAGTACAGAGGTAGGTAAAAATGAAAAGGGGGAAAAAAAGAAACAAAAACAAAAATGTTCAGTTCTTCCTTCCTAAGAACTACGTTCAGGGCTGGGTGCATCCCCTCCAGCAGCACCTGAATCAGAACATGGGCTGCACATGCTTTAGATTTTAATGGTCTGATGACCATAGGAAGCTGAATTCAGCTCTTAGGTGAAGTGTTCCACCATGCACTAAAACTAAGTAGCTTGGGGCACACAGTATTCTTGGTGTCAAGGGATAAAAAAAAATCTTTCCCCACAAGCCACTGTATGGCAACTACTGCAGCCAAGCCCCTTTACTACTGTAAATGGCTAGTGCATCTGCATTAAGACAGAGCCAAATCCTCTGTCCATGGTCCTACCTCGTCAACCTGCGCCCTGACCTCTAGCCCAAAGCATGAGGTTGTAGGAAGACACCTGTGGCAGAGAAGGAAGTCAGAGTAGCAGTCGTGTTAGTCTGTATCTGCAAAAAACAGGAGTACTTGTGGCACCTTGGAGACTAACAAATGTATTTAAGCATAAGCTTTCATGGGCTACAGCTCACTTCATCAGATGCATGTAGTGAAAAATACAGTAGGAAGATATATATATAGATATATAGATATATATACACAGAGAACATGAAACAATGGGTGTTACCATACACACTATAAGGAGAGTGATCAGTTAAGGTGAGCTTTTATCAGCAGGGGAGAAAAAGAACTGTTTGTATTGGTAATGAAAATGTCCCATTTCCAACAATTGACAAGGAGATGTAAGGAACTGGGGGGTGGGAGTGGGGGGGAATAACCATGGGGAAATAAGTTTACTTTGTGTAATGGCCCATCCACTCCCAGTCTTTATTCAAGCCTAGTTTGATGGTGTCCAATCTGCAAATTAATTTCAATTCAGCAGTCTCTCACTGAAGTCTGTTTCTGAAGGTTTTTTTGTTATAATATTGCAACTTTTAGGTCTGTAATCGAGTGGCCATGGAGATTAAAGTGTTCTCCAACTGGTTAACACATTCAAATTGTCAACCTGTCTTTTCAATGAAAAATACTGTTTTCATCAAAACTGGAACATCTCAAAATATTTTGATGTAGATTAAATTTTGTTTAGAAAAAACGGAAATGAAGCATTTTGATGTTGAAATAGATCATTTCAGTATTTTCAGAACCAAACATTTGCATTTTTCATTTCAAAGCAATTAACAGAAAATTGTTTTTATATAAAAATGTTTAAAAAGTAAACCAAAAAAATCAAAATCTGAAATGGTTAAATTTATCTAAATAAAATGTTTCAATCAACCCAAAATTAATCTGGAGGGGAATTTCACTGCAGAAACTTATGTTTTTTGTTTTCTTTTCTTTTTTCTTCTTTCCAATATATAGAGAGGAGAAGTTTCAGAATTGTGGAATTTTCCATGAAATTGAATATCCAGTTCATGCCCACTTTTAGTTTGATATAGTAATGACCCAAAGCTCTCTATATGACAGTGTTTTGGGCTAGTACCGTACAATACAATAGTATTCTTTTAATGTGAGAAAGAGAGAAAATGAGAAAAAATGATCTGATTCTGATTCTTTTATTCAGTAAGACTTCACTGAAGTTGTTCCATATTTAGGGCATAATCCAAAGCCTTTTGAAGTACACCTCTACCCCGATATAACGTGGCTGGATATAACACGAATTTGGATATAATGTGGTAAAGCAGTGCTCCGGGGGTGGGGGGTGGGTGCACACTCTGGCGGATCAAAGCAAGTTCATCAGGGTAGAGGTATAAATAGAAAAGGCAGTTATTAATTTGAGTAGGCTCTGGATCCAGTTCCTAGTCAAGTGTCAGTGAGATCAGAATCAGGCCTTTTCTATGGAAAAGGTAATGGAAGAGGATAAAGGTTTTCAAAAACATGCACCTAGCATCTGTATTCATGAACCTAAGTGAGTGACCTGGTTTTCAAAGCTGCTGAGCACCTTGCAGCTTCCATTTTGTGAGTGCCTAAATATGTATTTTAATCCCTGATTTTAGGGTACAATTTTTGAAAATCTTGGGTTTGTGTTGTTATTCTAATGTACTGACACGTTCTTCCTCTGCCTAGTATGAAAGTCTCTCTTTATGGACTTGCTGCCATCAATGTCTCTGTGCTTTCAGGACCTCACCGAAGCCAGTCTGCTCACTTGTGGGATCAGGGACTAAAATATCTGTGGAGGGAAAATGTTGATCTGCTAGCAAGAAAGCACCCATGTAGAGCAGTAAATAAGAGGAGTCTAAGTAGTGCAAAGTAGTGAAGATAAAATATGCTTAGCATTCCATCTAGGGCCATTTTTGCTGAAAAGCTTATTTGCTTGAATAATTAATAGATTCCCACTCAATGTTTTTAAACTCAGAAATTAATACTGTTTACTCAGATAATGATAAAAATAGACGTATTTGAATAATGATCTCTCCCTATAATGAAAACTGCAGGTTGCGCTACTACTTTGGTACAGCCAAAACTTACTGATTCAAAAGAATATTGCATTAAAGAAGATTTAATGAGCCATAAGGACATAAAAGTAATGTATTGTTTTATAATCCATTTGGGCATTCTTAGAAGAAAAGCTTTCTATGCTCTGTGAATAGTTTATAGTGAGGCCCCTGTAAATACTTCTGTTTCTAAGTACACAAATCAACACAAACATTAGCAAAGGGATCTTGGAACTTGCAGTAGGATCCTTGGTGGGTTAGGTGGCCTAGTGGTTAATGCATCTAGTGCCCACTCCTGGTGGGTCTGGCTTATAGTCCTGGCCCCCGTTACTCAGGGCTCATCTACACTACTTATTGGATCAGCGGGCAGCAATTGATCTAGTGCGGGTCAATTTATCACATCTAGTATAGACACAATAAATCGACCACTGAACGCTCTCCCGTCAACTCTGGTACCTCACCAGAATAAGGAGCGCTAGCGGAGTCGACGGGAGAGTGTCAGCTTTCAACTTACCGCAGTGAAGGCACCGCAGCAAGTAGATCTAAGTATGTCAACTTCAGCTATGCTATTCATGTAGCTGAAGTTGTGTATCTTAGATCGACCTCATGCAATAGTGTATACAAGCCCTCAGAGGGGTGGTGAACAGTACAGGTGGCTCAAGTCTTTTCTGTAGTAGTGGTAGGGGAGCCTTGGCTCATTCACTGCACTGGGTTCTGACCCAGGGCCCTAGGAGGGTCCACAATGTCTGACCCCTGAAGTTGCCCTCTGAGTTTCCCTGCCTGGGTCATTCCCTACCGTTGCTTTCCCCTCTCAGCTTTCAGTCCCAGATACGGGAAAAAGAAAAAGAAAACAGTAACTAAACCATCAGCCCCGACCAGGTTCAGCATATAGTCTCACTTCTCTCAGGGACGCTCCTTCAGCACCCTTCTTGGGAGCCTTCAAAGGAGGTTAATCCTCCACCCCAGCCTCCCCCTCTGAGATGGGTTGCTCCTTTTTCAACCCCTTCTCCAGTTGGAGCATAATCTGCAGAGCTGGAGGGGTGGGACTATCTTGGCCCAGTACTAACCTTTAATGCCTTCCAGCCCGATGTGGGGTTTGTATACCCTGTCATATACCGCCCCCCCTTTTTTTTCTGGTTGCACAGCAAATAGAAATTGGTTTTCTTCATTCCAAAATATGCATAACCCTAATGACAGAAATAGTCATTTTTCAGAATCTGTTGAGCATATAAGAAACAGGGAATCACCACATCATTGAGTCTAAACATAATATAGTGAAAGTGTAACCAGTCTGATGTGCCTTTTTTAAAATAACATTTTATCTTAATGCTTTGTCATCAGGATACTTAAATGGAAGTGACAGGTTGATGACCTTGGTTAAAAGAAAGGCAAATAGGCAAACATCTGCTTTTGTTACACCAAGCTGTGGAGAGAATGTTGGCTTTATAGTGGAATTTTGTTTTATTTGACCAATATCTGTTGGGGAACAAGAAAGACCACACAATTGTTTTCATTTGTTATCTAAAGCAGATTTGAATGTAAACATGATATTTATGTTTTAGCTTATGTGGGTATCTATTTCTTTGGAAATAAATGTTGGTTTATCTTTGAGCTAAGAAAGGATAATGGTGTGTGTATGAGAGAGAGAGAGAGAGAGAGAGTGTGTGTGTGTGTGTGAGAGAGAGAGAGAGAGAGAGAGAGAGAATTTTTAACATTGTTCAACTCCACCAAACAATTCCTACTGTTTTCAGGATAATTTATCTCCATATTATTAACTCACAAGACAGACATAATTCCTGAGAGGTATTCACAGAACATGCAGATGCTCTGCTGGATGCATGTTCTGTGACAGTAAGTAGCCTGACCCTAGAAAAGTATTTGAACTCACTCCTAACATTAGTTAATTAGATGAAAAGGAACCAGGATTGAGCCACATTTGGTCTGCAATTTTTGACAGATTTGCAAATGTTTTCAAAACCCTGGTTTGTTTGTTAAAGGGACTGAACCAAATATTTTACCTCCACATATTAGGGGTTCAGATTAATGTAGCCCCAATCCATAACAATCTTGGTTTCAATTTTACAGACTTCATAAAAAGTATTTGCAAAACCAAAATCAATATACTGACTACTCAGCCCCTCTCTAGGTAAGAACATTGCTCTCTAGACTATTGACTGTGTTAACCAATGAAAAGCTGTATGTCCCTCAATCTATCAGTTGCATGCAAATGTGTCCTAGACCTTGTCTACACTACTGGCTAAATTGGCACCACTGCAATCAATGCAGTGGCATTGATTTAGCGGGTCTAGTGAAGATGCGATAAGTTGACAGGAGAGTGCACTCCCATCGAATTAATTAGTCCACCTGAATGGGAGCATCTCCCAGCAACATAGTGTGGTGTAGACACTGCTTTAAGTCAATGTAATCTATGTCAATTTAGTCATGTTACTTATGTAATTTAGCTAGTGTAATTTACATCGATTTAGAGCGCTAGTGTAGATTTGACCCTAAAGAGTACATACAGCTCAGAAAGGGGAAAACACATTTATCTAGAATTTATGATCTGAGGTTTCTTATTCCAGGTAACCCAGACCTGTGATAGTCATTGTCACATCAGTCAGTAGCAGCTAATGTGACGCAATCTTGTTTCATGTATGAAAGCCATTTCAGGAAGGAACTTCAGAGAAAGGTGTTTAGAAGAGAGAACATTTATTCCTCTAGCATTTGTGAGGGCTATTCTTAGTTGTGATTAAAACTGCTCTACAGCCAGACTGCACATTCTTTAGTATGGGCTACCAAATGTATTATATACTGGGTAGGCCTTGCAAAAAAAGCTGTGAGCAAACTAGATGAGATTAATCCCAGATGCTGCTTTTCAACTGTTTGATGTGTTTTTATCCATCATTATTGTGATGATTCTGACTCCCATGACAATAGTTTTCCTCCTATAGTAATACCTACCTTAACGCGTCTCTTACATCTGATCTTCAGTGTGGCATGGCTACTCTATGCTGGTGACATGGAAGATATTGTTTAGCCACAAATGCATTTATACTGACAACCTGACACTAATGACATAGGCTGCAACGCTCAAGGAAACAGAAGATGCCCTTAATGCTGATGAAAAACTACTTTAAGTACTGGTGGCTCATACCTAATCCCTCAAAAATGGTGTAATCTCAGTAATCCTGAAGCTAAGAGGATGCTGAATATAAATTTCTGTGGCAAGGCAATTGCCACAATCCTAACCACTGATACTTAGGAGTCGCTCTAAATGGCAGCCTTATGAATCAACAACGTCTGAAGCAGGTGAGCCAAAAAATGAAGAGTCCCATTGATTTCATCCAAAAGCTATCAGGTTCTTGCTGGGGCTGTGATGCTTGAACACAATGAATGACAACACTAGCTTTAGTATATTCTATGGCAGAGTACTGTGCACCTGTTTGGAGAAAAAGTTCACACATGGAGGTCATTGATATCCAGCAAAATGTGGATATAAGACTTGCAATTGCCTCCCTCAAGTCCATTCCTCTGACTTGGCTTCCAGTTCTCGCAAACATTGTTCCTCCAAACATCCAGTGAGAGATGGCTAAGTTGCACAAGTACAAGAAAGCTCTCGCTAACCAAAAGCTCCCACTCCATGTCAACCTTTTTCTACCATCTAAAAATTAGCTTCAATCTCACCCCCCATTCTGGGCAGCTGGAGAAGCCCTTTTGTCATCCAGCTTCAGCCCAGAAGACACCTGGTGGATTCAATGGGCAGGCTCTGGCATAAACTATAAACACTTCATAGATGATCCCGGCATTGAATCACCTGCTTTCTTGCTCTGTGGAAGACAGTGGCCTACAATCAACAGCATTAAGATGTTACATGGAAGATGTATACACCTGATGCACAAATGAAGAATCAAAGTATCAGAGGGGTAGCCGTGTTAGTCTGGATCTGTAAAAGCAACAAAGAATCCTGTGGCACCTTATAGACTAACAGACGTTTTGCAGCATGAGCAAAACGTGGGTGAATACCCACTTCTTCGGATGCAAGACTCACCACAGATTCACCACAGGGTGAATGTGGAGACCTACAAACCATCAAACACATTGTGACAAGTGCTCCATCATTTCATTTCCAGAATATAGTCCAGCAAAGGCGCACTTTGCATCCCCTGAAGCCCTGTAATGGATTTCAAATCTTTCTATTAACTTGTGAATGTTGCTATTTACATACAAAAGAAGAAAAATAGCTATGTGTAATGGGGAGGAGGACGTCTATATTCTAGACCAGCCTCTGAGGCCAGTTGGGAGCATTAGGCAATGCTTTTGTAACAGCCTTCATGTGTCTCTGTGGTTTAGAACAGATGCTCAGTGCCCTGCATTCAGCTAGGCATACACAGAGTGTGATTGAAAGGTAGCTTTATAGCTACTCCTAGCACTTCTACATAAATGTACAGTAGAAAACAGCACCTCAATCAATAAAACAGAATCAAATGCATTCTGGGGGTCTGCGCAGTTACAGGTAGGCAAGCTGCCGTTTGGCTCTGTTTTATAGACACGTATAAGTAACTGCAGAGAATAAAGGGGGAATGAATGGAATCTGTAATATGAGTCTGACTCAGAAAAGTATTGTAACTGTAACTTTATTTCTTGGCCCCTGCCACATGGCCTGTCAGATCTCAGTATCTAAATACTGCAGTGGTTACTGTTACAATATTAGTAATGAATGTCAGCATCAGCTGATTTGCTCTTCGCCCTTAATGATGCCATACCACTGTAACATGTGTGGGTCACCTTCTGTTACTATGTACTTCTGTTATAACTGTACCACCAGGCCTGTTTTTTGCTCTGAAGGCTACAAGTGTCAATTAGAATCATAGAATCATAGAATCTCAGGGTTGGAAGGGACCTCAGGAGGTCATCTAGTCCAACCCCCTGCTCAAAGCACGACCAAACCCAACTAAATCATCCCAGCCAGGGCTTTGTCATGCCTGACCTTAAAAACCACTAAGGAAGGAGATTCCACCACCTCCCTAGGTAACCCATTTCAGTTCTTCACCACCCTACTAGTGAAAAAGTTTTTCCTAATGTCCAACCTAAACCTCCCCCTCTGCAACTTGAGACCATTACTCCTTGTTCTGTCATCTTCTACCACTGAGAACAGTCTAGATCCACCCTCTTTGGAACCCCCTTTCAGGTAGTTGAAAGCAGCTATCAAATCCCCCCTCATTCTTCTCTTCTGCAGGCTAAACAATCTCAGTTCCCTCAGCCTCTCCTCATAAGTCATGTGCTCCAGCCCCTAATCATTTTTGTTGCCCTCCGCTGGACTCTCTCCAATTTATCCACATCCTTCTTGTAGTGTGGGGCCCAAAACTGGACACAGTACTCCAAACGAGGCCTCACCAGTGCTGAATAGAGGGGAATGATCACATCCCTCGATCTGCTGGAAATGCCCCTACTTATACAACCCAAAATGCCATTAGCCTTCTTGGCAACAAGGGCACACTGTTGACTCATATTCAGCTTATTGTATCTGTGAAAGAGTGGAAAGTGACTAAAGTTTAATTAATACCTGAAATTGTACCAAAAGGCAGTGTAACTATGTACATATACAAAATGTTCCATCACTGCTTGAAAAATGTCATGTGTGGTAGGCAATAGTCCTTCTCTATGTAACACTGGTGAGAATACACCTACCAGCATAATACAGTGTTCAGTACTGGATACTTCAACATCAGGAAGATGTTAACAAATCTGAGAGAATTCATAGAAGAGCAACACAAATGAGTAGAAAGGCTGGTGGCATTGACTTCTGATTAGAACAATGAACCCCTATGTACATAGTAACTTAGCTAACCTCTGACCACAGGAGGAATATATGATAGCTGTCTACATTTATATTAAGAGAGCTGCTTGAGACACTTCAAGAGTGATAAAATTAAATTTAGCAATAGACAATTTAGGCTGAGGATCAGGAAAATAATTGTAATGGTTAAATCTGTTAATAAAATCTAGCTTGCTAAGGGAAATGCTGGTAGCCCCATTGTTCAAATCATTTAGGACCTTTCCCTATACCTGCATGCATATAGCTCCCATAGGATCAATGGGGATTTTGTTTTTACAACTGCTGTAGGAATGAGAACTAAAAGTGGAATGGACAAAGCACTAGGAAATGTACTGAAAAGAATAATCCCACTAATCCTACTCAGCTCATCATGAAACAAAATAAATGACCTACTGGTAATGGGGTTTTGTTTTAAAGTTTCTCTGAGCCCTTGGGCCATACACAGCAATTGCTTGTAATAGGTGTACATGTAATCCATGTAGAATGATACAGGATTTTACTTTGTGCAATGTTTGTGTCCTGTTTATTTTTTCCAGAAAAAACAGACACCCAGAAATGCAGGAAAGCTCCAAACCAATGTTTTGAGGACTTTTAAAACAGGTATCAGAGGGGTAGCCGTGTTAGTCTGGATCTGTAAAAGCAGCAAAGAGTCCTGTGACACCTTATAGACTAACAGACGTTTTGGAGCATGAGCTTTCGTGGGTGATGCTGTTTACTGTCATTCAAGATGTGTAATAACAGAGTGAGTGGAACACTTGTTTTAAAAGCAGCAAAGAGTCCTGTGGCACCTTATAGACTAACAGACGTTTTGGAGCATGAGCTTTCATGGGTGATGCATCAGATGAAGTGGGTATTCACCCACGAAAGCTCATGCTTCAAAACGTCTGTTAGTCTATAAGGTGCCACAGGACTCTTTGCTGCTTTTAAAACAAGCGTTCCACTCACTCTGTTATTACACATCTTGAATGACAGTAAACAGCATTTCTTTCCAGCACAGGATTATTCTAGGATCAACACCGAAATTAATCAAACTCCATTGATTAATCAAAATTATATATTATCATCCTGATTGCAATCATCTATCAAAGAATCATTTCCCGCTGTAATTTAAAAGATACATAATCAGTGCCAAGGAACAAGAAATCCAAGATCTAGGCAGCCAATATGCTATCTGATAATTACATGGTAAGTGAAAACATGAAATGGACAGGAATAGACCAGAGTTCACTGGGCACTGGGTGTGTGTCTCACTCACCAGCCCAGATAAAACCTTTCGAGAACCTAAGTAAGTTTGCAATATATTTTCCTTTACATGACATTATCAGCACATAATTTTGTTTAAAAATGTGAATTTTGCTAATGAAAGTCTGCATTTATTCATGTGTTTTCTTTATTTTGAGTGGCTTCAGTTTCACTCAGTTTCCATTTCATTGATAAAAAACTAAGAAAACCCAGAGGGAGCTTAAACAGGAAATAATTGATACTAAAGCTCATTGAAAATTCCTGAGAAGAGCATCTCGATGCAAGCCCTCTAAGTGTGCAACAATATGCACATTATCTGACCTGTTCTCTCTTTTATCACAATGTGTCCTTCAGGTCAATCTAAAGTGTCCACTGACCCACATCACACAAACAAACCGTGCTGCTCCAAATATGGGAGCCATTGGAACAGTTAAAAGGAAAGAACACATTCAGTAGTTGTGTATTTAGCTATGTGGCCATTATGCCTTTGTTATATTTTCAGATATTTCTCTTCTACATTGAACTGGAAACCTTCCAGGTTTCCATAATGCTCAGATACTATAGTGATGGTTCCACATTAGAACCTACACAGTTAAATAAGAGACTGTTTGTATGGAAAGAATAAAATTGAAGGAAAATTCAAAACAAAAAATCTTTTCAAATCAAAAATATCAAAACGCTTCATTTAGAAAATGTCAGAATAAATGCTTTGACTTTTTGGATGTTTTTAACACAATTTAGTGAACCTGACATGAATTTGCAAAACTTTTTGGTGTAAAATCTGCATTTTTCGCTGAAAAAAAATTCAGCCTACCTCGAGCAAAGTCTTTTCTGCTTGTTGGGGAATTAATACAAAATGGCCAACTGTGCAGAAACAGAGCCCTGAGAGGCAGTATAATAGAAGGCAAAGGCATAGCTGTTATATAGCTAAATACACAACTGCTGAATGAGCCTTTTTTTTCACCTCTTCCAACATCCCAGCTTTGGAATTGACACCTCCTGATCTTCATTGTAATATACTGTTTTGGGTGTGAGAGATAAGCCTGAGACCAGAATACTGTTTAGGATAAAGAGGGAGTGAGAATTAGAGAAATGCAATTTTGAAAAAGAAAGCAGATAAAAACTACAACTGATTCTTTAAAAAAAAAAAGGTTTTTTACTGAAAAAAGAGAGGAACCAATGAGGGAAAGATAAACTGGAGAAGTGATAGATGCAGAGCTTAGATCAAGATCATTTTACATCAGTGTAATATTTTCAAATTTGGGAAGCTGGATAGGAAGCTGTTTAGATATAAGGTTCCAAATCAGGCACATTATATACAATAATTCTATATTCTGTATTGAGATCCAGTTCCCCCTCCCCTTTTCCCCCCAAGAAGATTCAGATACCAGAGAAGAAGATTACAATATGCTTGTAAAGATCTTAAAATTGTGTGTATGCACATGAATGTGTCGTTAAATGTTTTCTCTGAGGAGGAGGGGTGAGAAATCTGTCCTAGCAATTATTAACTGCAATAAAAGCATCTTCTAAAGTCAGTGTGCAAATCTGACTTATGATTGAATAGGTCAACCCCGAAAGGACACTTCAGTATAATTTCATGGTGGAAGACAAAGAATATCTGATGTGTCAAAAAAAAGGGAATACAAGTGTTAATGTTCTCTGGATTACACAGACTCTCTAATCCCATCTGCCTGATGATAGCTGGAATACAGGGTATACTGTGTGATCAGCACTTAGTAATTGACCTTCCTTGCCATAAGCCAGTACAATGGTCCATCTAGCTCAGTGTCTTCTGACAGTGGCCAGAGCCAGATGCTTCAGAGGGAATGAACAGAACAGGGCAAAAGTAGAGCAATCCATCCCCTGTTGTCCAGTCCCATCTTCTGGCAACCAGAGGCTGAGGGACACCCAGGGCATGGGGTTGCACCCATGACCATCTTGGCTAATAGCCATTCATGGACCTATCCTCCATGAACATATCTATTTTTACACAGTTATACATTTGGCCTTCACAACATCCCATGGCAATGAGTTCCACAGATTGACTATGTATTATGTGAATAAATCCTTCCTTTTATTTAATTTAAACCTTCTACCTATTAATTTCCTTGAGTGACCTCTGGTTCTTGTGTTATATAAACTTCCCTTTTCAATTTTTCCACACCATTCATGATTTTACACCTCTATCATATCCCCAGGTATCTGTCTCTTTTCTAAGCTGAATAGTCCTAGTCTTTTTACTCTCTCTTCATATGGAAGCTGATCCATATCCCCAAACATTTTAGTTGCCCTTCTTACTACTTTTCACAATTCTAACATATCTTTTTTGAGAGGGAGACAACCAGAAAACTGCATGCATTATTCAAGATGTGGGCATGCCATGGGTTGATATAGGGCATTATGATATTTTCTGTCTTATTATCTACCCCTTTATTAATGGTTCCTAGCATTCTGGGTTTTTTTTGTTTTGTTTTGTTTTGTTTTGGCCTGCTGCTGCACGCTGGGCAGATGTTTTCACAGAACTATCCACAATGACTCCAAGATCTCTTTCTTGAGTGGTAACCATTGAAAATGACTCAGCTTCCTGGGTCTTATAAACTATGTTTGTGCCTTGAACATAGTTTATAAGAATGCTGTGGCTTGGCTTGACTGGATTTATCAGCACTGAATTTCATCTGCCATTTTCTTGCCAAGTCACCTAGGTTTTGTGAGATTCCTTTGTAATTCTTCACAGTCATCTTTGGACTTAATTATCTTGAGTAATTTTGTACAATCTGCAAATGTTGCCACCTCATTGTTTATTCCCTTTTCCAGATCATTTATGAATATGTTCAACAGCATTGGTCCCAGTACAAATCCTTGGGGGATCCTGCTGTTTACCACTCTCCATTGTGAAAACTGGCCATTTATTCTTACACTTTGTTTCCTGACTTTTAACCAATTACTGATCCATGAGAGGACCTTCCCTCTTAGCCCATAACTGATTACTTTGCTTAACAGGCTTTGATGAGGGACCTTGTTGAAGGTTTTCTGAAAGTCCAAGGACACACTATCCACTGGATCACCCTTGTCCACATGCTTGTTAACACCTTTAAAGAATTCTAATGGATTTACAAAAGTCCTGTTGACTCTTCCCCAAAATATTGTGTTCATCTATGTCTCTGATAATTCTGTTCTTTATTTTAATTTCAACCAGTTTGCCTGGTACTGAAGTTAGGCTTACTGGCCTGTAATTGCCCCGGGACCCTTTTAAAAAAAAAAAAATTCAGCATTACATTAACTATCCTTTGGTCATCTGTTACAGAGGCTAAGTTAAGTGATAGGCTGCATAACACAGGTAGTAGTTCTGCACTTTCATAATTTAGTTCAGGGATCAGCAACCTTGGGCACATGGACCATCAGGGTAATCCACTGGCAGGCCATGAGATATTTTGTTTACATTGACCATCCGCAGGCACAGCCCCCTCCCCACTGCTCGCAGTGGCTGCAGTTAGCTGATCCCAGCCAATGGGAGCTGCAAGAAGTGGTGCGAGCTGGCTGGCGCTTCCCACAGCTCCCATTGGTAGGGAACGATGAACCGTGGCCACTGGGAGCTGCAGTGGGCCGTGCCTGTGGACAGTCAATGTAAACAAAATGTCTCGCGGTCCACTGGTGGATTACCCTGATGGACCATGTGCTGAAGGTTGCCGACTTGTGTTTTAGTTCCTTCAGAACTCTTGGGTGAATACCACAAGGTCCTGGAGATTTATTACAATTTAATTTACCAATTTGTTCCAAAACCTCCTCTAATGACACATTGATCTGTGACAGTTTCTTAGATTTGTCACCAAAAAAGAATGGCTCAGGTGTGGGAAGCTCCCTCACGTCCTCTGCAGTGAAGACTGATGCAAAGAATTAATTTAGCTTCTCCAGAGTGATCTTATCTTCCTTTGGTACTCTTTCAGCATCTTGATCATCCAATGATCCCATTGATTGTTTGGCAGGCTTCCTAATTCTCATGTACTTAATTTCTTTTCTATTAGTTTTTGTGTCTTTTGTTATTTGTTCTTCAAATTCTTTTTTGGCCTGCCTAACTATAAATTTATTCTTTCTTGCCAGAATTTATGTTGCTTTCTATTTTACTCAGTAGGATTTGACTTCTAGTTTTTAAAAGCCTTTTGGCCTCTAACCACCTTTTTTTTTTTAAACTCTATTTTTTAGCAATGATGGCCTTTTGCGCGGGTCCTCTGTTTTATTTTTGTTATTTGGAATATACATTTAATTTGAGCCTCTATTATTGTGTTTTTTAAATTTTCCATGCAGCTTTAAGACTTTTCATTCTTCTGACTGTTCCTTTTAGTTTTCATTTAACTAGCTTCAGCTATCCTCACCTCTCGGACCAGGTCCTGTGCACCACTTAGGACTAACTCAAATAATTGCCTCCCACCTTGTGGGCTCCAGGACGGGCTTCTCCAAGAGGCAGTCATTAATGGGGTCTAGAAATTTTCTCTCTGCATCATGTCCTGAGGTGACATGTACTCTTCAATATGGGGATAGTTGAAATCCCCCATTATTAATGAATTATTATTATTGAGGCTTCTATTTGCATAGCCTCTCTAATTTCCCTGAGCATTTCACAATCACTATCACCACCCTGGTCAGGTGGTCAGTAGTATATTCCTACACTGTAACTCTTATTAATCAATCGTGGATTTTCTATCCATACGATTCCATGGTACAATTTGATTCATTTAATATTTTACTGTATCTGACTCTATGCTTTCTTTCACCTATAGTGACCCTCCCACACCACCACAACCTACTCTGTCATTCCAATATATTTTATACTCTGCTATTACTGTGTCCCACTGATTATCATTGTTCCACTAATTTTCTGTGATGCCTATTATATCAATATCCTCATTTAATATCAGACACTTAAGTTCACCCATCTTAGTATTTAGATATTAGTATTTAGGCATTTGTCAATATTTAGTTATCCTCCTGCATGTGATATAACTGAATGAGACTCTTGTTCATTTGATTGTTTCTCTTCAAATCCTACCTGTACTTTATCAACTTCTATCCTCTCCTCTTTATTAGGGTATAGAGAATCCTCATTAATAAATCCTCCCCAAGAAGTGTCTGTCTAAACCCTGTGATTCTCTGCACCTGTCGGCTTTCCCCCAGCCCTTAATTTAAAAACCCTCTATCTCCTTTTTAATTCTAAGTGCAAACAACCTGGTTCTGTTTTGATTTAGGTGGAGCCCATCCTTATTGTATAGGCTTCTCCTTTCCCAAAGGGTTCCCCAGTTCCTAATAAATCTAAATCACTCCTCTGAGCATGCGTTGAGACCCTACAGTGCTGCCTGTCTAAAAGCCCTGTGGGTGAAACTGGAAGCATTTCAGAGAATGCTACCATGGAGGTCCTTGACTTCAATCTCTGTCCTCACCTTATTTCATGTTTTTGTAGCATTAGCAAACTGAACCAAGCTTTCAAGATACACTATCAACATATAAACTAGAGATTGTGCAAAAACAAATTCCCCAAACATCCAGACTTAGGAGATGTTGAGATCAGAGTCCAAAATTCGCACCTGATCTGTATCCTTATGACCAAAGGAACCAAAATGCTCAGGACTGTCAGGTTTGGGAACTGCCATGACTGAACGTGAAGTGTGCAGGTCAGGCCAATTTTGTATTTCATACAATTGGTCCAAAGGAACATGGGGATAATTCTGTAGCTAGGGTTTGAATAAAGCTAGAAGTCATTTAGATGGTTCACATGTATGTCTCCAAAATTGTTCTGATGACTGAAGGCAGAGTATTGCTAGAACTGAAAACAACCCATGAATGGGGTTGCCACTTCAGAATACAGTGTAATGATCCTTTCCTGTCATAAACTGGGCAGAGAAAGGACAACAACCACTACATCCTCAGTTTGTAAAGTTCTTTCTGCAAAATTGCTGATTTTTCATGTAATAAGTATCATAATAATTTGTTCTTTTGGAATATTTTTATGTGAGGCATGAAAGCACTTCACAAACACAGTAATTCCTAAAGCACGCTCTGAGATGGGGATTTTTATATCCAAGAAACAAATGTGGTAACTAAGGCAAACTGAAAAATGTAAGACCAAAGTTTTCAAATTGGGGAGCCTAAAGTTAGGCACCCAAATCCATAGTTAAGCACCTAAACAAGTAGTTTGACTTTCAGAAGTACTGATTCTTATAGATCCCTTAGAATGTTTGAAAAACAAGCCATTTATTGAAGTGCCTAAATATAAGTTGTAGCTGCATAGATTTAGATGGTTAAATTTTAATATTTTGGTTTCAGTGAAAGTCTTCACTGAGTCAAAGACCAATGTGAATAGAATCCAGGTGACTTGATGCCCTATTTGTAGTATTAGATTAAATTCCTACTCTTTACTGAATTTATAAGTAGAGAACTAACAATTAGTCTACAAAAGATAAGATAATTTGTAGAGCATTGGTATCTTATTAAAGTAAATTATTATAGAATATTTCCAGTCCAATCTGCTGTGTCAAGGTTAGGAATGAGCAATTTGTAATGAATTTGCAAGTAAAGTCTCATTGTATGGTCACAATTATCCTAAAATCATAGAAATTAGAGATGCTAGGTCATCTAAGCCATCCTCAGGTACCAATGTACTGACAGTATAGTTCCTTGTAGTATGTTCTCCAGTGTTTTGTCCACCTTAGCTTTATATAACTGAAGCA
This sequence comes from Mauremys reevesii, assembly GCF_016161935.1. Taxonomy (NCBI): domain Eukaryota; kingdom Metazoa; phylum Chordata; order Testudines; family Geoemydidae; genus Mauremys; species Mauremys reevesii. The sequence goes on from NC_052626.1 coordinate 78,078,401, forward strand.
ATGGGGCTTCTACCACTCTCTCAGGTGCTAATCCAGAATATATCATATCTCATCACCATTGGAAATTTGTCTTGATAGTCAGTCTAAATTTATTTTGGATAATTTCAACCAGATTTTACATAATGAGTATACTCAGCAATAAAGGGAAAGACAGAGAGCTCATATTTGTTGGCCTAGCAGGTTTTTACAAAACTCTCTCAACTCTACCACAGATGTTCCACAGTTGTTCTTACCCTTTGTGACACGTGCAATAACTAGGGACTATTTCTCCTGCAATGACAGAATGGATCTAATATTTTCCTCGTTTACGATCCTTTCAAAAAAGGCACCTTCACAATTAAACACTAGCCCCACATGTCATTCACTTTTCAGCTGTTCTGTTCTATCTTGACTACTTTTTTGGTAGTAACGTCCTATTTATACCCAACAGGGCCAACCTTCACACAACAAGATTGAATTACAACAGTGCAATTCTCTAGTAACACTGCTTTTTGACATTTCAATGTAAATTGCCATCTGTGAATCCTTTATTTATTTAAAATGAATTGTAGGTCTCTGGAAAGGTGTTAGATAGACAACCCTAGAGACAAGTCTTGTCTTTATCCAGAGAACATATAGGACACGGACAGAAGCCTACCCATCTGTCTTATCTTTATACTGCCGCTCCCCTCCCCATCACTGCAGGATCTAAGTACCTTCCACATAAAATCAATACCAAAGTCCCTGCTGGATTCCATGGCGTTTCTGGTACTTTTCCTTTTACATCATCCGAATGCTGCTAGGGGTATGAGTTTATGTTTGTTGGTTTATTTATTTGGGGCAGGAGAGGTTGTTGATGGAGTTTTGGGAACAGAATGAGATGTTCATCTTGTGAGTGCTACTTAGTGTGGGAAGGCTTTCTGAAAGAGGAAGTTTTTACAACATTTCCTAACGATGGTCAGACTCTGGATTCACCTGATCACGTCTGAAAGATTGTTTCATAACCTGATACTGTTGCCTGAAAATGCTCTGACACATTTCATCTTGGGATTTGTTATCTATATTTCCCCAGAGAAGCGCAACTGTCACAGTGATTCTGAAATTGAAATTCAGTCTTTGATGTGGCAGGGGCTCAATCCATTAATTGTTTTAACAGTAAGGACCCAGGCCTTAAACTGGCATCAGAAACTGACTGGTAAACAGCAGAGAGACTTGAGCAGAGCCCTGATGTGCTTACCATGGCCAGAGCCATGGAGAAGACAGGCAGCTGTATTCTGTACCATCTGAAACCTGTGCATCATCTTCACCTTCAATTTGAGACACAATGAGTTTCAGGAATACAGACTCTAGGTGACAATTGCTTGGATTAATGGGGCAAGCTTCTTGACCTGGAGGAGGGAACAAAGTTTCCTAGCAAGAAGGCATTTCCAGGAACCGGGGCTACATGAGTATCCAAACTTACCGAGGAATCAAATAGGTCTCTGAGGCTTGCTTTGATGAATGAAGGCTGTAGGCATTTGCCAGAAAATGGAAATAACATATTGGCCAGTTCTTCAAAGTATTTCCCTTTTTCAACCAGCATCACTTTTTTCTTGCCTGGGTTCAGTTTGGACCAGCTGCTCTTCAGCTAAGACCCAATTTCTTGGAGGCTTTTTGGTATTTTAGTAGTGACAGTGGTTGCATCAATTGTTAATGAGAAATATAATTGACTGTCACCAGTATACTTTTGACAGTCTAAGCCCATGGTGTCTCACTATCGCTCCTAGTTGTCTCATGTGCATATTGAAAGAAGGGAGGATTATATGGATCTGCATTTCACAAAAACTTATCAGTTTTGATTAGAAAGTTTCTCAGGTCCAGGATGGAATCTCTGGAAGACAAAGAGAGAGCTCCAAAATAGCCAATAGCCCAGTGGACATAGCACTCACCTGGGATGTGGGAGACCCAAGTCCTGGCACTGTTTGATTGGGTCTCCCATATTCCAGGTGAGTAGCTTGATCACTGGGCTATAGAGTCAGTCTCTCTCTCTGCCCCAATAATTATTTAAACAAAATGGAACTGCTCCAACAAGAGACAGTGAAAAAGAGACAGGTATTGTCTCTATAGTTCGATTATTTTCTGGAACATAAAAATCTTATTTTATGTCCAGCACTACTATGGACCACAAAGGTTCCATGACTTAAGTACATTTCCCCCTCATTTATGATACACTTTAAGGGACTCTAGAAAATTCTCAGTC